>NC_080167.1:75026593-75376593 GCF_950295315.1 Erinaceus europaeus
CTCAGGAGAGGGACATATGAGAGTCCATTTGCATTTGCATAGTTGCTTACCCAGAATCTGGGCTAGCTGGCTTTCCCTGTCCAGCTAGGTTCTCTGTACATAAGTTGCAGGTGAGGCTGTGTACCTTGACACCAATGGTCTGAGACTACTATAGGTGAGCTCTGAGCACACACAGACACACGCAGACAGACAGACAGATGCACACTCACACACACATTAATGTCTGGTCTGGTAGTACAGCATATGGTGAAGGATGGGGCTGTATGGGGTCTGTGGGCATGAGAGCTGCTGCCTTACAATCTCAACATGCCAGGTTTGAACCTGTCATCAATGAACACAGTGTAGGAGGTTTTTGACTTCTGTTCACTTTCCAACTCATCTATTTCTTTTCTCTCCTTCTCTGTCTCTGACTCTCACAGGCTTTCACTCACTCTGTCTGCAGTCAGTAATATTTTACTTATATCCTTATTTTATTGACAGTCCCAGATATACAAAGAGAGTTGCCAGAGCACTGCTGAGCTCTGGCTTGTTGTTTTGGTGATTTCACCTAGGCTACTGGAGCCTCCGGTTTGTAAGTCTCTCTGACACAAGCCATATTCATATCCATGGCAGTATCTCTCAGACTTTATAATAAACATATACATCCATATATATATATATATATATATATATATATATATATATATATATATATATGTTATTTTTAGAATTGTCGACCTATGTAATTGATCTTTATCAGAATTAACACACTTTCCCACTCTTCTATTTCTCTTCTTGCCTCCTCTGTCTCTGACTCTCACAGGCTCTCACTCACTCTGTCAGCACTCATTAATATTTTACTTATACATTATTTTACTGACAGGCCCAGATATACAAAGGGAATCACCAGGACACTGCTGATCTCTGGCTGTTTTTTTTGTGATTTCACCTAGGTTTCTGGAGCCTCAGCTTTGTAAGTCTCTCTGGCACAAGCCATACTCTGTCTCCTCATAGACAGTATGAGGAGCCATGCCAGTATCCCTCAGAGTCTATAATAAAGATACACTTACATATATGTACATATATATATATATACATATATATATATATATATATATCAGTCATTTTTAGAATTGTTTACCTTTTTATCTGATATTAATGCAGAATTACCACATTTATAACAGCCTCCTTATTCATAAACAGTTAGTCACATTGTTGGAGCAGGAAAAGTGTGTGCGTCTCTGTGGGAGGGTGTGTGTGTGTGTGTGTGTGTAAATGTACATAAGTGTGTTTCAGTTATGATTACCGCTGTTGTTTCTTTATTCCTGACGCAGATTCTTAGGAACTGGGTGGTGTATGACAAATGAAGTTTCCACTGCACACGTGGTTTTTCAAATATGAATGGCACGTTGGATATTCTGGACACTGGTGTGCATTATTACAGGTGGTCCTCAGATGGGTTCTTTCCTTTACTATTCCCATGCTCTGTGTAATTATCTGTGTAGACTCAAAGAGGAGTGGCATCGGGGAGCTCAGCTGCATTCTGCTGTGTGTCCACAAGGTGGCAGCATAGCCCATAGTTGAGTGTAGTGATTCTGTGGAATGAGGAGACTCTGGAATTTGTGGCCCATGGACAGCAAGGTGAAATTGACGTAGAGTGCCCTAGACATCTGTTCTTTCCTGTGGGGTGGGGAGATCCCCCATTTGGCTTTGCAAGTGGAAGGGGTTTCTCTCTTTGTCTGGGATGACTCTACTGGGAGCTTGTGAATCCCTAAGCTCAGCTGCATTCTGCTGGGCGTCCACAAGAGGGCAGCACCAGTGAGGAACTAAGGCTCCATGGGGCAAGTGCCATGAGGCACTGGGCTACGAGAGTGGACACAGTGTTTATGGGTGTGCCCCAAGAGCATGGCCAGCCTAGCTCAAGCAGGCAGTGTCCTAAGGATGGGTCCAGACAGGAGCTGTTGGGTCGTGTTGGCAGAAACAGGGCCTTCAGAGGACGGCAGACAGTCCCCAGGGGCGGGTCTAAGAGAGCGTGCCCTCTGAGCCTGAGGGGAGGGCCCAGTGTGTATTCATAGAGACTGCTGGCCAATTAGAGAAGAAGAACATCACCATAAGGGGCATGGACCAAGAGCTGGCCAATGAGAACAGAGGTGAAGTTGCGAGGGCCGAACTCAGAGAGCAGCCTTCTGAAGGAAGCCCACAAATGGGAGCTCAGAGCTGGGCTTAAAAGGCTGGGCGTGCTTTCAGGAAGTGCGAAGCAGGTTTCAGCCGAGGGCCCTGCCTTACAGAAGCTGTCCAGTGCGCATGTGTATAACTCCGTTTGTGCCTGTGGATGTGTGCCTGTGACTGTGAGAGTGTGTGTTTGTGTTAGTTTGTGTGTGTATGTGTGTGGTAGGGAGAGAAAGAGAACAACAGAATCACTGTGGCACAGGAGATTTTGTGCCACACACTTGGCACATTCTGATTTACAGCTCAATATTGACACCATTGTAGCTCTCCTTGTCGCTTGGACTCTATGTTTCTTTTCAGATGTAAAGACACTGAAGAGGGAGAAGTTTTGCCCTAAGGCTTGCACAAGGAACTAGCAGCTGCCCTGTGTGTGTTGCCAGACTTGGAAACTTGTGGTGCCTGTCCATGTGGAGAGTCTCCTGGATGAGTTCCTTCTCAAGCCTTTTTCCCTATGTCCCGTTGGAGCTGCATATATCTAATGATTTGGATATTTTACTCCTTTGGACAATTCTTTTTCTGATGCACAGTTTCTCTGCAGGTTTAACAATCAATTGTCTGAATGTCATATTGCATACATTGTAGAAAATGTCTTGCTCTCTCTTTCTCTCTCTCTCTCTGTGTCTCTCTCTCTCTATATATATATATATATATATTTGATGTAGAGGTCTGAAAATATATTTTAGCTAAAGGCCTGCATAGCTCTCGATTCGGGTAGTAATGCATATATACCTGGTCCTTCAGAGCACAGTCATGAGAGACATCTCACAGAACATTCGTTTACCTCTTGTCACTCTACAAATCTCTCTCAGCACAAACTACAGCTTCCAAATCATGTACTTCCCTCTGGCTCTTTTTGTCCACAGAGTTCTATCCCAAAACTGTAAATCAAGGAAGAAATAGACATAGTGCAGTTCCCTGCACACAGGACAGGCTGAGACTGGACCAGGGAGATGAAATATGTCAGCCATCATCTTGTCTGGAACATCACTAAAACTACTTAAAATTTGGAAAGGCAAGGGCAGTTTTGGAGAGTGGGCTGCAGGCCAAGTGTTTCTTCTCGAAGTGTGGTAAGACCTAGATGTACTAAGTGTAACCTTTCCTCACAACGATAAAATAACAATGCCACTTGTAAGAAGTATGCATGGGCATGGAGGATATATATATATATATATATATATATATATATATATATATATATATATATATATATTATAGAAATGTCGACCTATGTAATTGAACTTCATCAGAATTAACACATTTATAACAGCTTCCTTTTTCATTAATTATTGTCCCCCTAGTTGGAGCAGGATTCAATACAATTATAAATAATAGAACCTTCCAGTAGCATTTCTAATAGCATTTCTATCAGCATCCTTATTGTAATTATCACAGTACAGAACTTGCCTCCTATCTCTAGTTTAAGCTTCAGTACATATGATTTTCTTTTCATTCTCCTGAAATCTTAATTTCCCTGGACTCTGAAGTGTCTCTGAATTTTTGAAGCAGCCCTCTGTTTCTCAGCAGATGGTTTCCATTTTCTGCTGTAATAAGGTCTTCTTGTGCTTTTTGTTTTTATTTTTTAATTTTTTTCAAATCCTCCTAAATCATCCCCATTTATTTGCATTTTTATGTATTTATTTAGTCTTATATTACATGAGGTGTCATTTCTTCTGCTTGATAGATTTTTCTCTTATAATTGAAGGGAAGTTTACACTCACAATACATTTTGTGTCGTAAATACTACACACAAATGGTGAATGCTGGGGTGGTCTGGGATCTGGGGACGTGAGACTGCTGCCTTACAATCTCTACAACCCAGTTTTGAACCTGCCATGTATGTACACAGTGTGGGAGCTGTTTGACTTCTGGTCTCTTTCCCACTCTTCTATTTCTCTTCTTTTCTTCTCTGTCTCTGACTCTCACAGGCTCTCACTCAATCTGTCTGCACTCATTAATATTTTACTTATATACTTATTTTACTTGCATGCCCTGATATACAAAGAAAGTAAAAAGGCACTGCAGAGCTTTGGCTTGTTTTGTTGGAAATTTCACCTAGGTTTCTGGAGCCTCACCTTTGTAAGTCTCTCTGGCACAAGTCATGCTATGTCTCTGCATATCCATGCAAGTATCCCTCAGAGTCTATAATAAAGATAGACTTACATATATGTACATATATATACATATATATATATATATATATATATATATATATATATCAGTCATTTTTAGAATTGTTGACCTTTTCATTTGATCTTAATGCAGAATTACCACATTTAAAACAGCCTCCTTATTCTTAAATAATTGGTCACATAGTTGGAGAAGGATTCACTACAATTATAAATTATAAGCCTTCCAGGAGCATTTCCAATAGCCTTTCTATCAATATCCTCATTGTAATTATCATAGCACAGAACTTGCCTCCATTTTCTTGTGTAAGCTTCAGTACATGTGCCTTTCTTTTAATTCTAGGGAATTCTTAATTTGCCTGGACCCTGAAGTGTCAGGGAAGTTTTGAAGCAGCCCTCTGCTTCTCCGCAGACATTTTCGATATTTCTGCTGTAATCAGGTCTTCCTGTGGTTTTGTTTTTTTAAATCCTCCTAGATCATCCCCATTTCTTTTCATATTTATTTATTTATTTATTTATTTATTTATTTATTCCAATATCACATGAGGGGTCTTTTCTTCTGCCTGATAGATTTTCTCTTATAATTGAAGGGAATATTTGACACACAATACATTTCCTTTTGCAGATACTACACACTACTACAACTACTACTGCACTGTTTTTGACAGTGACATCAAATGCACAATGGATTATTATTGCATGGCTCTAAAGAATGTTCCCTATTTAACATACAATGATTTTAAACTCACAAATATTTATTCTGTTCTTTCTTGGGGGATGAATGCTTTACAGTCAACAGTTACATGTAATAGTGGGCAGGGGATAATTTTTCCCACTTTCCCTGTATTTCTGTACATCATTTTTAACTTTCTTATTGAGGAGAAGGAAACAGTCATAAATTGAGAGGAGGGCCCAAGCAGGAAATGAGACAGAGAGACAGCTGCAGTTCTGATTTGCCACTAGCCCAGCTTTTCCCTAGCTGGGTAAGTGGTGACCAGGGTCTCAAAACGGGGTCCTGGGATTCCACATAGTTCCCTGGCATCTCCACCAGTTGTGCCTCCAACCCATGCTCCCTTCATTGTCCATGTAACTATCAATCTGCTCTAGGCACTTCTCACCTTCAAATGCCAGAAACTTAACACATCTCCCTTCCACCCATGAAACTTATACATTTTACTTGAGTGTTCTTTTCCTGATACACAGTTTCTCTCCACGTTTTAGCAATCAATTGTCTGAATGCCATATCGCATCCATTGTAGAAAATGACTACATCAGTGTCTTGTTCTTTATCTCTCTCTCTCTCTCTCTCTCTCTCTCTCTCTCTATATATATATATATATATATATATATATATATATATATATGACATTTAGAGGTATGAAAATATATTTTAGCTAGAGACCTGCACAGCTCTGGATTAGGGTAGTAATGCGCATACATCTGGTCCTTCTGATCCACAGTCATGAGAGACATCTCACAGAGCCATTCGTTTACCTCTTGTCACTCTACAAATCTCTCTCAGCACTAACAACAGCTGCCAAATCATCTACTTCCCTCTTGCTTGCATCTTGGCTGGAGCATCACTAAAACTATTTAAAATTTGGAGAGGCAAGGGCAGTTTTGGAGAGTGGGCTGTAGGCCAAATGTTGCTTCTTGGAGTGGCTAAATGCAGCCCTCCTCAATTTCCTGCACACCATCCTTGTTGTTATTCCATGAGAGCCCAGGTCAAGAGAAGTGAAACTCTACCACCTTGGCAACACATTGTGCTTTCCCTCTATTGGGCCGAATGTAAAGGAACTGTGGTACTTATGGCAACAGCAGTGTGCAGATTTTCCATGCAAAACGGAAGTTTCCAGGGTCCTGAAAGAGTGTGTTTTGATGGCTGTGAAATGTCTTTTCCAAGTGCATCCTAGGATTTCAAATCCTTTTGAAACCTGAAGTTCATTCTTGTATCTAGGGAATATTCTCACCTCTGGCCCGAAGGCCCTCCCAACTAGGAGCACAGCTATCCCGGTGTCAGGAGGTCTGCCAGCCTGCTAGCTCCTGGAGTGTTTCCTGAGTATGTCCTCAGGCCCGAAGTTGTAAAAGGTGTTTCCAATTGCCTTTATTAGCAGCACCCAGGCCCTCAGGTAGGGGCGGGGCTGTGATCACCACTGGAAGCTCTGAATTCAGCCAATGGAGGCATCCATCTTCCTTTTTTCTCTCCATAGCAAGGGCATAGGGAGTTTGTGCTTCCTGCAAGCAGAGTGACTTTGTATGGGACACTCATGCATGCCTACTTCTGGGAATCTCTCTGAGTGTGATGTGTGGACACCAGGACACCATGATCAGGGATTTTGAGGCCACAGGAGCAATTGCCTTAGCCAGACCCAAAGGGTAGGTTGAGAGGCAGGGTTCATCCACTATTGTTTGGTCAAATACAGTTCCCATCTATGTTGAAACACAGCACTTTCTGGGATCATTCTGGGCTTGTAATCTCCTGCACTGAGCAGTGGACTGAGAGTCTGGAGGCAGAATAGCCATTCAAACGTGACTGGACAGGCTCCTGCCTCTGAATTTTAACGGGTGCCCCAGCTTACCATATTGGCTTTGTTTGGATGATAGTGAGGCATGAGATTGAATAGGGAACTTAGGAGAGGGAGACATGAGAGTCACTTTGCATGTGCATTCTTGCTTAGCCAGAATCTGGGCTAGCTGGCTAACCCTGACCAGCTAGGTTCTCTGTACATAAGTTGCAGGTGAGGCTGGCTACCTTCCCACCCATGCTCTGAGACTACTATAGGTGAGCTCTGAGCACACACAGACACAGAAAGAGAGACAATCACACACACACACATATCTGGCAGGTCTGGTAGTACAGCATATGGTTAAGGCTGGGGCTGTCTGGGGTCTGTGGGCATGAGAGCTGCTGCCTTACAATCTCTTCAAGCCAGCTTTGAACCTGTCATCAATGAACACAATGCAGGAGGTTTTTGAAATCTCATCTCTTTCCAGAAGAAGTGGCTGGTGGGCGGGCCTTCCAGAGGCTGCACAATGAGCGTGCTGCAGGGCCGTGTGGGCTTTGCTCAATGTTGCTGGCCAATCACTGACTTTGGTCCTTGACACTCCTGGGCGTGTCCTAGCATGTCGTTTTCGACGGGTTAGGTTGTTTTCTCCGGGCTGGCTTCACGGGCGGGTAACAGACGACCAGGGACTCATAGTTGAGCTGTAGGCAGTATCTCTTTATTCATGCAGGACTCAGCACAATCTAAGCCGAGCTAAGCTAAACTCAAGGTAAAGTACTCTAAAACTCACAATGCTGTCTTTATATATACTTGCCAAGTAGGGTGGAAACAGGGTGTGACATAGAGAGGGTGGAGAGAAAAGTGACTGGTGACAATCAGAGTGTGACAAGGAGAGGATCAGGGTGTGACAAGGAGGGGGGTGGAGCAAAAACATATCATGAAACAGTGGGGATTGAACCAATGCCCTGGAGGGAGGTACTTGTTAACAGCGGTTATATAAATAGAATGAAGTGGTTATGTAAATAGAATAGTGTTAAGCAGGGGGGATTTAAACCAAATGAAACAGAAGGGGTCTCATGCATACCAACAATTCCCCCTTTCTTTTTAACTAATGGCCATTGCGGGGTGAACAGAAATGTATATTGTACAGGCGTTTTCAAAAGAACTGGCATAAGACATGGAAAACAAAATAGGCGAGCAGCAATAACCAGTGTGATGCCAAGTGGAGCTTTTCTTGCCTCAAAGGGCAAGGCCTAGCAGGCCAAAGGGCATTTCTTGCCTCTGGGAATGCTTCATGCCTCTGGGGGCATCTCTTGCCTCAAAGCGCATTTCTTGCCTCTGGGAATGCTTCATGCCTCTGTGGGCATCTCTTGCCTCAAAGGGCATTTCCTGCCTCTGTGGGCATCTCTTGCCTCTTGGTACGCTTCATGCCTCTGTGGGCATAACCTAATAAGGAGGGGGAGTTTTCTGCCTCTGGGACAGAGCCTGCAGGCGAGGGGACATGGTCTATAAAGTCTCAAGGCAATTGGCTGAAGTTAGTCTTTGAGAAACACAGCTGTGTGTACCAGTAAGTCCGATGGAGGTGTCAGTCCAAAGTAGCTGACCACAGAAGAAAATGCCGGAGGATGAAACGCTGCATGTCTGTCTCGATGGGGAATGTTGGCCACGAGAATTCTGCTTTTCTGTAGAGAGTGAGCTTTCGAGTCTGTGAATCTGTTTCTTCAGGTCGTGCCAGGTCACCTCATTGGTTTCCGGGGGCGATGTCAGAGAACAGGATCCAAATGGATTTCCAGGAATTCCATTTGAGTAGATGCTTTTTCATGTGAAGACTTTGACAGCTGAAATTCACTTACTTGTCAAACAAAATTTGTAGCAGATTAGAAGTTTACTATAATTGATAACTCCATTATAATTGGAAGTCGTTTCTAGTATGATTTTAAGGTTGTTTAAACAGTTTAAACTCAATAATATGTGGAAAGGTAAACAGAAGAACCACGGTTAAAAGCCTCAAGCATGAGAATAATTAACATAATCATTGCACTATCTGCCCCACCCATAACTCATACAGTTTTCAGGATTAAACGTTTCAGATTCATGTCAAGACGTAAAAGAGAAATCAAAGGAGGAAAAAACAATTTTTTGGATTGTTTCTGGATGTCTCTAGAAATCATGGCTGCGTCCAGCATTTTTTTTAAGTCAATGTCAAACAAAAATTCAGTCATTCAAATCATTCTCTTATGAAACGCAACTTGAACCAGATTATCAAGATCTCACCATGTAGGATTAAGAATCCCTGGAGGGCGACCTAGTCCAAAAAGGTCCTCGAAATTCCATTTAGGGTGTTTCTGACTGTTCCTGCTGGATTGCTTCAGGCACCCATTTTTAAAAGCGTCTTCCCATTGAAGAAAGAATCCAATCAGGAGAGTAGAACTAACCACATGTCTCCATACTTGGGAACTGCCAGGGTACTCGAGAATGTTCTTCAAATTAGAGTAGTCCTTCTCCATGGGAAACATTCGAGAAGAAGTCCAGAAAGTCCCAGGGGAAATCCCCATGCATATCCCAAGGTCTACGATCACGGTCATAAAGAACCAAACTGTGGCCCGGAGCAAAATGTAGTCCTTTTCCTCAGGAAACATGGGAGAGGGAATCCAGAAAGTCCAAGGAGAAATCTCCGTGCATCTCCCAAGCTCTATGATCCCGGTCATAAGAAACCAAAGTTCCCGGTGAGGGAACCGAAGTGTGGCCCAGAGTAAAATGTTCCAGAGACAGAGAAACTGTCTCATAATGAAACAGTAGAGGCTTTGGCAAATCTCTTCGTAAGTAGAAGAGAAGACCATAGTGCATAGGTAGGCAAAGTCTTCACTTATCTGGGAGTTGCGCAGGTCTGGTCCCACGTTGTTGCGCCATATGTCGTTTTTGACGGGTTAGGTTGTTTTCTCCGGGCTGGCTTCACGGGCGGGTAACAGACGACCAGGGACTCATAGTTGAGCTGTAGGCAGTATCTCTTTATTCATGCAGGACTCAGCACAATCTAAGCCGAGCTAAGCTAAACTCAAGGTAAAGTACTCTAAAACTCACAATGCTGTCTTTATATATACTTGCCAAGTAGGGTGGAAACAGGGTGTGACATAGAGAGGGTAGAGAGAAAAGTGACTGGTGACAATCAGAGTGTGACAAGGAGAGGATCAGGGTGTGACAAGGAGGGGGGGTGGAGCAAAAACATATCATGAAACAGTGGGGATTGAACCAATGCCCTGGAGGGAGGTACTTGTTAACAGCGGTTATATAAATAGAATGAAGTGGTTATGTAAATAGAATAGTGTTAAGCAGGGGGAATTTAAACCAAATGAAACAGAAGGGGTCTCATGCATACCAACACTAGCACACTGGCCAATGATATTGCTGGCAGGGTTTCTGGGAGTGGCCTAGGACTCTGGAATATCAGAGCATGGCTGGTGCCCTGTCTGCAGTCCTTCTGAAGTAAGCCTGACAATGGGAGCTCAGAACTGGACTTAAAAGGCTGGGAGTGCTTCCAGGAAGTGCGAAGCATCGTTCACCCAGGGCCCTGCCTTGCAGAAGCTATCTAGTGTGCATGTGTATAACTCCTTTTGTGCCTGTGCCTCTGTGGATGTGTGCGTGAGTGTAACTGTGAGAGTGTATGTTTGTGTGTGTTTGTGTGTGTGTGAGGGAGGGAGAGAATGAGAGAAAAACAGAATCACTATACCTATTTTAGCTATAGACCTGTACAGCACTGGATTCGGGTAGTAATGCGGATACACCTGGCCATTCTGAGCCACAGTCATGAGTCGTTTCCCTCTTGTCACTCTACAAATCTCTCTCAGCACAAACTACAGCTGCCAAATCATCTAATTCCCTCTTGCACTTTTTGTCCGAGTCCTATCCCAAAACTGTAAACCAAAGAAGAAATAGACATAGTGTAGTTCCCTGCACACAGGGCAGGCTGAGGCTAGAGCAGGGTAATGAAATACGCCACCATGCATTTGGCTGGAGCATCACTAAAACTACTTCCAATTTGGAGAGGCAAGGGCAGTTTTGCAGAGTGGGCTGCAGGCCAAGTGTTGCTTCTCAGAGTGGGCTAAGACCTAGATGTTCTAAGTGTAAGCTTTCTTCTCAAACATAAAATAAGAATGCCCTTTGTAACAAGTATGCATGGGCATGGAGGGTTTGTCTTCAGTGGTTTGTCTTCCAGGGTTCAGAAAGAGGGTGTTTTGATCACTATGAAATGACTTTTCCAAGTGCCTCCTGGGGTTTCAAATCCTTTTGAAACCTGAAGTTCTTTCTTGTATCTAGGGAATATTCTCACCTCTGGCCCGAACGCCCTCCCAACTAGGAGCACACCTATCCAGGGGTCAGGAAGTCTGCCAGCCTGCTAGCTCCTGGAGGGATTCCTGAGTATGTCCTCAGGCCCCAAGTGTTAACAGGTGTCTCCAATTGCCTTTATTAGCAGCAGCCAGGCCCTCACGTGAGGGGCGGGGCTGTGATCTCCACTGGAATCTCCTAATTCAGCCAATGGAGGCATCCGTCTTCCTTTTGTCTCTTCATAGCAAGGGCCCGGGGAGTTTGTGATTCCTGCAAGCAGAGCGACTTTGTATGGGACACTCATGCATGCCTACATCTGGGAATCTCTCTGAGTGTGATGTGTGGACACCAGGACACCATGATCATGGATTGTGAGGCCACAGGAGCAATTGCTTTAGCCGGACGCAAAGGGTAGGTGTGAGGGGCCAGGTACATCCACTATTGTTTGGTCAAACACAGTTCCCATCTATGTTGAAAAGCAGCTCTTTCTGGGCTTGTAATCTGCTGTCCTGAACAGTGTACTGACAGTCTGGAGGCTGAGTAGGCAGCCAAACGTGACTGGACAGGCTCATTCCCCTGAATTCTGACGGGTGCCTCAGCTTACCCCATTGGCAGTTTTTGGATGATAGATAGTGAGGCATGGGATTGAATAGGGAACTCAGGAGATTTAGACATGAGAGTCCCTTTGCATATGCATTCTTGCTTAGCCAGAATCTGGGCTAGCTGTCTTGCCCTGACCAGCTAGGTTCTCTGTACATAAGTTGCAGGTGAGGCTGGCTACCTTTACACCCATGCTCTGAGTCTACTATAGGTGAGCTCTGAGCACACAGAGACACACAGACAGATAGACAGACACACACACATATTATTGTCAGGTCTGGTAGTACAGCATATGATGAAGAATGGGGCTGTATGGGGTCTGTGGGCATGAGAGCTGCTGCCTTACAATCTCTACAAGCCAGGTTTGAACCTGCCATCAATGAACACAGTGTAGGAGGTGTTTGAATTCTGGTCTCTTTCCAACTCATCTATTTCTCTTCTTGCTTTCTCTGTCTCTAACTCTCACATGCTCTCACACACTCTGTCTTCACTGGTTGATATTTTACTTATATACTTATTTTACTGACAGGCCCAGATATACAAATAGAACTATCAGAACACTGCTGAGCTCTGGCTTGTTTCGTTGGTGATATCACTTAGGCTACTGAAGCCACAGCTTTGTAAGTCTCTATGACATAAGCCATATTCTGTCTCCTCATTTACATGGCAGTCTATGTCAGACTTTATAATAAACATGTACATCCATATATATATATATATATATATATATATATATATATATATATATATATATATCATTTATAGAATTGTCGACCTATGTAATTGATCTTTCTCAGAATTAACACATTTACAACAGCTTTCTTTTTCATTAATAATTGTCCACCTAGTTGGAGCAGGATTCAGTACAATTATAAATAATAGAACTTTCCAGTAGCATTTCTAATAGCATTTCTATCAGCATCCTTATTGTAATTATCATAGTGCAGAAGTTGCCTCCTTTCTCCAGTGTAAGCATCAGTACATATGATTTTCTTTTCATTCTCCTGAAATCTTAATTTCCCTGGACTCTGAAGTGTCTCGGAATTTTTGAAGCAGCCCTCTGTTTCTCAGCAGATGGTTTTCATTTTCTGCTGTAATCAGGTCTTCTTGTTCTTTTTGTTTCTATTTTTCATTTTTTTCAAATCCTCCTATATCATCCTCATTTATTTTCTTATTTATTTAGTCCTATATTACATGAGGGGTAATTTCTTCTGCTTGATAGATATTTCTTTTATTATTGAAGGGAAGTTTACACTCACAATACATTTCGTGTTGTAAATACTACACACATATGGGGAAGGCTGGGGTGGTCTGGGGTCTGTGGACATGAGACTCCTGCCTTACAATCTCTACAAACCAGGTTTTAACCTGTCATGTATGAACACAGTGTGGGAGGTTTTTGAATTCTGGTTTCTTTCCCACTCTTCTATTTCTATTCTTGCCTTCTCTGTCTCTGACTCTCACAGGCTCTCACTCACTCTGTCTGCACTCATTAATATTTTACTTATATACTTATTTTACTGAAAGGCCCTGATATACAAAGTGAGTCACCAGGGCACTGCTGAGCTCTGGCTTGCTTTGTTGGCGATTTCACCTAAGTTTTTGGAGCCTCAGCTTTGTAAGTCTCTCTGGCACAAGCCATACTCTGTCTCCTCATAGCCATGCCAGTATCTCTCAGAGTCTATAATAAAGATACACTTTCATATATGTACATATATATGCATATATATATATATATATATATATATCAGTCATTTTTAGAATTGTTGACCTTTTTTATTTGATCTTAATTCAGAATTACCACATTTATAACAGCCTACTTATAAATAATTGGTCACATAGTTGGAGCAGGATTCACTACAATTATAAATTATAAACGTTCCATGAGCATTTCCAATAGCCTTTCTATCAGTATTCTCATTGTAATTATCATAGCAGAGAACTTGCCTGCATTTTCTTGTGTAAGCTTCAATAAGTATACCTTTTCATTCTTGGGAATTCTTAATTTGCCTGGACCCTGAAGTGTATGGGAAGTTTTGAAGCAGCCCTCTGTTTCTCAGCAGACATTTTGTATAATTCTGCTGTAATCAGGTCTTCCTGTGGTTTTTGTTTTTATTTTTTTCAAATCCTACTAGATAATCCCCATTTATTTGCATACTTATTTGCAGGCAGGGGCTGTCTGGTGTCTGTGGGCATGAGAGCTGCTGCCTAACAATCTCTACAAGCCAGCGTTGATCCTGTCATCAATGAACACAGTAACTGTCGCTATGTGCCTTCTTTCCTGGGCCCTTACTGGAAGTCAGTGCATGCATCGTGAACTCAGTCATCCAGGTGTTGAAATTTTCCTTTCTTTGTCCTTTGGATTATTTAGAATCCTGCACTTGGTGTAGTACAGAGGGGAACTGCTGAGACAGCCTTGCTGCTGCAGGTTCCAGGCATATGTCCATCTGCAGCTGCAGCTGTCCAGGCCCTCTGTGCTTGACTCCCATTCTCCAGGGCCCTGAGGCTGACACTCAGCCTAAATGCAGCCCTCCTCACCTTCCTGCACAGCGTCCTTGTCCTAATTCCATGAGAGACCAGGTGAAGAGAAGTGAAACTCTATCCCCCTGGGAGACACATTGTGCTTTCCCTCTATTAAGCCGAATGTAAAGGATCTGTGGTACTGATGGCCACACCAGTGTCCAGATTTTCCATGCAAAACGGAAGCTTCCAGGGTTCTGAAAGAGGGTGTTTTGATGGCTGTGAAATGTCTTTTCCAAGTGCCTCATGGGGTTTTCACATCCTTTTGAAACCTGAAGTTCTTTCTTGTATCTAGGGAATATTCTCACCTCTGGCCAGAAGGGCCACCCAACTAGGAGCACAGCTATCCCGGGGTCAGGAGGTCTGCCAGCCTGCTAGTTCCTGGAGGGAATCCTGAGTATGTCCTCAGGGCCCAAGTGGTAACAGGTGTTTCCAATTGCCTTTATTAGTAGCATTCAGGCCCTCAGCTGAGGTTCGGGGCTGTGATCTCCACTGGAAGCACTGAATTCAGCCAATGGAGGCTTCCGTCTTTCTTTTGTCTGTCCATAGCAAGGGCCCAGGGAGTTTGTGCTTCCGGCAAGCAGAAATACTTTGTATGGGACACTCATGCCTGCCTACTTCTAGGAATCTCTCTGAGTGTGATGTGTGGACACCAGGAGACCTTGATCAGGGATGTAAGGCCACAGGAGCAATTGCCTTAGCCGGACCCAAAGGGTAGGTGTAAGGGACCGGGTTCATCCACTATAGTTTGGTCAAACACAGTTCCCATCTATGTTGAAACACAGCTCTTTCTGGGTACTTTCTGTGCTTGGAATCTGCTGCCATGAGCAGTGGACTGAGAGCCTGGAGGCTAAGTAGGCAGCCAAATGTGACTGGACAGGCTCATCCCCCTGAATTCTGAAGGGTTCCCCAGCTTCCCCCGTTGCCAGTTTTTGGATGATAGATAGTGAGGCATGGAATTGAATAGGGAAATCAGGAGATTTAGACATGAGAGTCCCTTTGTATATGCATTCTTGCTTAGCCAGAATCTGGGCTAGCTGGCTTGTCCTGACCAGCTAGGTTCTCTGTACATAAGTTGCAGGTGAGGCTGGCTACCTTGCCACCCATGCTCTGAGACTACTACAGGTGAGCTCTAAGCACACACAGACACACACAGTCAGACAAACAGACAGACACACACACACACACATACACACACACACACACACACACACATTACTGTCAGGTCTGGTAGTACAGCATATGGTGAAGGCTGGGGCTGTCTGGTGTCTGTGGGCATGAGAGCTGCTGCCTTACAATCTCTACAAGCCAGGTTTGATCCTGTCATCAATGAACACAGTGTAGGAGGTTTTTGTATTCGGAGACACTGAAGAGGGAGAGGTTTTTGCCCTGAATCTGGCACTGGGAACTGGCAGCTGTCCTTTGTGTGTTGCCAGACTACGAAACTAGTGGTGCCTGTGCATGTGGAGAGTCTCCTGGATGACTTCCTTCTCGAGCCTTTTTCGATCGGTCCCTTTGGATCTGCATATAGCTAATGATTTGGAGATTTTACTCCTTTGGACAATTCTTTTCCTGATGCACACTTTATCTCCAGGTTTTAGCAATCAATTGTCTTATGTCATATCGAATCCATTGTTAAAAATAACTATATCAGTGTCTCTCTCTCTCTCTCCATATATATATGTAACTTGTAGAGATCTGAAAATATTTTTAGCAATAGAACAGCACAGCTCTGTTTTAGGGTAGTATGGTGGATACACCTGGCCCTTCAGAGCCACAGTCATGAGAGACATCTCACAGAGCCATATCGTTTATCACTCTACAAATCTCTCTCAGCACAAACTACCACTGCCAAATCGTCTACTTCCCTCTTGCTCATTTTGTCCACCGAGTCCTATCCCAAAACTGAAAATCAAAGAAGAAATAGACATAGTGCAATTCCCTGAACACAGTACAGGCTGAGTCTGGACCAGGGAGATGCAATACGCCAGCCTGCATCTTGGCTAGAGCATCACTAAGACTACATCCAATTTGGAGAGGCAGGGGCAATTTTCGAGAGAGGGCTGCTGGCCAAGTGTTGCTTCTCAGAGTGGTTAAGTCCTAGATGTTCTAAGTGTAAGCTTTCCTCACAAACATATAATAACAATGCCACTTGTAAGAAGTATGCATGGGCATGGAGGGTTTGTCTTCAGTGCTCTGGCACTGATCAACAAAGGGCCAGAATTTCAGTCCTTTTCTGTCTCTGTCATTCTGTCTCTCTAACTGTCTCTACATGCCTTCTTTCCTGGGCCCTTACTGGAAGTCAGTGCATGCATCGTAAACTCAGTCATCCAGGTGTTGAAATTTTCCTTTCTTTGTCCTTTGGATTATCTAGTCTCCTGCACTTGGTGTAGTACAGAGGGGAACTGCTGAGACAGCCTTGCTGCTGCAGGTTCCAAGCATATGTCCATCTGCAGCTGCAGCTGTCCAGGCCCTCTGTGCTTGACTCCCATTCTCCAGGGCCCTGAGGCTGACACTCAGCCTAAATGCAGCCCTCCTTACCTTCCTGCACAACGTCCTTGTCCTAATTCCATGAGAGACCAGGTGAAGAGAAGTGAAACTCTATCCCCCTGGCAGACACATTGTGCTTTCCCTCTATTAAGCCGAATGTATTCTGAGGGGTGCCCCAGCTTACCCTGTTGGTAGTGTTTGAATGATAGTGAGGCATGAGATGAATCGGGAACTCAGGAGAGGGAGACATGAGAGTCACTTTGCATGTGTATTCTTGCTTAGCCAGAATCTGGGATAGCTGGCTTGCCATGACCAGCTATGTTCTCTGCACAATCTAAGCCGAGCTGAGCTAAACTAAAGGTAAAGTACTCTAAAACTCACAATGCTGTCTTTATATATACTTCCCAAGTAGGGTGGAAACAGGATGTGACATAGAGAGGGTGGAGAGAAAAGTGACTGGTGAACATCAGGGTGTGATAAAGAAGGGAACAGGGTGTGACAAGGGGGTTGGTGGAGCAAAAACATATCATCTAGCAGTGGAGATTGATCCAATGCCCTGGAGGGAGGTGCTTGTTAACAGCGGTTATGTAAATAGAATGAAGTGGTTATATAAATAGAATAGTGTTAAGAAGGGGGGATTTAAACCAAATGAAACAGAAGGGGTCTCATGCATACCAACACACACACACACACACACACACACACACACACACACACACACACACACACATATATATATATATATGTCATTTTTTGAATTGTCGACCTATGTATTTGACCTTATTTCAGAATTCCCACATTTATAAATGCCTAGTTTTTCAAAAATAATTGGCCATATTGTTTGAGCAGCATTCAATACAAATATTAAATATAGAACCTTCCAGTAGCATTCTAATAGTGTTTCTATCAGCATTATTATTGTAATTATCATAGCCCAGAATTTCCCTCCTTTTTCTAGTGTTAACTTCAATATGTTTGTGTTTGTTTTCTTTTTCCGGAAATCTTAATTTCCTTGGACCCTGAAGTGTTAGGGAATTTTTGAAGCAGCCCTCTGTTTCTCAGCAGATGGTTACTATGTTTCTGCTGTAATCAGGTCTTCTTGTGGTATTTGTTTTCATTAATTTTTTTCAAGTCCTCCTAAATCATCCCCATTTATTTGCATATTTATTTATTTAGTCAGGTATCACATGAGGGTCATTTCTTCTGCTTGATATATTTTCTCTTATAATTGAGGGGAACTTTTGATGCACAATAATACATTTCCTTGGACAAATAAGACACACATATGGTGAAGGCTAGGATTGTCTGGAGTCTGTGGGCATTAGAGCTGCTGCCTTACAATCTCTACAACCCACGTTTGAACCTGTCATGAATGAACACACTCTAGGGGGTTTTTGACTTCTGGTCTATTTCCAACTCCTCTATTTATTTTCTCTCCTTCTCTGTCTCTGACTCTCACAGGCTCTCACTCACTCTGTCTGCACTCAGTAATATTTTACTTATATCCTTATTTTATTGAAGGCCCAGATATACAAAGAGAGTTGCCATAGCACTGCTGAGCTCTTGCTTGTTTTGTTGGTGATTTTACCTAGGCTACTGAAGCCTCAGCTTTGTAAGTCTCTCTGACACAAGTCATATTCTGTCTCCTCATATCCATGGCAGTATCTCTCAGACTTTATAATAAAGATATACATCCATATACATATATAAATATACATAAATATCTGTCATTTTTAGAATTGTCGACCTATGGTCTTCCTGTGGTTTTTATTATTTTTTAATTTTTTTAAATCCTCCTAGATCATCCCCATATATTTGCATATTTATTTGTATAGTTAGTTGATATAACATGAGGGTTCATTTCTTCTGCCTGATAGATTTTCTCTTATAATTGAAGGGAACTTTGGACACACAATACATTTCCTTTTGCAGATACTACACACTACTGCAACTACTACTGCACTGTTTTTGACAGTGACATCCAATGCACAATGGATTAGTATTACATGGCTCTAAAGAATGTTCCCTATATAACCTACAATGTTTTTAACCTCACAAATAGTTATTCTGTTTTTTCCTGGGGGATGAATGGTTTACAGTCAACATTTACATGTAATAGTGGCTACGGGGGTAATTTTTCCTATGTTCCCTGTATTTCTGTACATCATTTGTAACTTTCCTATTGAGGAGAAGGAAACAGTAATAAATTGACCAGGGGCTCAAAATGGTGTCTTGGGCTTCCACATAGTTTTCTGGCATTCTTGCTTGCTCCAAGGCTTTGTTGGTGGTGCTCAAGGCCGCTGGCCAATCACTGAATAGGGGCATGGACCCTCCAAGCACACCGGCCAATGAGAATGCTGGCAGGAGTTCTGGGCATGGCCTAGGCCTCTGACCTATCAGAGAATGGCTGGCGCCCTGTGGGCTGGTCTTTTGATGGAAGCCCAACAATGGGAGCTCAGAGCTGGTCTTAAAAGGCTGAGTGTGCTTCCAGGAATTGCGAAGCAGGATTCAGCCCAAGGCCCTGCCTTGCAGAAACTGTGCAGTGCACGTGTGTATAACTCCATTTGTGCCTGTGCCTCTGTGGATGTGTGCCTGTGTCTGACTGTGAGAGTGTGTGTTTGTGTGTGTGTGAGGGAGGGAGAGACAGAGAGAACAACAGAATCACTGTTGCACAGGTGATTTTGTACAAAACACTTGGCACATACTGATGTACAGCTCAATATTGACACCATTGTAGCTCTCCTTGGCCCTTGGTCACTTTTCTTATTTTCAAATATAAAGACACTGAAGAGGGAGAAGGTTTAGCACTGAGGATTCCACTGGGAAATAGATGGCTACCCCTGTGTGTGTTGCCAGACTAGAAAATTTGTGGTGCCTGTCCATGTGAAGAGTCTCAAGGATGAGTTCCTTCTCGAGCCTATTTTGCTCGGTACCTTTGGAGCTGCATATAGCTAATGATTTGGAGATTTTACTCCTTTGGACAATTCTTTTCCTGATGCACAGTTTCTCTCCAGGTTTCTGCAATCAATTGTCTGAATGTCATATCGCATCCATTGTAGAAAATGACTACATCAGTGTCTTGCTCTCTCTCTCTCTCTCTCTCTCTCTCTCCATATATATGTAGAGGTCTGAAAATATTTTTAGCTAGAGACCTGCACAGCTCTGGATTATTGTATTAATGCGGATATACCTGGCCCTTCTGAGCCACAGTCATGAGAGACATCTCACAGAGCCATTCCTATACCTCTTATCCCTCTACATATCTCTGTCAGCACAAACTACCACTGCCAAATGTTCTACTTCCCTCTTGCTCTTTTTCTCCACCGCATCCTATCCCAAAACTGTAAAACAAAGAAGAAATAGATATAGTGCAGTTTACTGCACTCAGGACAGTCTGAGGCTGTACCAGGGAGATGCAATACGCCAGCCTGCATCTTGGCTGGAGCATCACTAAGACTACTTCCAAATTGGAGAGGCGAGGGCAGTTTTGGAGAGTGGGCTGCAGGCCAAGTGATGCTACTCAGAGTGGGCTAAGACCTAGATGTTCTAAGTGTTACCTTTACTCACAAACATAAAATAACAATGCCACTTGTAAGAAGTATGCATGGGGATGGAGGATTTGTATTCAGTGCTCTGGCACTGATCAACACAGGGCCATAATTTCAGTCTCTCAGACTGTCTCTATGTGCCTTCTTCCCTGGGCCCTTACTGGAAATCAGTGCAAGCATCGTGAACTCAGGCATCCTGGTGTTGAAATTTTCCTTTCTTTGCCCTTTGGATTATTTAGTCTCCTGCACATGGTGTAGTACAGAGGGGTACTGCGGAGACAGTGTTTCTGCTGCAGGTTCCAGGCATATGTCCATCTCCAGCTGCAGCTGTCCAGGCCCTCTGTGCTTGACTCCCATTCTCCAGGGCCCTGAGGCTGACACTCAGCCTAAATGCAGCCCTCCTCAACTTCCTGCACAGCGTCCTTGTCCTTATTCCATGAGAGCCAAGGTGTAGAGAAGTGAAACTCTATCCCCCTGGCACACACATTGTGCTTTCCCTCTATTTAGCCAAATGTAAAGTATCTGTGGTATTGATGGTCACACCAGTGTCCAGATTTTCCACGCAAAATGGAAGCTCCCAGGGTTCTGAAAGACGGTGTTTTGATGGCTGTGAAATGTCTTTTCCAAGTGCCTCCTGGGGTTTTCAAATCCTTTTGAAACCTGAAGTTCTTTCTTTTATCTAGGGAATATTCTCACCTCTGGCTATAATGGCCTCCCAACTAGGAGCACAGCTATCCCGGGGTCAGGAGGTCTGCCAGCCTGCTAGCTCCTGGAGGGATTCCTGAGTATGTCCTCAGGGCCCAAGTGGTAAAAGTTGTTTCCAATTGCCTTTATTAGCAGCAGCCAGTCCCTCAGGTGTGGTGCGGGGCTGTGATCTCCACTGGAAGCTAACAATTCAGCCAATGGAGGCATCCACCTTTCTTTTTTCTGTGCATAGTTAGGGCCCAGGGAGTTTGTGCTTCCTGCAAGCAGAGAGACTTTGTATGGGACACTCATGCATGCCTACTTCTGGGAATCTCTCTGAGTGTGATTGGTGGACACCAGGACACCTTGATCAGGGATGTGAGGCCACAGGAGCAATTGCCTTAGCCGGACCCAAAGGGAAGGTGGAAGGGACCGGATTCATCCACTATTGTTTGGTCGAACACAGTTCCCATCTATGTTGAAACACAGCTCTTTCTGGGTACTGTCTGTGCTTGTAATATGCTGCCCTGAGCAGTGGACTGAGAGCCTGGAGGCTGAGTAGGCAGCCAAATGTGACTGGACAGGCTCATGCCCCTGAATTCTGAGGGTTGCCCCAGCTTCCCCTGGATGATAGATAGTGAGGCATGGGATTGAATAGGGAACTCAGGAGATTTAGACATCAGAGTCCCTTTGCATATGCATTCTTGCTTAGCCAGAACCTGGGCTAGCTGGCTTGTCCTGATCAGCTAGGTTCTCTGTACATAAGTTGCAGGTGAGGTTGGCTACATTCCCACCCATGCTTTGAGACTACTATAGGTGAGCTCTGAGCACATACAGACACACACAGACAGAAAAACAGACACACACAGCCGGTCCCTCAGGTGTGGTTCGGGGCTGTGATCTCCACTGGAAGCTCCTAATTCAGACAATGGAAGCTCCATCTTCCTTTTGTGTCTCCATAGCAAGATCCCGGGGAGTTTGTGCTTCCTTCAAACAGAGCGACTTTGTATGGGACACTCATGCATGCCTACTTCTGGGAATCTCTCTGACTGTGATGTGTGGACACCAGGACACCATGTTCAGGGATTGTGAGGCCACAGGAGAAATTTCCTTAGCCTGACCCTAAGGGTAGGTGTAAGGGACCCGGTTCATCCACTATTGTTTGGTCGAACACAGTTCCCATCTATGTTGAAACACAGCTCTTTCTGGGCACTTTCTGTGCTTGTAATCTGCTGCCCTGATCAGTGGTCTGAGAGCCTGGAGGCTGAGTAGGCAGCAAAACGTGATGGGACAGGCTCATGACCCAGAATTCTGAGGGGTTCCCCAGCTTCCTCCCCCCGTTGGCAGTGTTTGGATGATAGATATTGAGGCATGGGATTGAATAGGGAACTCAGAAGATTTAGACCTGAGAGTCCCTTTGCATATGCATTCTAGTTTAGCCAGAATCTGGGCTAGCTGGCTTGCCCTGACCAGCTAGGTTCTCTGTACATAAGTTGCAGGTGAGGCTGGCTATATTGCCACCCATGCTCTGAGACTACTACATGTTAGCTCTGAGCACACACAGACACACACAGTCATACAGACAGAGAGACAGACACACACACACATTAATGTCAGGTCTGGTAGTACAGCAAATGGTGAAGCCTGGGGCTGTCTGGGGTCTGTGGGCATGAGAGCTGCTGCCTTACAATCTCTACAAGCCAGGTTTGAACCTGTCATCAATGAACACAGTGTAGGAGGTTTTTGAATTCTGAGACACTGAAGAGGGAGAGGTTTTCGCCCTGAAGCTTGAAATGGGAACTAGCAGCAGCCCTTGTGTGTTTTCAGACTAGGAAACTTATGGTGCCTTTCCATGTGGAGATTCTCCTGGATGAGTTCCTTCTCGAGCCTTTTTCAACTGATCCCGTTGGAGCTGCATATAGCTAATGATTTGGAGATTTTACTCCTTTGGACAATTTTTTTTCCTGATGTACAGTTTCTCTCCAGGTTTTAGCAATCAATTGTGTGAATGCCATATCGAATCCATTGTAGAAATTGAGTACATCAGTCTCTCTCTCTCTCTCTCTCTCTCTCTCTCTCTATATATATATATATATATATATATATATATATATATATATATATAAAACATGTAGAGGTTTGAAAATATTTTTTAGCTAGAGACCTGCACAGCTCTGGATTAGCGTAGTAAAGTGGATACTCTTCGCCCTTCTGAGCCACAGTCATGAGAGAAATATCAGAGACCCATATCGTTTATCACTCTACAAATCTCTCTCAGCACAAACTACCGCTGCCAAATCATCTACTTCCCTCTTGCTCTTTTTGTCCAATGAGTCCTATCCCAAAATTGTAAATCAAAGAAGAATTAGACATAGTGCAGTTCCCTGCACACAGGACAGGCAGAGGCTGGGCAAGGGAGATGGAATATGCCAGCCTGCATCTTTGTTGGAGCATCACTAAGACTACTTCCAATTTGGAGAGGCGGGGGCAGTTTTGGAGAGTGGGCTGCTGGCCAAGTGTTGCTTCTCAGAGTGGGCTAATACCTAGATGTTCTAAGTGTAACCTTTACTCACAAACATAAAATAACAATGCCACTTGTAAGAAGTATGCATGGACATGGATGGTTTGTCTTCAGTGCTCTGGCACTGATCAACAGAAGGCCAGAATTTCAGTCCTTTTCTTTCTCTGTCATTTTGTCTCTCTGACTTTCTCTATGTGCCTTCTTCCCTGGGCCCTTACTGGTAGTCAGTGCATGCATCCTGAACTCAGGCATCCTGGTGTTGAAATTTTCCTTTCTTTGCCCTTTGGATTATTTAGTCTCCTGCACATGCTGTAGTACAGAGGGAAACTGCGGAGACAGCGTTGCTGCTGCAGGTTCCAGGCATATGTCCATCTGCAGCTGCAGCTGTCCAGGCCCTCTGTGCTTGACTCCCATTCTCCTGGAGGCTGAGTAGGCAGCCATGCTCTGAGACTACTATAGGTGATCACAGACAGAGAGAGACACACACACATTACTGTCAGGTCTGGTAGTACAGCATATGGTGAAGGCTGGGGCTGTCTGTGGTCCGTGAGCATGAGAGCTGCTGTCTTACAATCTTTAAAAGCCAGCTTTGAACCTTTCATCAATGAACACAGTGTAGGAGGTTTTTGTATTCTGGTCTCTTTCCAACTCATCTATTTCTCTACTCGCCTTATATATTTAGTCCGAAATCACAGGAGGGGTCCTTTCTTCAGCCTGATAGATTTTTTCTTATAATTGAAGGGAACTTTGGACACACAATACATGTCCTTTTGCAGAGACTACACTCTACTACAGCTACTACTGCACTGTTTTTTACAGTGACATCCAATGCACAATGGATTATTATTGCATGGCTCTAAAAATGTTCCCTATTTAACCTACAAAGTTTTTAACCTCACAAATATTTATTCTGTTCTTTCTTGGGTGATTAATGGTTTTACAGTCAACAGTTACATGTAATAGTAGCTACGGGGCTAAGTTTTCCCACTTTCCCTGTATTTCTGTGTGTCATTTGTAACTTTCCTATTGAGGAGAAGGAAACAGTCATAAATTGAGAGAGCACTGACCAAGGTGCTCAAGGCCACTGGCCAATCACTGACTAGGCGCCCGGACCCTCCTGGGCGTGTCAAAGCACACTGGCCAATGAGATTGCTGGCAGGGGTTCTGAGCTTGGCCTAGGCATCTGGCCTATCAGAGCATGGCTGGAGCCCGGAGGGCGGACCCCTTAAAGGAAGCCCGAATATGGGAGCTCAGAGCTGGCTTTAAAAGGCTGTGCATGCATCCAGGAAGTTGGAAGCAGGGTTCAGCCCAGGGTCCTGCCTTGCAGAAGCTGTCCAGTGCGCATGTGTATAACATCGTTTGTGCCTGTGCCTCTGTGGATGTGTGCCTGTATGTGATTGTGAGAGTGTGTGTTTGTGTGTGTTTGTGTGTGTGTGAGGGAGGGAGAGACAGAGAGAACAACAGAATCACTGTGGCACAGGTGATTTTGTGCAAAACACAAGGCACATTCTGATTTACAGCTCAATATTCACACCATTGTAGCTCTCCTTGGCCCTTGGTCACTTTTCTTATTTTCAGATGTAAAGACACTGAAGAGGGAGAGGTTTTTGCCCTGAGGCTTGCACTGGGAACAAGAAGCTGCCCTGTGTGTGTTGCCAGACTAGGAAACTTTTGGTGCCTGTCCAGGTGGAGAGTCTCCAGGGTGAGTTCCTTCTCAAGCCTTTTTCGCTCTGTCCCGTTGGAGCAGCATATAGCTAATGATTTGGAGATGTTACTCATTTGGACAATTCTTTTCCTGATGCACAGTTTCTCTCCAGGTTTTAGCAATCAATTGTTTGAATTTCATATGGAATCCTTTGTAGAAAACGATGACATCAGTGCCTCTCTCTCTCCCTCTCTCTCTCTCTCTCTCTCTCTCTCTCTCTCTCTCTATATATATATATATATATATATATATATATATATGTAACATGTAGAGGTCTGAAAATTATTTTAGCTAGAGGCCTGCACAGCTCTGGATTATTGTAGTAATGCGGATACACCTTTCCCTTCTGAGCCACAGTCATGAGAGACATCTCACAGAGCCATTCCTAAAACCCAGCTTTGATCCTGTCATCAATGAACACAGTGTAGAAGGTTTTTGAATTATGGTCTCCTTCCAATTTTGTATTTCTCTTATCGCCTTCTCTGTCTCTAACTCTCACATGCTCTCATACACTCTGTCTTCACTTATTTATATTTTACTTATATACTTATTTTAATGACAGGCCCAGATATACAAAGAGAGTTACCAGAGCACTGCTGAGCTCTGATTTGTTGGGTTGGCGATTTCAACTAGGCTACTGGAGCCTCAGTTTGTAAATCTTTCTGACACAAGCCAAATTCTGTCTCCCCATTTCCATGCCAGTATCACTCAGAGTTTATAATATATATATATATATATATATATATATACATATATATTTATATATCTGTCATTTTTTGAATTGTCGACCTATGTATTTTACCTCAATTCAGAATTACCACATTTATAACAGCCTAGTTTTTCAGAAATAATTGGCCATATTGTTTGAGGAGCATTCAATACAAATATTAAATATAGAACCTTCCAGTAGCATTTCTAATTGTGTTTGTATCAGCATCCTTGTTGTAATTATCATAGCTCAGATCTTCCCTCCTTTTTCTAGTGTAAGCTTCAATACATATGTTTGTTTTATTTTTCCGAAAATGTTAATTTCCTTGGATCCTGATGTGTTAGGGAATTTTTGAAGCAGCCCTCTCTTTCTCAGC
This sequence comes from Erinaceus europaeus, assembly GCF_950295315.1. NCBI lineage: Eukaryota > Metazoa > Chordata > Mammalia > Eulipotyphla > Erinaceidae > Erinaceus > Erinaceus europaeus. The sequence goes on from NC_080167.1 coordinate 75,052,908, forward strand.
ACATGGTTTCTATGTTTCTGCTGTAATCAGGTCTTCTTGTGGTTTTTGTTTTCATTAATTGTTTTCAAGTCCTCATAAATCATCACCATTTATTTGCATATGTATTTATTTAGTCAGGTTTCACATGAGGGTCATTTCTTCTGCCTGATATATTTTCTCTTATAATTGAAGGGAACTTTTGACGCACAATACATTTCCTGGGGCAAATACTACACACATATGGTGAAGGCTTCGGTTGTCTGGGGTCTGTGGACATTAGAGCTGCTGCCTTACAATCGCTACAACCCACCTTTGTACCTGTCATGAATGAACACAGTCTAGGGGGTTTTGACTTCTGGTCTATTTCCAACTCCTCTATTTCTTTTCTCTCCTTCTCTGTCTCTGACTCTCACAGGCTCTTCCTCACTCTGTCTGCACTCAGTAATATTTTACTTATATCCTTATTTTATTGACAGGCCCAGATATACAAAGAGAGTTGCCAGAGCACTGCTGAGCTCTGCCTTGTTTTGTTGGTGATTTCACCTAGGCTACTGGAGCCTCAGCTTTGTAAGTCTCTCTGACACAAGCCATATTCTGTCTCCTCATATCCATGGCAGTATGTCTCAGACTTTATAATAAAGATAAAAATCCATATACATATATATATACACATATATAAATACACATAAATATATCTATATCAGAGCATGTCTGGTGCCCTGTCTGTGAGCCTTTTGAAGTAAGCCCAACAATGGGAGCTCAGAGCAGGCCTTAAAAGGTTGGGCATGCTTCCAGGAAGTGCGAAGCAGGGTTCACCTAGGGCCCTGCCTTGCAGAAGATGTCCAGTGTGCATGTGTATAACTCCGTTTGCACCTGTGCCTCTGTGGATGTTTGTGTGTCTGTAACTTTGAGAGTGTGTGTTTGTGTGTGTGTTTGTGAATGAGGGAGAGAGACAGAACAACAGAATCACTATGGTACAGGTGATTTTGTGCAAAACACTTGGCACATTCTGATTCACAGGTCAATATTGACACCATTGTAGCTCTCCTTGGCCATTGGTCACTTTTCTTCTGTTCAGATGTAAAGGCACTGAAGAGGGAGAGGTTTTTGCCCTGAGGCTTGCACTGGGAACTAGCAGCTGCCCTGTGTGTGTTGCCAGACTAGGAAACTTGTGCTGCCTGTCCATGTGGACAGTCTCCCGGATGAGTTCCTTCTAGAGCATTTTTTGCTAGGTCCCGTTGGAGCTGCATATAGCTAATGATTTGGAGATTTTACTCCTTTGGACAATTCTTTTCCTGATGCACAGTTTCTGTCCAGATTTTAGCAATCAATTGTCTGAATGTCATATCACATCTATTGTAGAAAATGACTACATCAGTGTCTTGCTCTCTCTCTCTCTCTCTCTCTCTCTATATATATATATATATATATATATATATATATATAACATGTAGATGTCTGAAAATATATTTTAGCTAGAGACTTGCACAGCTCTGGATTCGGGTAGTAATGCGGATACACCTGGCCCTTTGAAGCTACAGTCATGAGAGACATCACACCGAGCCATTCATTTACCTCTTGTCACTCTACAAATCTCTCTCAGCACAAAGTACTGCTGCCAAATCATCTACTTCACTCTTGCTATTTTATCCACCGAGTCCTATCCCAAAACTGTAAATCAAAGAAGAAATAGACATAGTTCAGCTCCCTGCACACAGGACAGGCTGAGGTTGGACCAGGGAGATGAAATACTCCAGCCTGCATTTGGCTGGAGCATCACTAAAATTATTTCCAATTTGGAGAGCCAAGGGTAGTTTTGGAGAGTGTGCTGCAGGCCAAGTGTCGCTTCTCAGAGTGGGCTAAGACCTAGATGTTCTAAGTGTAACCTTTCCTCACAAACATAAAATTACAAAGCTACTTGTAAGAAATATGCATGGGCATGGAGGGTTTGTCTTCACTGCTCTGGCACTGATCCACACAGGGCCAGAATTTCAGTCCTTTTCAGTCACTGTCATTCAGTCTCTCTGACTATCTCTACGTGCCTTCTTCACTTTGGCCCTTACTGGAAGTCAGTGCATACATCGTGAACTCAGTCATCCTGGTGTTGAAATTTTCCTTTCTTTACCCTTTTGATTATTTAGTCTCCTGCACATGCTGTAGTATAGAGGGGAACTGAAGAGACAGCCTTACTGCTACAGATTCCAGGCATATGTCCATCTGCAGCTGCAGCTGTCCAGGCCCTCTGTGCTTGACTCCCATTCTCCAGGGCCCTGAGGCTGACACTCAGCCTAAATGCAGCCCTCCTCACCTCCCTGCACAGCATCCTTGTGCTTATTCCATGAGAGCCCAGGTGAAGAGAAGTGAAACTCTATCTTCCTGGCAGACACATTGTGCTTTCCCTCTAATAAACCGAATGTACAGGATCTGTGGTACTGATGGCCACACCAGTGTCCAGATTTTCCACGCAAAACGGAAGCTTCCAGGGTTCTGAAACAGGGTGTTTTGATGGCTGTGAAATGTCTTTTCCAAGTGCCTCATGGGGTTTAAAATCCTTTTGTAATCGGAAGTTCTTTCTTGTATCTAGGGAATATTCTCACCTCTGGCCAAAAGGGCCGCCCAACTAGGAGCACAGCTATCCCGGGTTCAGGAGGTCTGCCAGCCTGCTAGCTCCTGGATGGATACCTGAGTATGTCCACAGGGCCCAAGTGGTAACAGGTGTTTCCAATTGCCATTATTAGCAGCAGCCAGGCCCTCAGGTTATGTGCGGGGCTGTGCTCTCCACTGGAAGCCCCTAATTCAGCCAATGGAGGCATCCATCTTCTTTTGTCTGTCCATAGCAAGGGCCTGGAGAATTTGTGCTTACTGCAAGCAGAGTTACTTTGTATGGGACACTCATGCATGCCTACTTCTGGGAATCTATCTGCGTGTGATGTGTGGACAACAGGACACCATGATGAGGGATGTGAGGCCACAGGAGCAATTGCCTTAGCAGGACCCAAAGGGTAGGTGTAAAAGACCGGGTTAATCCACTATTGTTTGGTCGAACACAGTTCCCATCTATGTTGAAACACAGCTCTTTCTGGGCACTTTCTGTGCTTGTAATCTGCTGCCCTGATCAGTGGTCTGAGAGCCTGGAGGCTGAGTAGGCAGCCAAACGTGAAGGGACAGGCTCATGACCCTGAATTCTGAGGGTTTCCCCAGCTTCCACCCCCAGGTGGCAGTGTTTGGATGATAGATATTGAGGCATAGGATTTAATAGGGAACTCGGACGATTTAGACATACGAGTCCCTTTGCATATGCATTCTAGCTTAGCCAGAATCTGGGCTAGATGGCTTACCCTGACCAGCTAGATTCTCTGTACATAAGTTGCAGTTGAGGCTGGCTACCTTGACCCCCATGCTCTGAGACTACTACAGGTGAGCTCTGAGCACACACAGACACACAGTCAGACAAACAGACAGACACACACACACACACACATTACTGTCAGGTCTGGTAGTAGAGCATATGTTGAAGGCTCAGGCTCTCTGGGGTCTGTGGACATGAGAGCTACTGCCTTACAATCTCTATGAGCCAGGTTTGAACCTGTCATCAATGAACACATTGTAGGAGGTTTTTGAAATCTGAGACACTGAAGAGGGAGAGGTTTTTGCCCTGAGGCTTGCACTCAGAACTAGCAGCTGCCCTGTGTGTGTTGCCAGACTAGGAAACTTGTGGTTCCTGTCCATGTGGTGAGTCTCCTGGATGAGTTCTTTCTCTAGCCTTTTTAGTTCGGTCCAATTGGAGCTGCATATAGTTGATGATTTGGAGATTTTACTCCTTTGGACAATTATTTTCCTGATGCACAGTTTCTCTCCAGGTTTTAGCAATCAATTGTCTGAATGTCATATCGAATCCATTGTAGAAAATGACTACATCAGTCTCTCTCTCTCTCTCTCTCTCTCTCTCTCTCTCTCTCTCTCTCTATATATATATATATATATATATATATATATATATATATATATATAGCGATGGCCACACCAGTGTCCAGATTTTCCATGCAAAATGGAAGCTTCAAGGGTTCAGAAAGAGGTTGTTTTCATGGCTGTGAAAAGTCTTTTCCAAGTGCCTCATGGGGTTTCAAATCCTTTTGTAACCTGAGGTTCTTTCATTTATCTAGGGAATATTCTCATCTCTGGCCAGAAGGTCTTCCCAACTAGGAGCACAGCTATCCTGGGTCAGGAGGTCTGCCAGCCTGCTAGCTCCTGGAGGGATTTCTGAGTATGTACTGAGGTCCCAAGTGGTAACAGGTGTTTCCAATTGCCTTTATTAGCAGCAGCCAGGCCCTCAGGTAAGGGGAGGGGCTGTGATCTCCACTGGAAAATCCTAATTCAGCCCATGGAGGCATCCATCTTCCTTTTGTCTCTCCATAGCAAGGGCCCGGGTAGTTTGTGCTTCCTGCAAGCAGAGCAAATTTGTATGGGACACTCATGCATGCCTACTTCTGGGAATCACTCTGAGTGTGAGGTGTGGACACCAGGACAACATGATCAGGGATTGTGACTCCACAGGAGCAGTTGCCTTAACAGGACCCAAAGGGGAGGTGTAAGGGGCAGGGTTCATCCAGTATTGTTTGGTCAAAAACTGTTCCCATCTATGTTGAAACACAGCTCTTTCTGGGTTCTTTCTGTGCTTGTAGTCTGCTGCCCTGAGCAATGGACTGAGAGCCTGGGGGCTGAGTAGGCAGCCAAACCTGATTAGACAGGCTTATGCCCCTGAATTCTTAGGGGTTCCCCAGCTTCCACCGTTGGCAGTGTTTGGATGATAGATAGTGAGACCTGGGATTGAATGGTGAACTCATGAGATTGAGACACGAGAGTCCCTTTGCATATGCATTCCTCTTAGTCAAAATCTGGGCTAGGTGGCTTGCCCTGACCAGCTAGGTTCTCTGTACATAAGTTGCAGTTGAGACTGGATACAATGCCACCCATGATCAGAGACTTTTACAGATGAGCTCTGAGCACACACAGACACACACAATCAGACAGACAGACAAACAGACACACACATTACTCTCAGGTCTGGTAGTACAGCATTTGATGAAGGCTGTGGCTGTCTGGGTTCTGTGGGTATGAGAGCTGCTGCCTTACAATCTCTACAAGCCAAGTTTGAACCTTTCTTCAATGAACACAGTGTAGGAGGTTTTTGAATTCTGAGACACTGAAGAGGGAGAGGTTTTTGACCTGAGGCTTGCACTGGGAACTAGAAGCTGCCCTATGTGTGTTGCCAGACTAGGAAACTTGTGGTGCCTGTCCATGTGTACAGTATCCTGGATGAGTTCCTTCTCGAGCCTTTTTTGATTGGTCCCGTTGGAGCTGCATATAGCTAATGATTTGGAGATTTTACTGCTTTGGACAATTATTTTCCTGATGCACAGTTTCTCTCCAGGATTTAGCAATCAATTGTCTGAATGTCATATAGATTCAATTGTAGAATATGACTACATCAGTCTCTCTCTCTCTCTCTGTATATATATATATATATATATATATATATATATATATATATATATATATATATATATATATGTAACAAGTATAGATGTCTGAAAATATTTTTTAGCTAGAGACCTGCAAAGCTCTGGATTAGGGTAGTAAAGTGGATACACCTGGCCCTTCTGAGCCACAGTCATATGAGACATATCACAGAGCCATATCGTTTATCACTCTATAAACCCCTTCAGCACAAACTGCCGCTGCCAAATCGTCTACGTCCCTCTTGCTCATTTTGTCCACCGAGTCCCATCCCAAAACTGTAAATCAAAGAAGAAATAGACATAATGCAGTTCCCTGCACACAGGACAGACTGAGGCTGGACCAGGGAGATGCAATAAGCCAGCCTGCATCTTGGCTGGAGCATCAGTAAAACTACTTCAAATTTGGAAAGGCAGGGGCAGTTTTGGAGAGTGGGCTGCCGGCCAAGTGTTGCTTCTCAGAGTGGCTAAGAACTAGATGTTCTAAGTGTTACCTTTCCACAAAAACATAAAATAGCAATGCCACTTGTAAGAAGTATGCATGGGCATGGTGGGTTTGTCTTCAGTGCTCTGGCACTGATCAACACAGGGCCAGAATTTCAGCCCTTTTCTGTCTCTGTCATTTTGTCTGACTGTCTCTACGTGCCTTCTTCCCTGGGCCCTTACTGGAAGTCAGTGCATGCATTGTGAACTCAGTAAACCTGCTGTTGAAATTTTCCTTTCTTTGCCCTTTGGATTATTTAGTCTCCTGCACAAGGTGTAGTACAGAGGAGAACTGCGGAGACAGCGTTGCTGCTGCAGGTTCCAGGCATATGTCTATCTGCAGGTGCAGCTGTCCAGGCCTTCTGTGCTTGACTCCCATTCTCCAGGGCCCTGAGGCTGACACTCAGCCTAAATGCAGCCCTCCTCACCTTCCTGCATAGCGTCCTTGTCCTTATTCCATGAGAGCCCAGGTGAAGAGAAGTGAAACTCTATCCCCCTGGAACACACATTGTTCTTTCCCTCTATTAAGCTGAATGTAAAGGATCTGTTGTACTGATGGCCTCACCAGTGTCCAGATTTTCCACGCAAAATAAAAGCTTCCAGGGTTTTGAAAGAGGGTGTTTTGATGTCTGTGAAATGTCCATTCCAAGTTCCTCATGGGGTTTCAAATCCTTTTGAAACATGAAGTTCTTTATTGTATCTAGGGAATATTCTTACCTCTGGCCAGAAGGGCCGCCCAACTAGGATCTCAGCTATCCCAGGGTCAGGAGGTCTGCCAGCCTAAGGACTTCCAGCTCCTGGAGGGTTTCCTGAGTATGTCCTCAGGGCCCAAGTGGTAACAAGTGTTTCCAATTGCCTTTATTAGCAGCAGCCAGGCCCTCAGGTGAGGTGTGGTGCTGTGATCTCCACTGGAAGCTCCGAATTCAGCCAATGGCAGCATCCATCTTTCTTTTGTCTGTCTATAGCAAGGGCCCGGGGTGTTTGTGCTTCCTGCAATCAGAGAGACTTTGTATGGGACACTCATGCATGCCTACTTCTGGGAATCTCTATGAGTGTGATGTGTGGACACCAGGACACCATGACCAGGGATGTGAGGCAACAGGAGGAATTGCCTTAGCCAGACAGAAAGGATAGGTTTCAGGGACTAGGTTCATCCACTATTGTTTGGTCGAACACAGTTCCCATCTATGTTGAAACACAGCTCTTTCTGGGTACTTTATGAACTTGTAATCTGCTGCCCTGAGCAGTGGACTGAGAGCCTGGAGGCTGAGTAGGCAGCCAAACGTGACGGGACAGGCTCATGAACCTGAATTCTGAGGTGTGCCCCAGCTTCCCCCGGATGATAGATAGTGAGGCATGGGATTGAATAGGGAACTCAGGAGATTTAGACATGAGAGTCCCTTTGCATATGCATTCTTGTTTAGCCAGAATCTGGGCTAGCTGTCTTTCCCTGACCAGCTAGGTTCTCTGTATATAAGTTGCAGGTGAGGCTGGCTATCTTGCCACCCATGCTCTGATACTACTATAGGTGAGCTCTGAGCACACACAGACACACACAGTCAGACAGACAGACACACACACACACACACACACACATTACTGTCAGGTCTAGTAGTACAGCATATGGTGAAGGCTGGGGCTGTCTGGGGTCTGTGGGCATGAAAGCTGCTGACTTACAATCTCTACAAACCAGGTTTGAACCTGTCATCAATGAACACAGTGTAGGAGGTTTTTGAATTCTGGTCTCTTTCCAAATCATGTATTTTTTGTCTCGCCTTCTCTGTCTCTAACTCTCACATGCTCTCATACACTCTGTCTTCACTCATTTATATTTTACTTATATACCTATTTTACTGACAAGCCCAGATATACAAAGAGAGTTACCAGAGCACTGCTGAGCTCTGGTTTGTTGTGTTGGTGATTTCACCTAGGCTACAGGAGCATCAGTTTGTAAGTCTTTCTGACACAAGCCATATTCTTACTCCTCATTTCCATGCCAGTGTCACTCAGAGTTTATAATAAAGATATACATATATATATATATATATATATATATATATATATATATACATATATATTTATATATCTGTCATTTTTTGAATTGTCGACCTATGTATTTGACCTTAATTCAGAATTACCACATTTATAACAGCCTATTTTTTCAGAAATAATGGCCCTATAGTTGGAGCAGCATTCAATTTTAAAAAATTTTGAAAGAGCTCGTCCCTGAGCAGTTGTCATTGGGACACATTCGTCATTCTCGAAGCCCATGGAATACTCCTGTCTTTGTGATTAAAAAGCGCTTGGGAAAATGGCGCCTCCTTCAAGATCTCCTTGCAGTAAATAAAGCCATGCAGGTCTTGGGCTCCCCCCAAACGGGTTTGCCTCTTGCTTCTGCAATTCCCACGGGAATTCCAATCATAGCTATTGATATACAATATTGTTTTTTCTCTATCCCCTTGCATCCGCACGATTGTAAAAGTTTTGCCTTCTCTGTTCCATCTATTAATAACGCCAGCCCTGCTGATAGATTTGAATGGGTGGTGCTGCCCCAGGGTATGGCCAATAGTCCTACAATTTGTCAGGAGGCTGTTAAATCTGCCCTTGTCCCATATATTCATAAGGGCCTTAATATTTTTCATTATACAGATGATATTTTAATATGGGGAAAATCAGATACAGATCTCTATGCCTTACGTGATTTTCTCACTCCTGCATTAAAGAAAAGTGGCCTTAATGTAGCCCCTGAGAAGATACAGCTAATCCCTCCAATATCCTTCCTAGGTTTAGAGATTTCTCTAATGCAAATTCGTCCCTTAAAACCTAATGTTACCTTCCCTTCTAACCTTACTCTTGCTTCTTTACAAAGTTTTCTAGGAAATTTAAATTAGATTAGGCAGTATCTCTATCTGCCCACAAGCTGCCTCCAACCACTGTTTGACCTGTTGAAAGGAAACAAACAGCCCTCTTCAAAACGTAAGTTAACTCCTGAGGCCTCCTTGGCACTGGAAAGGGTTAACCAGGCCCTCCAGGACATGCACCTTGTTCGAATCTCCCCCACCTCTCCGGTAAACCTTCTAATCTTCAACTCCACCCCCACAGTAGTTAGGGGCACTGTGGCAAGACCATGGGGTTCTCGAATGGCTTCACACGCCAGTAGGAGGAGCTCCAAGACTCCTCACTGAGATAGACGCGTTAGCATTCATGGTTCACCAAGGGATAAATAGGTCTGTGCAGGTTAGGGAAAGAACCGGATTTAATCATTCTGCCCTTTTCTCTCACAGATACAGAGTGGCTTATACACCATCATTCCCGCTTTGCCATAAGCTTCGTGGGGTTTCCAGGACAAATAGATAACCATTTTCCTTCTAATAAATTGATAGCTTCTTTACCTCTTCTGCCTCTACTAGCACCTAAACTTTTCTCTTGGGATCCCATTCCCTCTGCTCCTACAGTCTTTACTGATGGTGGAAAAAGGGGAGCTGCTGCCCTTATATATTACCCAGGCAAACAATCTCCTAAACCTCTCTTTACTGAGCTTCCTGACAATTCCCCTCAGTACAATGAACTTTATGCTGTTTTTCTTGCACTAATAGCTGTACCAGAATCCTTCAACCTTTTTTCTGACAGTGTGTATACTGTTAACTTACTTCCATGGCTTGCTCGTTCTTATGTGAAAATTGATGACAACCCACTTTCCCCTCTTTTGATTCAAATCGCCTCTATGCTCTGTTCTCGAACCCAACCACCGTATATTCAACACCTTCGTTCCCTCTTCCTGGTTTCTTCAGCCTCATGCCCCTGAATTCTGAGGGGTTGCCCCAGCTTACCCCATTGTCAGTGTTTGGATGATAGTGAGGAATGGGATTGAATCGGGAACTCAGGAGAGGGAGACATGAAAATCCCTCTGCATATGCATTCTTGCTTAGCCACAATCTGGGCAAGCTGGCTTGCCCTGTCCAGCTAGGTTCTTTGTACATAAGTTGCAGGTGAGGCTGGCTATCTTGACACCCATGCCTTGAGACTACTATAGGTGAGCTCTGAGCACACACAGACACACACAGACAGACCGACACACACTCACACACACATTACTGTCAGTTCTGGTAGTACAGCATATGGTGAAGGCTGGGGCTGTATGGGGTCTCTGGGCATGAGAGCTGCTGCCTTACAATCTCTACAAGCCAGGTTTGAACCTGTCATCAATGAACACAGTGTAGGAGGTTTTGGACTTCTGGTCACTTTCCAACTCATCTATTTCTCTTCTCGCCTACTCTGTCTCTAACTCTCACACACTCTGTATTCACTCATTGATATTTCACTTATATACTTATTTTACTGACAGGGCCAGATATACAAAGAGTGTTACCAGATAACTGCTGAGCTCTGGCTTGTTTTGTTGGTGATATCACCTGGGCTACTGGAGCCACAGCTTTGTAAGTCTCTCTGATACAAACCATATTCTGTCTCCTCATATCCATAGCAGTAACTCTCAGACTTTATAATAAATAAATATATATATTTGGCATTTTTAGAATTGTCGACCTATGTAATTGATCTTTATCAGAATTAACACATTTATAACAGCTTCCTTTTTCATTAATAATTGGCCACCTAGTTGGAGCAGGATTCAATACAATTATAAATAATAGAACCTTCCAGTAGCATTACTAACAGCATTTCTATCAGCATCCTTATTGTAATTATCATAGTACAGAAACGTGCCTCCTTTCTCTAGTGTAAGCTTCAGTACATATGAGTTTCTTTTCATTCTCCTGAAATCTTAATATCCCTGGACTCTGAAGTGTCTCGGAATTTTTGAAGCAGCCCTCTATTTCTCAGCAGATGGTTTCCATTTTCTGCTGTAGTCAGGTCTTCTTGTGCTTTTTGTTTTTATTTTTTATTTTTTTCAAATCCTCCTAGAGCACCCCCGTTTATTTCTATATTTATTTATTTATTTAGTCCTATATAACATGAGGGGTCGTTTATTCTGCTTGATAGATTTTTTTATTATAATTGAAAGGAAGTTTACACTCACAATACATTTCGTGTCGTAAATACTACACACATATGGTGAAGGCTGGGGTGGTCTGGCATCTGTGGACATGAGACTGCTGCCTTACAATCTCGACAACCCCAGTTTGAACCTGTCATGTATGAACACAGTGTGGGAGGTTTTTGACTTCTGGTCTCATTCCCACTCTTCTATTTCTCTTCTTGCCTTCTCTGTCTCTGACTCTCACAGGCTCTCACTCACTCGGTCTGCACTCATTAATATTTTAATTATATTCTTATTTTACTGACAGGCCCTGATATACAAAGAGAGTTGCTTGTTTTGTTCACAATTTCACCATTTCTGCAGCCTCAGCTTTTAAGTCTCTCTGACACAAGCCATACTCTGTCTCCGCATAGCCATGCCTGTATCCCTCAGAGTTTATAATAAAGATCCACATACATATATTTACATATATATATATATATATATATATATATATATATATATATATATATATATCAGTCATTTTTAGAATTGTTGACCTTCTTATTTGATCTTAACGCAGAATAACCACATTTATAACAGCCTCCTTCTTCATAAATAATTCGTCACATAGTTGGAGCAGGATTCACTACAATTATAAATTATAAGACTTCCAGGAGCATTTCAAATAGCCTTTCTATCAGTATCCTCATTGTAGTTATCATAGCACAGAACTTGCCTCCATTTTCTAGTGTAAGCTTCAATACGTATGTCTTTCTTTTCATTCTCAGGAATTCTTAATTTGCCTGGACCCTGAAGTGTCAGGGAAGTTTTGAAGCAGCCCTCTGTTTCTCAGCAGACATTTTCTATATTTCTGCTGTAATCAGGTCTTCCTGTGGTTTTTGTTTTTATTTTTTTCAAATCCTCCTAGATCATCCCCGTTCATTTGCATATTTATTTATTTATTTAGTCCCATATCACATGAGGGGTCATTTATTCTGCCTGATAGATTTTCTCTTACATTGAAGGGAACTTTTGACACACAATACATTTCCTTTTGCAGATACTGAACACTACTACAACTATTACTGCACTGTTTTTGACAGTGACATCCAAAGCACAATGGATTAGTATTGTATGGCTCTAAAGAATGTTCCCTATTTAACCTACAATGTTTTTAACCTCACAAATATTTATTCTGTTCTTTCTTGGGGGATGAATGGTTTACAGTCAACAGTTACATGTATTAGTGGGCACAGGGGTAATTTTTCCCACTTTCCCTGTATTTCTGTACATCATTTGTAACTTTCTTACTGAGGAGAAGGAAACAGACATAAGTTGAGAGAGCAGGGCCCAAGCAGGAAGAGAGATAGAGAGACAGCTGCAGATCTGATTTGACACTAGCCCAGCTTTTCCCTAGCTGGGTAAGTGGTGAGCAGGGGCTCAAAAAGGGGTCATGGGCTTCCACATAGTTCCCTGGCATCTCCAACAGATGTGCCTGCAACCCAATCTCCCTTCGTTGTCCATGTAGCTATTGATCTGCTCTAGGCACTTCTCACCTTCATATGCCAGAAACTTAACAATCCTCCCCTTCACCCATGAAACTTTGACCTTTTTCTTGAATGCAAAACAGAAACCCCAATCCACGTTATTTCAGGGTAAAGTGTGTGCGTCTCTGTGGGAGGGTGTGTGTGTGTGTGTGTGTGTGTAAGTGTACATAAGTGTGTTTCAGTTATGATTACCGCTGTTGTTTCTTTATTCCTGACACAGATTCTTAGGAACTGGGTTGTGCAATGACAAAGGAAGTTTCCACTGCACAAGTGGTTTTTCAAATATGAATGGCACATGGATATTCTAGACACTGCTGTGCATTCTCCCAGGTGGTGCTCAGATGGGTTCTTTCCTTTGCTATTCCCATGCTGTGTGTAATTTTCTGTGTAGACTCAAAGAGGAGTGGCATGGGGGAGCCCAGCTGCATTCTGTTGTGTGTCCACAAGGTGGCAGCAAAGCCAATATTTGAGTGTAGTGATTCTGTGGAATGAGGAGAACTCGGATTTGTGGATCATGGACAGCAAGGTTGAAATTGACGTAGAGTGCCCTAGACATCTGTTCTTTCCTGTGGGGTTGGGGGATCCCCCATTTGGCTTTGCAAGAGGAAGGGATTTCTCTCTTTGGGATGACTCTACTGTGAGTTTGTGAATCACTGTGCTCAGCTGCATTCTGCTGTGTGTCCACAAGAGAGCAGCTCCTTTGTGGGACTAAGGCACCATAGGCAAGTGCCCTGAGGCACTGGGCTACGAAATTGGAGACAGTGTTTATGGGTGTGCCCCAAGAGCATGGCCAGCCTAGTGCAAGCAGACAGTGTCCTAATGACGGGTTCAGACAGGAGCTGTTGGGTCTTGTTGGCAGAAACAGGGCCTTCAGAGGACAGCAGACTGTCCCCAAAGGCGGGCCTATAATACCGTGCCCTCTGAGCCTGAGGTGAGGGGCCAGTGCATATTCATAGAGACAGCTGGCCAATTAGAGAAGAGGAACATCGCCCTTAGGGGCGTGGACCAAGAGCTGGCCAATTAGAACAGAGGAGAAGTTGCGAGGGCGGGACAAAGAGAGCAGCCTTCTGAAGGAAGCCCGCCAATGGGAGCTCAGAGCTGACCTTAAAAGGTGGGCGAGCTTCCAGGAAGTTCGAAGCAGGGTTCAGCCCAGGGCCCTGCCTTGCAGAAGCTGTCCAGTGCGCATGTGTATAACTCCATTTGTGCCTGTGCCACTGTGGATGTGTGTGTGCGTGACTGTGAGAGTGTGTGTTTGTTTGTGTGTGTGTATGTGTGTGGTAGGGAGAGAAAGAGAACAACAGAATCACTGTGGCACAGGAGATTTTGTGCAAAACACTTGGAACATTCTGATTTACTGCTCAATATTGACACCATTGTAGTTCTCCTTGTCCCTTGGACACTATTTTACTTTTCAGATGTAAAGACACTGAAGAGGGAGAGGTTTTGCCCTAACGCTTGCACAGGGAACTAGCAGCTGCCCTGTGTGTGTTGCCAGACTAGGAAACTTGTGATGCCTGTCCATGTGGAGAGTCTCCTGGATGAGTTCCTTCTCAAGCCTTTTTCACTAGGTCCCATTGGAGCTGCATATAGCTAATGATTTGGATATTTTACTCCTTTGGACAATTCTTTTCCTGATGCACAGTTTCTCTCCAGGTTTTAGCAATCAATTGTCTGAATGTCATATCGCATCCATTGTAGAAAATGACTACATCAGTCTCTCTCTCTCTCTCTCTCTCTCTCTCTATATATATATATATATATATATATATATATATATATATATATATATAACATGTAGAGGTTTGAAAATATATTTCAGCTAGAGACATGCTATAGAATCCACAGCTCTGGATTTGGGTAGTAATGCGGATACACCTGGAACTTCTGAGCCACAGTCATGAGAGATATCTCACAGAGCCATTCTTTTACCTCTTGTCACACTACAAATCACTCTCAGCACAAACTACAGCTGCCAAATCATCTACTTCCTTCTTGCTCATTTTTTCCATGGAGTCCTATCCCAAAACTGTAAATCAAAGAAGAAATAGATATAGTGCAGTTCCTAGCACACAGGACAGACTGAGACTGGACCAGGGAGATAAAATACGCCAGCCTGCATCTTGGCTGGAGCATCACCAAAACTACTTCCAATTTGGAGACACAAAGGCAGTTTTGGAGAGTGGGCTGCAGGCCAATTGTTGCTTCTCAGAGTGGGCTAAGGCCTAGATGTTCTAAGTTTAACCTTTCCTCACAAACATAAAATAACTATGCCTCTTGTAAGAAGTATGCATGGGCATGGAGGGTTTGTCATCAGTGCTCTGGGCCAGAATTTCTGTTCTTTTCAGTCACTGTCATTCTGTCTCTCTGACTGTCTCTATGTGCCTTCTTCCCTGGACCCTTCCTGGAAGTCAGTGCATGCATCGTGAACTCGGTCTTCCTGGTGTTGATATTTTCCTATCTTTGAACTTTGGATTATTTAGTCTCTTGCATATGGCTTAGTACAGAGGGGAACTGAGGAGACAGCGATCCTGCTGCAGGTAACAGTCATATGTCCATCTCCAGCTGCAGCTATCCATGCTCTCTGTGCTTGACTCTCATTCTCCAGGGCCCTGTGGCTCACACTCAGCCTAAATTCAGCCCTCCTCAATTCCCTGAACCACATTCTTGTCATTATTCCATGAGAGCCCAAGTGAGGGGAAGTGAAACTCTACCACACTGGCAGACACATTGTGCTTTCCCTCTATTGGGCTGAATGTAAAGGATCTGTGGTACTGCTGGCCACACCAGTGTCCAGCTTTTGAACTCAAAACGGAAGCTTCCAGGGTTCAGAAAGATGGTGTTTTGATGGCTGTGAAATGTCTTTTACAAGTGCCTCCTGGGGTTTCAAATCTTTTTGAAACCTGAAGTTATTTCTTGTATCTATGGAATATTCTCACCACTGGCCCGAAGTCCGGCCACACTAGGAGCACAGCTATCCCAGGGTCAGGAGGTCTGCCAGCCTGCTAGCTCCTGGAGGGATTTCTGAGTATGTCCTCAGGCCCCAAGTGGTAACAGGTGTTTCCAATTGCAATTATTAGCAGCAGCCAGGCCCCCAGGTGAGGGGCGGTGCTGTGATCTACACGGGAAGTTCCTAATTCATCCAATGGAGCCATCCATCTTCCTTTTGTCTCTCCATAGCAAGGGCCCAGGGGACTTTGTGCTTCCTTCAAGCAGAGCGACTTTGTATGGGACACTTATGCATGCCTACTTCTGGGAATCTCTCTGAGTGTGATGTGTGGACACCAGGACGCCATGATCAGGGATTGTGAGGCCACAGGAGCAATTGCTTTTTCCAACCCAAAGTGTAGGTGTGAGGGACCGGGTTCATCCACTATTGTTTGGTCAAACACAGTTGCCATCTATGTTGAAACACAGCACTTTCTGGGCTGGTAATCTGCTGCCCTGAGCAGTGCACTGAGATTCTGGAGGCAGAATAGGCAGCCAAACGTAACTGGACAGGATCATGACCCTGAATTCCGAGGTGTGCCCCAGCTTACCCCTTGGCAGTGTTTGGATGATAGTGAGTCATGGGACTGAATCGGGAACTCAGGAGAGGGAGACATGAGAGTACCTTTGCATATGCATTCTTGCTTAGCCAGAATCTGGGGTAGGAGGCTTGCCCTGACCAGCTAGGTTCTCTGTACACAAGTTGCAGGTGAGGCTGGCTTCCTTGACACCCATGCCTTGAGACTACAGTAGGTGAGTTCTGAGCACATACAGACACACACAGACAGACAGACACACACACACACACATTACTGTCAGGTCTGGTAGTACATCATATGGTGAAGGCTGGGGTTGTATGGGGTCTGTGAGCATGAGAGCTGCTGCCTTACAATCTCTACAAGCCAGGTTTGAACCTGCCATCAATGAACACAGTGCAGGAGGTTTTTGAATTATTGTCTCTTTCGACTCATCTATTTCTCTCACATGCTTTCACACACTCTGTCTTCACTGATTGATATTTTACTTATAAACTTATTTTACTGACAGGCCCAGATATACAAAGAGAGTTACCAGAGCACTGCTGAGCTCTGGATTGTTTAGTTGGTGATATCACGAAGGCTACTGAAGCCAAAGCTTTGTAAGTCTCTATGACACAAGCCATATTCTGTTTCATGTCCATGGCAGTATATCTCAGACTTTGTAATAAACATATACATATATACATATATATATATATATATCATTTATATAATCGTCGACCAATGCAAGTGATCTTTATCAGAATTAACACATTTATACAGCTTCCTTTTTCATTAATAATTGTCCACCTAGTTGGAGCAGGATTCAATACAATTATCAATAATAGAACCTTCCAGTAGCATTTCTAATAGCATTTGTATCAGCATCCTTATTGTAATTATCATAGTACAGAACTTGCCTCCTTTTTCTAGTGTAAGCATCAGTACATATGAGTTTCTTTTCATTCTCCTGAAATCTTAATTTCCCTGGAATTTTTGAAGCAGCCCAATGTTTCTCAGCAGATAGTTTGCGTTTTCTGCTGTAATCTGGTCTTCTTGTTCTTTTTGTTTTTATTTTTCATTTTTTTCAAATCATCCTGTATCATCCCCATTTATTTGCATATTTATTTAGTCCTATATTACATGAGTGGTAATTTCTTCTGCTTGATAGATTTTTCTTTTATTATTGAAGGGAAGTTTACACTCACAATACATTTCGTGTCGTAAATACTAAACACATATGGGGAAGGCTGGTGTGGTCTGGGGTCTGTGGACATGAGACTGTGGCCTTACAATCTCTACAACCATGTAGGTTTGAACCTGTCATGTATGAACACAGTGTGGGAGGTTTTTGACTTCTGGTCTCTTTCCCACTCTTCTATTTCTCATCTTGCCTTCTTTGTCTCTGACTCTCACAGGCTCTCACTCACTCTGTCTGCACTCATTAATATTTTACTTATATACTTATCTTACTGACAGGCCCTGATATTCAAAGAGAGTCACCAGGGCACTGCTGAGCTCTGGCTTGTTTTGTTGGTGATTTCACCTAGGTTTCTGGAGCCTCAGCTTTGGAAGTCTCTCTGGCACAAGCCATACTCTGTCTCCTCATAGCCATGCCAGTATCCCTCAGAGTCTATAATAAAGATACACTTACATATATGTACATATATATTTTATTTGATCTTAATGCAGAATAACAACATAACAGCCTCTTTATTCATAAATAATTGGTCATATAGTTGTAGCAGGATTCATTACAATTATAAATTGTAAACCTTCCAGGAGCATTTCCAATAGCCTTTCTATTAGTATCCTCATTGTAATTATTATAGCACAGGATTTGCCTCCATTTTCTTGTGTAATCTTCAATATGTATGCCTTTCTTTTCATTCTTGGGAATTCTTAATTTGCCTGGACCCTGAAGTGTCAGGGAAGTTTTGAAGCAGCCCTCTGTTTCTCAGCAGACATTTTCTATATTTCTGCTGTAATCAGGTCTTCCTGTGGTATTTGTTTTTATTTTTTTCAAATCCTCCTAGATCATCCCCATTTATTTGCATATGTATTTATTTATTTAGTCCCATATCACATGAGGGGTCATTTATTCTGCCTGATAGATTTTCTCTTATAATTGAAGGGAACTTTTGACACACAATATATTTCCTTTTGCAGATACTACACACTACTACAACTACTACTGCACTGTTTTTGACAGTGACATCCAATGCACAATGGATTAGTATTGCATGGCTCTAAAGGGTGTTCACTATTTAACCTACAATGTTTTTAACCTCACAAATATTGATTCTGTTCTTTCTTGGGGGATGAATGCTTTACAGTCAACAGTTACATGTAATAGTGGGCATGGGGGTAATTTTTCCCACTTTCCTTGTATTTCTGTACATCATTTGTAACTTTCTTACTGAGGAGAAGGAAACAGTCGTAAACTGAGAGAGCAGGGCCCAAGCAGGAAGAAAGACAGAGAGACAGCTGCAGTTCTGATTTGACATTAGCCCAGCTTTTCCCTAACCATATGCCAGAAACTTAACACTTCTCCCCTCCACCCATGAAACTTTGACCTTGTACTTGAGTGTTCTTTTCCTGATACACAGTTTCAATCCAGGTTTTAGCAATCAATTGTCTGAATGTCATATCGCTTCCATTGTAGAAAATGACTACATCAGTGTCTTGCTCTTTATCTCTCTCTGAAAATATATTTTAGCTAGAGACCTGCACAGCTCTGGATTCAGGTAGTAATGCGGATACACCTGGCCCTTCTGAGCCACAGTCATGAGAGACATCTCACAGAGCCATTCGCTTACCTCTTGTCACTCTATAAATCTCTCTCAGCACAAACTACAGTTGCCAAATCATCTACTTCCCTCTTGTTCATTTTGTCCACCAAGTGCTATCCCAAAACTGTAAATCAAAGAAAAAATAGACATAGTGCAGTTCCCTGCACACAGGACAGGCTGAGGCTGGACCAGGGAGATGAAATACAGCAGCCTGCATTTGGCTGGAACATCACTAAAACTACTTCCAATTTGGAAAGGCAAGGGCAGGTTTGGAGAGTGGGCTGCAGTCCAAGTGTTGCTTCTCAGAGTGGGCTAAGACCTAGATGTTCTAATTGTAACCTTTCCTCACAAACATAAAATAACAATGCCACTTCTAAGAAGTATGCATGGACATTGAGGGTTTGTCTTCAGTGTTCTGGCAATGATCAACACAGGGCCAGTATTTGTCCTTTTCAGTCACTGTCATTCTGTCTCTCTGACTGTCTCTACATGCCTTCTTCCCTGGACCCTTCCTGGAAGTCAGTGCATGCATCATGAACACCGTCTTCCTGGTGTTGAAATTTACCTTCCTTTGCCCTTTGGATTACTTAGTTTCATGCATATGGCATAAAACAGAGGGGAACTGAGGAGACAGCGTTCCTGCTGCAGGTAACAGGCATATGTCCATCTCCAGCTGCAACTGTCCAGGCCCTCTGTGCTTGACTCCCATTACCAAGGGCCCTGGGTCTGACACTCATGCTATATGCAGCCACCTCAATTTCCTGCAGAGCATCCTTGTCCTTATTCCATGAGAGCCCAGTTCAAGAGAAGTGAAACTCTACCACCCTGACACACACATTTTGCTTTCCCACGATTGGACCGAATGTAAAGGATCTGTGGTACTGAAGGCCACACCAGTGTACAGATTTTCCACGCAAAACGGAAGCTTCAAGGGTTCAGTAAGAGGGTGTTTTGATGGCTGTGAATTGTCTTTTCCAAGTGCCTCCTGGGATTTCAAATCCTTTTGAATCCTGAAGTTCGTTATTGTATCTAGGGGATATTCTCACCTCTGGCCCTAAGGCCCTCCCAAGTATGAGCACAGCTATCCCGGGTTCAGGAAGTCTGCCAGCCTACTAGATCCAAGAAGGATTCCTGAGTATGTCCTCAGGCCCCATGTGGTAACAGGTGTTTCCAATTGCCTTTATTAGCAGCAGGCAGGCCCTCAGGTGAGGGGCGGGGCTGTGATCTCCACTGAAAGCTCCTAATTCATCCAATGGGGGCATCCATCTTCCTTTTGTGTCTCTATAGCAAGGGCCCAGGAATTTTGTGCTTCCTGCAAGCAGAGCGACTTTGTATGGGACACTCATGGATGCCTACTTCTGGAAATCTCTGAGTGTGATGTGTGGACACCAGGACACCATGATTAGGGATTGTGAGGCCACTGGAGCAATTGGTTAGCCGGACCCAAAGGGTAGGTGTAAGGGGCCAGGTTCATCCACTATTGTTTGGTCAAACACAGTTCCCATCTATGTTGAAACACAGCTCTTTCTGGGTTCATTCTGGGCTTGTAATCTGCTGCCCTGAGCAGAGGACTGAGACTCTGGAGGCTGAGTAGGCATCCAAACGTGACTGGACATGCTCCTGCCCTTGAATTCTGAGGGGTGCCCCAGCTTACCCCATTGGCAGTGTTTGGATGATAGTGAGGCATGAGATTGAATCAGGGACTCAGGAGAGGGAGACATGAGAGTTCCTTTGCATATGCATTCTTGCTTAGCCAGAATCTGGGCTAGCTGGCTTCCCCTGAACAGCTATGTTCTCTGTACATAAGTTGCAGGTGAGGCTGGCTAACTTCCCACTCATGCTCTTAGACTTCTATAGGTGAGTTCTGAGCACACACAGACACAGACAGACAGACACACACACACACTCATTACTGTCAGGTCTGATAGTACAGCATATGGTAAAGGCTGGGGCTGTCTGCGTCTGTGGGCATGAGAGCTGCTGCCTTACAATCTCTACAAGCCAGCTTTGAACCTGTCATCAATGAACACAGTGTAAGAGGTTTTTGAATTCTCATCTCTTTCCAGCAGAAGTGGCTGGTGGGCGTGACTTCCAGAGGCTGCCCAATGTGCCTGCTACAAGGCAGTGTGGGCGGTGCGCAAGGTTGCTGGCCAATCACTGACTAGGGACCTTGACACTCCTGTGCGTGTTCTAGCACACTGGCCAATGATATTGCTGGCAGGGGTTCTGGGCATGGCGTAGGCCTCTGGCATATCAGAGCATGGCTGCTGCCTTGTCTGCAGGCCTTCTGAAGTAAGCCTGCCAATGGGAGCTCAGAGCTGGCCTTAAAAGGCTGGGCCTGCTTCCAGAAACTGCGAATCAGGGTTCAGCCCAGGAACCTGCTTTGCAGAAGATGTCCAGTGTGCATGTGTATAAGTACGTTTGTGCCTGTGCCTCTGTGGATATGTGCGTGTGTGTAAAAGTGAGAGTGTGTGTTTGTGTGTGTGTGTGTGTGATGGAGGGACAGACAGAGAGAACAACAGAATCACTGTGGCACAGATGATTTTGTGGAAAACACATGGCGCATTCTGATTTACAGCTCAATATTGAAACCATTGTAGCTCTCCTTGTCCCTTGGTCACTTTTCTTATTTTCAGATGTAAAGACACTGAAGAGGGAGAGGTTTTTGCCTTGAGGCTTGCACTAGGAACAAGCAGCTGCCCTGTGTGTGTTGCCAGACTAGGAAACTTGTGGTGCCTGTCCATGTGGAGAGTGTCCTGGATGAGTTCCTTCTGGAACCTTTTTAGCTAGGTCCCGTTGGAGCTGCATATAGCTAATGATTTGGAGATTTTATTCCTTTGGACAATTATTTTCCTGATACACAGTTTTTCTCCAGGTTTTAGCAATCAATTGTCTAAATGTCATATCGCATACATTGTAGAAAATGACTACATCAGTGTCTTGCTGCCTCTTTCTCTCTCTCTACATATATATATAACATGTAGAGGTCTGAAAATATATTTTAGCTAGAGACTTGCACAGCTCTGGATTAGGGTAGTAATGCTGATACACCTGGCCCTTCTGCCCAGAGTCATGAGAGACATCTCACAGAGACATTCTTTTACCTCGTGTCACTCTACATATCTCTCTCAGCTCAAACTACAGCTGCCAAATGCTCTATTTCACTCTTGCTCTATTTGTCCACTGAGTCCTATCCCAAAACTGTAAATCAAAGAAGAAATAGACATAGTTCAGTTCCTTGCACACAGGACAGGCTGAGGCTGGACCAGGGAGATGAAATACATCATCCTGCATTTGGCTGGAGCATCACTAACCTACTTCAAATTTAGAGAGGCAAGGGCAGTTTTGGAGAGTGGGCTGCAGGCCAAGTATTGCTTCTCAGAGTGCGCTAAGACCTAGATTTTCTAAGTGTAACCTTTCCTCACAAACATAAAATAACAATGCCACTTGTAAGAAGTATGTATGGGCATGGAGGGTTTGTCTTCAGTGCTCTGGCACTGATCAACACAGGGCCAGAATTTGTCCTTTTCTGTCACTGACATTCTGTCTCTCTGACTGTCTCTACGTGCCTTCTTCCCTGGACCCTTCATGAAAGTCAGTGTATGCATTGTGAACTCGGTCTTCCTGGTGTTGAAATTTTCCTTTCTTGGTCCTTAGGATTAGTTAGTCTCCTGCATATGGCGTAATACAGAGGAGATCTTAGGAGACAGAGTTCCTGCTGAAGGTAACAGGCATATGTCCATATCCAGTTGCAGCTGTCCAGGCCCTCTGTACTTGACTCCCATTCTCCAGGGGCCTGAGGCTGACACTCAGCCTAAATGCAGCCCTCCTCAATTTCCTGCACCACATCCTTGTCCTTATTCCATGAGAGGCCAGGTCAAGGGAAGTGAGAATCTACCACCCTGGCACACATAGTGCTTTCCCTCTATTGGGCCAAATGTAAAGGATCTGTGGTACTGATGGACACACAAGTGTCCAGATATTCCTCGCAAAACGGACGCTTCCAGGGTTCAGAGAGGGTGTTTTGGTGGCTGTGAAATGTCTTTTCCAAGTTCCTCCTGGGATTTCAAATCCTTTTGAAACCTGAAGTTCGTTATTGTATCTAGGGAATATCTCACCTCTGGCCAGAAGGCCCTCCCAACTAGGAGCACAGCTATCCCGGGGTCAGGAGGTCTGCCAGCCTGCTAGCTCCTGGAGGGATTCCTGAGTATGACCTCAGGCCCCAAGTGGTAACAGGTATTTCCTATTGCCTTTATTAGCAGCAGCCAGGCCCTCAGGTGAGGGTCGGGGCTGTGATCTCCTCTGGAAGCTCCTAATTTAGCCAATGGAGGCATCCATCTTCCTTTTGTCTCTCCATAGCAAGGGCTCTGGGGGTTTGTGCTTCCTACAAGCAGAGCGACTTTGTATGGGACACTCATGCATGCCTACTTCTGGGAATCTCTGACTGTGATGTGTGGAAACCAGTACACCATGATCAGGTATTGTGAGTCCACAGGAGCAAGTGCCTTAGCCAGACCCAAATGGTAAGTGGACGGGTTTATCCACTATTGATTGGTCAAACACAGTTCCCATATATGTTGAAACACAGCTCTTTCTGGGTTCATTCTGGGCTTTTAAGCAGCTGCCCTGAGAGTCTGGAGGCTGAGTAGGCAGCCAAACGTATCTGGACAGGCTCCTGCCCTTGAATTCTGAGGGGTGCCACATCTTAGCCCCTTGGCAGTGTTTGGATGATAGTGAGGCATGAGATTGAATCGCGAACTCAGGAGACGTAGACAAGAGAGTCTCTTTGCATGTGCATTCTTGCTTAGCCAGAATCTAGGCTAGCTGGCTTTCCCTGACCAGCTAGGTTCCCTGTACATTAGTTGCAGGTGAGGCGGGCTACCTTCCTACCCATGCTCTGAGACTACTATAGGTGAGCTCTGAGCACACACAGACAAAGACAGACAGACAGATACACACACACACACACACACTCACACACACACACACATTACTGTCAGGTCTGGTAGTACAGCATATGGTGAAGGGTGGGGCTGTCTGGGTTCTGTGGGCATGAGAGCTGCTGCCTTACAATCTCTACAAGCCAGTTTTGAACTTGTCATCAATGAACAAAGTGTAGGAGGTTTTTGAATTCTCATCTCTTTACAGCAGAAGTGGCTGGTGGGCGGGCCTTCAAGAGGCTGCCCAATGCGCGTGCTGGAGGGCCGTGTGGGCGGTGCTCAAGGTTGCTGGCCAATCACTGACTAGGGGCCTTGACACTCCTGGGCGTGTCCTAGCACACTGGCCAATGATACTGCTGGCAGGGGTTCTGGGCATGGCCTAGGCCTCTGGCATATCAGACCATGGCTGGTGCCATGTCTGCAGGCCTTCTGAAGTAAACCCGATAATGGGAGCTCAGAGCTGGCCCTAAAAAACTGGGCGTGCTTCCAGGAAGTGCGAAGAAGGGTTCATCCTGGGCCCTTCCTTGAAAAGCTGTCCAGTGTGCATGTGTATAATTCTGTGCCTGTGCCTCCTTGGATGTGTGCGTGTGTGTAACTGTGAGAGTGTGTGTTTGTGTGTGTGTGAGGGAGGGAGAGAGAGAGAGAACAATAGAATCACTTTATCACAGGTGATTTTGTGCAAAACACTTGGCACATTCTGATTTACAGCTCAATATTGACACCATTGTAGCTCTCCTTGGCCCTTGGTCACTTTTCTTATTTTCAGATGTAAAGACACTGAAGAGGGAGAGGTTTTTGCCCTGAGGCTTGCACTGGGAACTAGCAGCTTCCCTGTGTGTGTTGCCAGACCTGGAAACTTGTGGAGAGTGTCCTGGACGTATGCCTTCTCGAGCATTTTTTGCTAGGTCCCGTTGGAGCTGCATATAGATAATGATTTGGAGATTTTACTCCTTTGGACAATTCTTTTCCTGATGCACAGTTTTTCTCCAGGTTTTAGCATCAATTGTCTGAATGTCATATCGCATCCATTGTAGAAAATGACTACATCAGTGTCTTGCTCTCTCTCTCTCTCTCTCTCTATATATATATATATATATATATATATATATATATATATATATATATATATAATGTAGAGGTCTGAAAATATATTTTAGCTAGAGACCTGAACAGCTCTGGATTCGTGTAGTAATGTGGATGCACATGGCCCTTCTGAGCCATAGTCATGTGAGACATCTCACAGAGCCATTCATTTACCTCTTGTCACTCTACAAATCTCTCTCAGCACAAACTACAGCTGCCAAATCATCTAGTTCCCTCTTGCTCTTTCTATCCACCGAGTCCTATCCCAAAACTGTAAATCAAGGAAAAAATAGACATAGTTCAGTTCCCTGCTCACACGACAGGCTGAGGCTGGACTGGAGAGATTAAATATGCCACCCTGCATTTGGCTGGAGCATCACTAAAACTAATTCCTATTTGGAGAGGCAAGGGCAGTTTTGGAGAGTGGAGTGCAGGCCGAGTGTTGCTTCTCAGAGTGGGATAAGACCTAGATGTTCTAAATCTAACCTTTCCTCACAAACATAAAATAACAATGCCACTTGTAAGAAGTATGAATGGGAATGTAGGGTTTCTCTTCAGTGCTCTGGCACTAATCAACACAGGGCCAGAATTTATCCTTTTCAGTCACTGTCATTCCTCTCTCTCTGACTGTCTCTAAGTGACTTCTTCCCTGGACCCTTGGTGGAAGTCAGTGCATGCATCGTGAACTCAGTCTTCCTGGTGTTGAAATTTTCCATTCTTTGACCTTTGGATTATTCAGTCTCTTGCATATGGCGTACGACATTGGGGAACTGAGGAGACAGCAATCCTGCTGCAGGTAACAGGCATATGTCCATCTCCAGCTGCAGTTGTCCAGGACCTCTGTGCTTGACTCCCATTCTCCAGGGCCCTGAGGCAGACACTCAGCCTAAATGCAGCCCTTCCCAATTTCCTGCACCGCATCCTTGTACTTATTCCATGAAAGCCCAGATCAAGAGAAGTGAAACTCTATCCCCCTGGCACACACATTTTTCTTTCCCTCTATTGTAAAGTGTCTGTGGTACTGATGGCCACACCAGTGTCCATATTTTCCATGCAAAACGGAAGCTTCCAGGGTTCAGAAAGAGGGTTTTTTGATGGGTGTCAAATGTCTTTTCCAAGTGCCTCATGGGGTTTCAAATCCTTTTGAAACCTGAAGTTCTTTCTTGTATCTAGGGAATATTCTCACCTCTGGCCAGAATGCCCTCCCAACTAGGAGCACAGCTATCCTGGGGTCAGGCGGTCTGCCACCCTGCTAGCTCCTGGAGGGATTCCTGAGTATTTCCTCAGAACCCAAGTGGTTTCAGGTGTTTCCAATTGCCTTTATTAGCAGCAGCCAGGCGCTCCGGTGGGGGGCGGGGCTGTGATCTCCATGGGAAGCTCCTAATTCAGCCAATGGAGGCATCCATCTACCTTTTATCTCTCCATAGCAAGGGCCCGAGGAGTTTGTCCTTCCTGCAAGCAGAGCGACTTTGTATGGGACACTCATGGATGCCTACTTCTGGGAATCTCTCTGAGTGTGATGTGTGGACACCAGGACACCATTATCAGGGATTGTGAGGCCACAGGAGCAATTGCCTTAGCGGGACCTGAAGGGGAGGTGTAAGGGGCCGGGTTCATCCACTATTGTTTGGTCAAACACAGTTCCCATCTATGTTGTAACTCTTTCTGGGTTCTTTCTGGTCTTGTATTCTACTGCCCTGAGAAGTGGACTGGGAACCGGGAGGCTGAGTATGCAGCCAAACGTGACTGGACAGGGTCCTGCCCCTGAATTCTGAGGGGTGCCCCAGCTTCCCCCGTTTGAGTCAGGAACTCAGGAGAGCAAAACATGAGAGTCCCTTTGCATATGCATTCTTGCATAGCCAGAATCTGGGTTAGCTGGATTTCCCTAACCAGCTAGGTTCTCTGTACATAAGTTGCAGGTGAGGCTGGCTACCTTCCTACCCATGCTCTGAGACTACTATAGGTGAGTTCTGAGCACAAACAGACACACACAGACAGACAGTCAGACACACACACACATATTATTGTTAGGTCTCATAGTACAGCAAATGGTGAAGGCTGGGACTGTCTGGGGTCTGTGGGCATGAGAGCTGCTGCTAACAATCTCTACAAGACAGGTTTGAACCTGTCATCAATAAACACAGTGTAGGAGGTTTTTGAATTCTGGCCTCTTTACAACTCATCTATTTCTCTTCTCGCCTTCTCTGTCTCTAACTCTCACATGCTCTCACACACTCTGTCTTCACTCATTAATATTTTACTTATATACTTATTTTACTGACAGGCCCAGATATACAAAAAGAGTTACCAGAGCACTGCTGTGCTCTGGCTTGTTGTGTTGGCTTTTTCACCTAGGCTACTGGAGCCTCAGTTTGTAAGTTTTTCTGACACAAGCCATATTCTGTCTCCTCATTTCCATGCCAGTATCACTCAGAGTGTATAATAAAGTGATTTTTTTGCAAAACACTTGGTACAGTCTGATTTACAGCTCAATATTGACACCATTGTAGCTCTCTTTGGCCCTTGGTCACTTTTCTTCTTTTCAGATGTAAAAACACTGAAGAGGGAGAGGTTTTTGCCTTGAGGCTTGCACTGGGAACTACCAGATGCACTGTGTCTGTGGCCAGACTAGGAAACTTGTGGTGCCTGTCCAAGTGGAGGGTCGCCTTGATGAGTTCCTTCTCGAGCCTTTTTCGCTATGTCCCATTGGAGCTGCATATAGCTAATGATTTTGAGATTTTACTCCTTTGAACAATTCTTTTCCTAATGCACAGTTTCTCTCCAAGTTTTAGCAATCAATTGTCTGAATGTCATATCGAATCTATTGTAGAAAATGACTACATCAGTCTCTCTCTCTCTCTCTCTCTCTCTCTATATATATATATATATATATATATATATATATATATATATGTAACATGTAGAGATCTGAAAATATTTTTTAGCTAGAGACCTGCACAGCTCTGGATTAGGGTGTTAATGCGGATACACCTGGCACTTCTGAGACACAGTCATGAGAGACATCTCACAGAGCCATTCGTATACCTGTTATCACTCTACAAATCTCTCTCACCACAAACTACTGCTGCCAAATCATCTACTTCCCTCTTGATATTTTCGTCCACTGAGTCCTATCCCAAAACTGTCAATCAAAGATGAAATAGACATAGTTCAGTTGCAGGTGAGGCTGGCTACATTGCCATCCATGCTCTGAGACTACTATAGGTGAGTTCTGAGCACACACAGACACACACTGACAGACAGACAAACACACACACTCACACACACACACATTACTGCCAGGTCTGGTAGTACAGCATATAGGGAAGGATGGGGCTGTCTGGGGTCTGTGGGCATGAGAGATGCTGCCTTACAATCTCTACAAGCCAGGTTTTAACCTGTCATCAATGAACACAGTGTAGGAGGTTTTTGAATTCTGGTCTGTTTCCAACTCATGTATTTCTCTTCTTCCCTTCTCTGTCTCTAACTCTCACATGCTCTCACACACTCTGTCTTCACTCATTAATATTTTACTGACATACTTATTTTACTGACAGGCCCAGATATACAAAGAGAGTTACCAGCGCACTGCTGAGCTCTGGCTTGTTGTGTTGGCGATTTCACCTACGCTACTGGAGCAGCAGTTTGTAAGTCTTTCTGACACAAGCCTTATTCTGTCTCCTCATTTCCATGCCAGTATCACTCACAGTTTATAATAAAGTTATTTTTTTGCAAAACGCTTGACACATTCTGATTTACAGATCAATATTGGCACCATTGTAGCTCGCTTTGGCCCTTGTTCACTTTTCTTCTTTTCAGATGTAAAAACACTGAAGAGGGAGAGGTTTGTGCCCTGAGGCTTGCACTGGGAAATACCAAATGCACTGTGTCTGTTGCCAGACTAGGAAACTTGTGGTGCTTGTCCATGTGGAGATTCTCTTGATGAGTTCCTTCTCAAGCCTTTTTCACTATGTCCCGTTGGAGTTGCATATAGCTAATGATTTTGAGATTTTACTCCTTTGGACAATTCTTTTCCTGATGCACAGTTTCTCTCCAAGTTTTAGCAATCAATTGTCTGAATGTCATATCAAATCCATTGTATAAAATGACTACATCAGTGTCTCACTCTCTCTCTCTCTCTCTCTCTCTCTATATATATATATATATATATATATATATATATATATATATATATATAACATGTAGAGATCTGAAAATATTTTAGCTAGAGACCTGCACAGCTCTGGATTAGGGTAGTAATGCAGATACACCTGGCCCTTCAGAGACACAGTCATGAGAGTCATCTAACAGAGCCATTCAGATACCTCTTATCACTCTACAAATGTCTCGCAGCACAAACTACCACTGCCAAATCATCTACTTCCCTGTTGCTATTTTTGCCCACCGAGTCCTATCCCAAAACTGTAAATCAAAGAAGAAATAGACATAGTGCAGTTCCCTGCACACAGGACAGTCTGTGGCTGGACAAGGGAGATGCAATAGGCCAGCCTGCATCTTGGCTGGATCATCACTAAGACTACCTCCAAATTTGAGAGGTGAGGGCAGTTTTGGGGAGTGGGCTGCAGGCCAAGTTTTTCTTCTTAGAGTGGGCTAAGACCTAGATGTTCTAAGTGTAACCTTTCCTCAGAAATATAAAATAATAATTCCACTTGTAAGAAGTATGCATGGGCATGGAGGGTTTGTCGTCAGTTCTCTGGCACTGATCAACACAGGACCAGAATTGCAGTCCTTTTCTGTGTCTGTCATTCTGTCTCTCTCTCTGTCTCTATGTGCCTTCTTCCCTGGACCCTTCTTCTAAGTCAGTGCATGCATCGTGAACTCTGTCTTCCTGGTGTTGAAATTATCCTATCTTTGCCCTTTGGATTACTTAGTCTTGTGCATATGGCGTAGTACAGAGGGGAACTGAGGAGACAGGGATCCTACTGCATTAACAGGCATGTGTCCATCTCCAGCTGCAGCTGTCCAGGCCCTCTGTGGTTGACTCTCATTCTCCAGGGCCCTGTGGCTGACACTCAGCCTAAATTCAGCCCTCCTCAATTTCCTGCACCGCATCCTTGTCCTTATTCCATGAGCGCCCAGGTGATGAGAAGTGAAAGTCTACCACACTGGCACACACATTGTGCTTTCACTCTATTGGGCCGAATGTAAAGGATCTGTGGTACTGCAGGCCACACCAGTGTCCAGATTTTCCATGCAAAATGGAAGCTTCCAGGGTTCAGAAAGAGGGTTTTTTGATGGGTGTGAAATGTCTTTTCCAAGTGCCTCATGGGGTTTCAAATCCTTTTTAAACCTGAAGTTTTTTCTTGTATCTAGGGAATATTCTCACCTCTGGCCCTGAGGCCCTCCCAAGTAGGAGCACAGCTATCCTGGGTTCAGGACGTCCGACAGCCTGCTAGCTCCTGGAGGGATTCCTGAGTATGTCCTCAGGTCCCAAGTGGTAACAGGTGTTTCCAATTGCCTTTATTAGCAGCACCCAGGCCCTCAGGTGAGGGGCGGGGCTGTGATCTCCACTGGAAACTCCTAATTCAGCCAATGGAGGCATCCATCTTCCTTTTGTCCCTCCATAGCAATGGCCCGGGTTCCCCGACCAGCAGGGCGGTGAACAGGGGCTAGGAACCCAATGAGACCTGAAATGAATTAACATGAGACACGAATAATGACAGCAAGTCAAGTTTCTGATCAAGCTGTAAAATTTTATTGTGAACACAGGCATTATAAGGCTCTGGGGAAGGAGAGGGAATGCTGGAGGAGGGGTTAGGGGGAGCAAACTTCAAAGAGGAATGTTTCTTGCAACAAATGGCTGGATACAAACTGTGTGTTGACTCACTTGTGTTGACTCACTTGATTACTGATAAATGGTTTACCTAAGGGGAAATGGCCTGCCCAGGGGGGAATTAACACTTGTCTTGAGGGTTTCCTTTGTCTCAAAGCTTATCATCTATCAAGCAGAGAAATGGCTCCTGGCATATCCTCCTTTTGTTATAATTTTAAATTGAGGCAGGCAAT
The DNA here is from genome assembly GCF_950295315.1 of Erinaceus europaeus. NCBI lineage: Eukaryota > Metazoa > Chordata > Mammalia > Eulipotyphla > Erinaceidae > Erinaceus > Erinaceus europaeus. Next base: position 75,083,759 of record NC_080167.1, read on the forward strand.
GGGGGTGAGGACCAGAGACCCTAACAGCAGGTTTGGTGCACGTTACCAGAGGAGGGAACTATTGACCTGATTCCTCCTGCGAGGTGGGTGCAAAACCAACCTTTCTGCATCTTATAAGGCTCTTGGTGTCTTTTTCGGGCATGGGAGGCAGAGCCACAGTTTCTAGGGAAACAATTTTTGTTACTGACACCAACCTCCATGAAAATCAGATTTGCTTCACTGGGGACTCAGAGGCGGACTATAGGGTCCTCCCCCTGCCGTGCTTTGCCTTGCACCCCTTACTGGTGTCCTTGCCCTGCCATGGTTGGATGTCTCAATGCATAATTCTGAGTTTTATGCCTCCGAAAAGGGGGTCTGTCATCCTCAGCTTCAGCCAGACCTCTGTCAGCTAAATCAAGTCTGTGATAATGTATTTGCAAAGGTTTTGATGCCAAGGAGTCAATCTGCCATTTTATAAAATCAGTAATCTTATTAAAAATAAAGGGTCTTAAGGTAATCATTAACAAAAGACTAATAAGGTTCCCAAAGGGGCTCTGTAGTGACTCAAGACTATTTGTGGTGGAGTCTATAACCTGTTGTAATTTGTCAGAAAATTTATGGGAGGAATATATAGAGTGTCCTAGCATGCCACCAGCAATTCTAAGGGAAGCATTCAGTGGATGTGATGTCCAGGGGAAGAAACACAGCACGTCTGGTCTTCTGGTCAGTGCCAACTGATGAAATTTTTCTTCTTCATAGAGGGTCAGCTGTGGAACAAGCAAAACTAGGAGGCAAGGACCAGGTAGAGAAGAATTGACATGAAAATATAGGATGGTGTTTACCAAAACACAGAGGAGGTGCATACACATTAGAAGTCAAGGTGAGGTTCCTTGAACATCAAGGAACATTTTGAGAAAAGTGAGCAGTCAATAAGCATGCAAAGATGAAGTCAGCAGTGGTATGTCAGCAGAAAGAGAAGACTTGGATAAGCTGGTGAGTTTAGCTGGAGTATATACTGCCATGGCGTCCTTTGTGGTAAGGACTTGCCAACAGGGACTCTGGATTTTGCAAGAACAATAATGTCATCCACCATAATTAAAGGAAAACAAACATTTACATTCAGTGTTGAAAAAAGAGAAAAAGAATATGTCTCTATGACTGGAAAAGTGGGTGGCTTTGTCAATGAGATACAATAAATGGACGATTAGAATTTTTGTATATATTAAAAAGATTTAGTATGTTACGTCATTGACACTTTAGCCAACTGAATACTGGGGGGTGCATTTCCCTTCTTTTTTTAAATTAATTAAGCTTAAGGGTTTTAGTTTACTTGTTTGAGCTGTAGCCCACATAAATTTAGAAAAAAATATCAACTGAGAAAAAAAGTTTTTTTGTTTACTAAACATGGGCAGGTGAATTACATCAAATTGTCACAGAGCATTGGCTTTTATCAATGGAGATTAATCTTAAAAGTCTGAATAGCAAGATCTTAATTAAACAATGTAGGAGCCAGTAAAGTGCTCTCACTACGGCAGGTCAAGCGTTAAAATTTTTTAAGAGGCTTGTAAAAAATGAGAAAAATTTTAGGATATGAGTGACTTTAGGAGTCATCACACACCCAAAAGTAATTAAAAATGTTTAGTTTTAAATCTTGCCATATGAGCAGTCAGTTCTTCATGTGCAGATGTACCTATAATTATTTACTTAGGGAGAGAACTTGTACCAAGTTAATTGATGATCTAATGGTTAGAATTGACTTGAGGTTTTTTCTATGATTTTAGAAGTCTCTTTATTAGAATATACCAATATTTTATAGAAAGTCAATACCTAATGTGTTGACATGATGAAATGTTTACCTGTTTTTTGGCATTATTTTAAACTGATTAGACAGTTTAAACACACAATTATACCTTTAGTTTATTAAGATCTTTACTCATCACAAGGCTATCATGAGTAAGCATAGATATAAATAGATTTTACTCTTTAGAACTCTAATATGGCAACTTAAAAGGCTAAAATAAAACCTCATAGTTTAAATGTTCAAAATATTATTTTTTTTAAATCAGGATTTGCCAAAACAAATCTTCTATCAGACCAAAAACACAATGTATTACCTTAATTTATCAAGAATAAACCTCTGGCAGTGTCTTAAAACAAACCAGATAATTTTAAAAGCAGAAAGATATAAAGAGGAAAACCAGCGCAAGAGCCTCTGGCATGTAAATAATAACTATCTTTCACTAACCCAAGCCACTCTTAAAAACAATTTTAAGTAAAATGTTAAACTTTGTTTGCTAGGACCTTTGTTTATCACAAAGCTGTCACACCCTTAGGGCAGCTATGAACAAGGGTGGGTACACAACTTAATTGATCTTTCACTTTGATTTGTATAGGTAACTTAAAAAGCTAAGATAAACCTTATAGCTGAAATGTTAAAATAAATTTTTACTGTTAACATTTCTTTTAGATGACCATTTTACACTAAATAATTTTGTTGAATCACATCTGTTGAAAAAAAAAATTTATCAGGCCAGGAATAGCACGTTTAACCCTTTTTTTCCTGGCAAGGCCACTGCTCTACACTGACTGGGTTATTAGAAAGTCAGTTCAAGGATGGAATTAAATTAACAAACAGTGGCAGTTGATATTGGGGTGCTGGTAATATCTACAATTTTCACAAGAGTGAGAGAGACTGCAGAGGCATTTTACCATGTCTAGATATCTCAGAAAATCTTTTAATTAATGAATTGATGTTGATATTAGCTATCAGAAGGATGAAACTGTCCTATATTTTACTCTGGTAAAGATGTGCCAACTCTATGAGTCGGGATCTTTAAAACCACATTTAGATTAACTAAATCTTATTTAAAACTTAAAACAACCTTTAGTTACTTAGGGGTTAACACACATTAATGAAAACAAGGTTAGCACAGACTTGCTTGTTGTGTTGGCGATTTCACCTAGGCTACTGGAGCCTCAGTTTGTAAGTCTTTCTGACACAAGCCATATTCTGTCTCCTCATTTCCATGCCAGTATCATTCAGAGTTTATAATAAAGTGATTTTTTTGCAAAAAACCTGGTACATTCTGATTTACAGCTCAATATTGACACCATGGCAGCTCTCTTTAGCCCTTGGTCACTTTTCTTCTTTTCAGATGTAAAAACACTGAAGAGGGAGAGGTTTTTCCCCTGAGGCTTGCATTGGGAACAACCAGATACACTGTCTGTTGCCAGACTAGGAAACTTGTGGTTCCTGTCCATGTGGAGAGTCTCCTTGATGAGTTCCTTCTCCAGTGTTTTTCGCTCTGTCCAGTTGGAGCTTCATGTAGCTAATGATTTTGTGATTTTACTCCTTTGGACAATTATTTTCCTGATGCACATTTTCTCTACAGTTTTAGCAATCAATTGTCTGAATGTCATATCGGATCCATTCTAGAAAACGACTACATCAGTGTCTCTCTCTCTCTCTCTCTCTCTCTCTATATATATATATATATATATATATATATATATATATATATCATGTAACATGTAGAGATCTGAAAATATTTTTTAGCTAGAGAACTGCACAGCTCTGGATTAGGGTAGTAATGCGGATACAACTGGCCCTTCTGTGCCAGAGTCATGAGAGACATCTCAGAGCCATTCGGATACCTATCACTCTACAAATCTCTCTCAGCACAAAGTACTGCCGCCAAATCATATACTTCCCTCTTGCTATTTTTGTCCACCATGTCCTATCCCAAAACTGTAAATCAAAGAATTAATAGACATAGTGCAGTTCCCTGCACACAGGACAGTCTGAGGCTGGACCAGGGAGATGCAATACGCCAGCGTCCATCTTGGATGGAGCATCACTAAGACTACTTCCAAATTGGATAGGCGAGGGCAGTTTTGGAGAGTGGGCTGCCGGCCAACTGTTGCTTCTCAGAGTGGGCTAAACCTAGATGTTCTAAGTGTAACCCTTCCTCACAAACATAAAATAACATGCCACTTGTAAGAAATATGCATGGGCATGGAGGGTTTGCCTTTAGTACTCTGGCACTGATCAACACAGGTCCAGAGCAAACACAGCTCAGAGAACACACAGACACACAAAGACAGACAGACAGACACACACAGAAACATAAATGTCAGGTCTGGTAGTACAGCATATGGTGAAGGCTGGGGTTGTCTGGGGTCTGTCGGCATGAGAGCTGCTGCCTTACAATCTCTAAAAGCCAGCTTTGGAAATGTCATCAATGAACACAGTGTAGGAGGTTTTTGAATGCTGGTCTCTTTCCAACTCATCTATTTCTCTTCTCGCCATATCTGTCTCTAACGCTCACATGCTCTCATACGCTCTGTCTTCACTCATTTATATTTTACTTATATACTTATTTTACTGACAGGCCCAGATATACAAAGAGAGCTACCAGAGCACTGCTGAGCTCTGGTTTGTTGTGTTGGCTATTTCACCTAGGTTACTGGAGCATCAGTTTGTAAGTCTTTCTGACACAAGCTGTATTCTGTCTCCTCATTTCCATGCCAGTATCACTCAGAGTTTATCATAATGAGATACACACATATATATATAAACATATATATTTATATATCTGTCATTTTTTGAATTGTCGATCTATGTATTTGACCTTAATTCAGAATTACCACATTTATAACAGCATAGTTTTTCAGAAATAATTGGCCATATAGTTCGAGCAGGATTCAATAGAATTATAAATAATAGAACCTTCCAGTAGCATTTCTAATTGTGTTTCTATCAGCATCCATATTGTAATTATCATAGCCCAGAACTTCCCTCCTTTTTCTATTGTAAGCTTCAATACGTATATGTTTGTTTTCTTTTCCCAGAAATCTTAATTTCCTTGGACCCTGAAGTGTTAGGGAATTTTTGAAGCAGCCCTCTGTTTCTCAGCAGACGGTTTCTATGTTTCTCCTGTAATCAGGTCTTCTTGTGGTTTTTGATTTCTTTATTTTTTATTTTTTCAAGTCCTCCTAAATCATCCCGATTTTTGCATATTTATTTATTTAGTTAGGTATCACATATGAGGTCACTTCTTCTGCTTTATATATTTTCTCTTATAATTGAAGGGAACTCTTGATGCACAATGAATTTCATGGGGCAAATACTACACACATATGGTGAAGGCTTTAGTTGTCTGGGGTCTGTGGGCATTAGAGCTGCTTCCTTACAATCTCTGCAACCCACGTTTGAACCTGTCATGAATGAACAAAGTCTATGGTTTTTTTGACTTCTGGTCTATTTCCAACTCCTCTATTTCTTTTCTCACCTTCTCTGTCTCTCACTCTCACAGGCTCTTACTCTGTCTGCACTCAGTAATATTTTACTTATATCCTTATTTTATTGACAGGCCCAGATATACAAAGAGAGTTGCCAGAGCACTGCTGAGCTCTGGCTTGTTTTGTTGGTGATTTTACCTAGGCTACTGGAGCCTCAGCTTTGTAAGTCTCTCTGACACAAGCCATATTCTGTCTCCTCATATCCAAGGCAGTATCACTCAGACTTTATAATAAAGATATACATCCATATAAATATATAAATATACATATATATCTGTCATTTTTAGAATTGTCGACCTATGGTCTTCCTGTGGTTTTTATTTTTTTTTTATTTTTTCAAATCCTAATATATCATCCCCATATATTTGCATATCTATTTATATATTTAGTCCTATATCACATGAGGGGTCATTTCTTCTGCCTGATGGATTTTTTCTTATAATTGAAGGGAACTTTGGACACACAATACATTTCCTTTTGCAGATACTACACGCTACCACAACTACTACTGCACTGTTTTTGAAAGTGACATCCAATGCACAATGGATTAGTATTGCATGGCTCTAAAGAATGTTTCCTATTTTACCTACAATGTTTTTAACCTCACAAATATTTATTCTGTTCTTTCTTGGGGGATGAATGGTTTAAAGTTAACAGTTACATGTAATAGTGGCTACGGGGGTAATTTTCCCCACTTTCCCTATATTTATATACATAATTTGTAAATTTCCTATAGAGGAGAAGGAAACAGTCATAATTTGAGAGAGCAGGGCCCAAGCAAGATGAGAGATTCAGAGACAGCTGAACGTCTGATTTGCCACTAGCCCAGCTTTTCACTAATTGTGTAAGTGGTGAGCAGGGGCTCAAAATGGGGTCTTGGGCTTCCACATAGTTCTCTGGAATTCTTGCTTATCCAGTATCTGGGCTAGCTGGCTTGCCCTGACCAGCCAGGTTCTCTGTACATAAGTTGCAGGTGAGGCTGGCTACCTTGACACCCTTGCTCTGAGAATACTACAGGTGAGCTCTGAGTACACACAGACACAACAGACAGACAGACACACACACACACACACACACACACACACACACATTACTGTCAGGTCTGGTAGTACAGCATATGGTGAAGACTGGGGCTGTCTGGGGTCTGTGGGCATGAGAGATGATGCCATACAATCTCTACAAGTCAGGTTTAAACCTGTCATCAATGAACACAGTGTAGGAGGTTTTTGAATTCTCCTCTCTTTCCAACACATCTATTTCTCTTCTTGCCTTCTCTAACTCTCACATTCTCAGGCTGGCTGGGGGCGTGTAGCTGGGACAACAGGCCAATCAGAGTTGAGCTGATATGGCTGGTGCAGGGGCCTTCCAGAGGCTGCCCAATGAGCATGCTCCAAGGCCTTTTTGGCAGTGCTCAAGGCCGCTGGCCAATCACTGACTAGGGGCCCGAAACTTCCTGGGCGTGTCCAAGCACACTAGCCAATGAAATTGCTGGCAGGGGTTCTGGGTGTGGCCTCAGCCTCTGGCCTGTCAGAGCATGGCTGGCGCACTTTGGGCGGGCCTTTTGAAGAAAGTCCGACTATGGGTGCTCAGAGCTGGCCTTAAAAGGCTGGGCGTGCTTCCAGGGAGTGCAAAGCAGGGTTCAGCCCAGGGCCCTGCCTTGCAGAAACTGTCCAGTGTGCATGTGTATAACTCTGTTTGTGCCTGTGCCTCTGTGGATGTGTGTGTGACTTTGAGAGTGTGTTTTTGTGTGTGTTTGTGTGTGTGTGTGAGGGAGGGAGAGACAGAGAGAACAACATTATCACTGTGGCAAAGGTGATTTTGTGCAAAAAACTTGGCATATTCTGATTTACAGCTCAATATTGACACCATTGTAGGTTTCCTTGGCCCTTGGTCACTTTTCTTCTTTTCAGATGTAAAGACACTGAAGAGGGAGAGGTTTTTGCCCTGAGATTTGCACTGGGAACTAACAGCTGCCCTGTGTGTGTTGCCAGACTAGGAAACTTGTGGTGCCTGTCCATATGGAAAATCTCCTGGATGAGTTCCTTCTCGGGCCTATTTCGCTTTGTACCATTGGAGCTGCATATAGATAATGATTTGGAGATTTTACTCCTTTGGATAATTAGTTTCCTGATGCACAGTTTCTCTCCATGTTTTAGCAATCAGTTGTTTGAATGACGTATCGAATCCATTGTAGAAAACGACTACATCAGTCTCTCTCTCTCTCTCTCTCTCTCTCTCTCTATATATATATATATATATATATATATATATATATATATATGTAACATGTGGAGGTCTGAAAATATTTTTAGCTATTGACCTGCACAACTCAGGATTATTGTAGAAATGTGGATACACCTGGCCCTTCTGAGCCACAGTCATGAGAGACATCTCACAGAGTCATTCCTATACCTCTTATCACTCTACAAATCTCTCTCAGCACAAACTACGGCTGCCAAATCATCTACTTCCTAGTGCTCATTTTGTCCACCGAGTCCTATCCCAAAACTGGAAATCAAAGAAGAAATAGACATAGTGCAGTTCCCTGCACACAGGAAGGCTGAGGCTGGATCAGGGAGATGCAATATGCCAGCCTGCATTTGGGTGGAGCATCACTAAAACTACTTCCAATTTGGAGAGGCGAGGGCAGTTTTGGAGAGTGGGCTGCAGGCCAAGTGTTGCTTCCCAGAATGGGCTAAGACCTAGGTGTTATAAGTGTATCATTTCCTCACAAAGATAAAATAGCAATGCCACTTGTAAGAAGTTTGCATGAGAATGGAGGATTTGTCTTCAGTGCTCTTGCACTGATCAACACAGGGCCAGAATTTTAGTCCATTTCTCTCACTGTCATTGTGTCTCTCTGACTGTCTCTACGTGCCTTCTTCCCTGGGCCCTTACTGGAAGTCAGTGCATGCGTCATTAACTCGGTCGTCCTGGTGTTGAAATGTTCCTTTCTTTGCCCTTTGGATTATTTAATCTCCTGCATATGGCGTAGTACAGTGGGGAACTGTGGAGGCAGTGATCCTACTGCAGGTAACAGGCATGTGTCCATCTCCAGCTGCAGCTGTCCAGGCCCTCTGTGCTTAACTCATATTCTCCAGTGCCCTGAAGCTGACACTCAGCCTAAATGCAGCCCTCCTCACCTTCCCGCACAGCATCCTTGTCCTTATTCCATGAGATACCAGGTCAAGAGAAGTGAAACTCTATCCCCCTGGCACACACATTGTGCTTTCCCACTATTGGGCCGAATGTAAAGGATCTGTGGTACTGATGGCCACACCAGTGTCCAGATTTTCCATGCAAAACGGAAGCTTCCAGGGTTCAGAATGAGGGTGTTTTGATGGCTGTGAAATGTCTTTTCCAAGTGCCTCCTGGGGTTTCAAATACCTTTGAAACCTGAAGTTCTTTCTTGTATCTAGGGAATATTCTCAACTCTGGCTAGATGTCCTTCCTAACTAGGAGCACACCTATCTCGGATTCAGGAGGTGTGCCAGCCTACTAGCTCTACTACTAGGGATTAGTGAGTATGTCCTCAGGGCCCAAGTAGTAACAGCTGTTTCCAATTGCCTGTATTAGCATCAGCCAAGCCCTTAGGTCAGGGGGGGGACTGTGATCTCCACTGGAAGCTCCTAATTCAGCCAATGGAGGCATCCATCTTCCTTTTGTCTCTCCATAGCAAGGGCCCGAGGAGTTTGTGCTTCCTGCAAGCAGAGAGACTTTTATGGGACACTCACACATGCCTACTTCTGGGAATCTCTCGGAGTGTCATGAGTGGACACCAGTACACCATGATCAGGGCGTTTGAGGCCACAGGAGCAATTGCCTTAGCCGGACCCAAAGGGTGGGTGTAAGGGGCCGGGTTCATCCACTAGTGTTTGGTGAAATACACTTCCCATCTATGTTGAAACACAGCTCTCTCTGGATTCTTTCTGGGCTTGTAATCTGCTGCCCTGAGCAGTGGACTGAGAGCCTGGAGGTTGACTAGACAGCCAAACTTGACTGGACAGTGTCCTGCCCCTGAATTCTAAGGGGTGACCCATCTTCCCCCATTGGCAGTGTTTCTATGATAGTGAGGCATGGGATTGAATGGGGATCTCAGGAGAGAGAGACATGAGAGTCCCTTTGCATATGTATTCTTGCTTACCTAGAATCTGGGCTAGCTGGCTTGCTCTGACCAGCTATCTTCTCTGTAAATAAGTTACAGGTGAGGCTGGCTACCTTGTCACCCATGCTCTGAGACTACTGTAGGTGAGCTCAGAGCACACACAGACACACACAGACAGACAGACAAACAGACACACACTCACACACGCATTCATGTCAGGTCTGGTAGTAAAGCATATGGTGAATGCTTAGGCTGTCTGGATTCTGTGGGCATGAGAGCTGCTGCCTTACAATCTCTACAAGCCAGCTTTGAACCTGTCATCAATGAACACAGTGTAGGAAGTTTTTGAAATCTGGTCTCTTTCCAACTCATCTATTTCTCTTCTCACCTTCTCTGTCTCTAACTCTCACATGCTCTCACACACTCTGTCTTCATTCATTAATATTTTTCTTATATATTTATTTTACTGCCAGGCCCAGATATGCAAAGAGAGTTACCAGAGCACTGCTGAGCTCTGGCTTGTTGTGTTGGCGATTTCACCTAGGCTACTAGAGCCTCAGTTTGTAAGTCTTTCTGACACAAGCCATTTCTGTCTCCTCATTTCCATGCCAGTATCACTCAGAGTGTATAATAAAGTGATTTTTTTTGCAAAACACTTGGTACATTCTGATTTACAGCTCAATATTGACACTATTGTAGCTCTCTTAGGCCCTTGGTCACTTTTCTTCTTTTCAGATGTAAAGACACTGAAGAGGGAGAGGTATTTGCCCTGAGGTTTGCACTGGGAAATACCAGATGCACTGTGTCTGTTGCCAGACTAGGAAACTAGCGGTGCCAGTCCATGTGGAGAGTCTCCTTGATGAGATCCTTCTCGAGCCTTTTTCGTTCTGTCCCGTTGGAGCAGCATAAAGCTAATGATTTTGAGATTTTCTTTCTTTGGACAATTCTTTTCCTGATGCACAGTTTCTCTCCAGGTTTTAGCAATCAATTTTCTGAATGTCATATAGAATCCATTGTAGAAAATGACTACATCAGTCTCTCTCTCTCTCTCTCTCTCTCTCTCTCTATATATATATATATATATATATATATATCATGTAGAGATATGAAAATGTTTTTTAGCTAGAGACCTGCACACCTCTGGATTAGTGTAGTAATGCGGATACACCTGGCCCTTCTGAGCCACAGTCATGAGAGACATCTCACAGAGTCATTCGTATTCCTCTTATCACTCTACAATTCTCTCTCAGCACAAACTACCGCTGTCAAATCCTCTACTTCCCTCTTGCTCTTTTTGTCCACCGAATCCTATCCCAAAACTGTAAATCAAAGAAGAAATAGACATAGTGCAGTTCCCTGCACACAGCACAGTCTGAGGCTGGACCAGGGAGCTGCAATATGCCAGCCTGCATCTTGGCTGGAGCATCACTAAGACTACTTCCAAATTGGAGAGGCGAGGGCAGTTTTGGAGAGTGGGCTGCAGGCCAAGTGTTGCTACTCAGAGTGGGCTAAGACCTAAATGTTCTAAGTGTAACCTTTCCTCACAAACATAAAATAACAATGCCACTTGTGAGAAGTATGCATGGGCATGGAGGGTTTGTCTTCATTGCTCTGGCACTGATCAACACAGGGCCAGAATTTCAGTCCTTTTCTGTCTCTGTCATCCTGTCTCTCTGACTGTCTCTACGTGCCTTCTTCACTGGGCCCTTGTGGAAGTCAGTGTATGCACCATTAACACGAACTTCCTGGTGTTGAAATTTCCATTTCTTTGCCCTTTGGATTATTCAGTCTCCTGCATATGGCATAGTACATTGGGTAACTGAGGAGACAGAGATCCTGCTGCAGGTAACAGGCATATGTTGATAACCAGCTACAACTGTGCAGGCCCTCTGTGCTTGACTTCAATTCTCCAGGGCCCTGAGGCTGACACTCAGCCTAAATGCAGCCATCCTCAATTTCCTGTACCACATCCTTGTCCTTATTCCATGAGAGCCCAGGTCAAAAGAAGTGAAACTCTATCCCCTTTGGAACACACATTGTGCTTTCCCTCTATTGGGTCGAATGTAAAGGACCTGTGATACTGATGTCCACACTAGGGTCCAGATTTTCCATGAAAAATGGAAGCTTCCAGGGTTCAGAAAGAGGGTGTTTTGATAGCTGTGAAATGTCTTTTCCAAGTGCCTAATAGGGTTTCAAATCCTTTTGAAACCTGAAGTTCTTTCTTGTATCTAGGGAATATTCTCACGTCTGGCCAGAATGCCCTCCCAACTAGGATCACAGCTATCCTGGGGTCTGCCAGCCTGCTAGCTCCTGGAGGGTTTCCTGAGTATTATGTCCTCAGGTCCCAAGTGGTAACAGGTGTTTTCAATTGCCTATATTAGCAGCAGCCAGGCTCTCATGTGAGGGGCGGTCTGTAATATCCCCTGGAAGCTCCTAATTCAGCCAATGGAGGCATCCATCTTCCTTTTGTCTCTCCATAGCAAGTTCCCGGGGAGTCTGTGCTTCCTAAAAGCACAGACTTTGTATGGGACACTCATTGATGCCTCATTCTGGGAATCTCTCTGAGTGTGATGTGTGGACACAAGGACACCATGATCAGGGATTGTGAGGGCACAGGTGCAATTGTCTTAGCAGGACACAAAGGGAGAAGTAAGGGACTGGGTTCATCCACTATTGTTTGGTCAAACACAGTTCCCATCTATGTTGAGACACAGGTCTTTCTGGTTTCTTTCTGGCCTTGTAATCTGCTGTCTACTGAGAAGTGGACTGAGAGCCTGGAGGCTGAGTAGGCAGCCAAATGTGGATGGACAGGGTCGTGCCCCTGAATTCTGAAGGGTGCCTCAGCTTCCCCCATTGGCAGTGTTTATATGATAGATAGTGAGGCATGGGATTGAATCTATCAATCTCATGAGAGCGAGACATGAGAGTCCCTTTGCATATGCATTCTTGCTTAGCCAGAATCTGGGTTAGCTGGCTTGCCCTGACCAGCTAGGTTCTCTGTACATAAGTTGCAGGTGAGGCTGGCTACCTTGCCACCCATGCTCTGATACTACTATAGGTGAGTTCTGAGCACACACAGTCACACACTCACAGACAGACAGACACACACACACACACACACACACACACACACACACACATTAATGTCAGGTCTGGTAGTACAGCATATGGTGAATGCTTAGGCTGTCTGGTTCTGTGGGCATGAGAGCTGCTGCCTTACAATCTCTACAAGCCATCTTTGAACCTGTCATCAATGAACACAGTGTAGGAGGTTTTTGATTCTGGTCTCTTTCCAACTCATCTATTTCTCTTCTCGACTTCTGTCTCTAACTCTCACATGCTCTCACACACTCTGTCTTCACTCATTAATATTTTACTTATATACTTATTTTACTGCCAGACCCAGATATACAAAGAGTGTTACCAGTGCACTGCTGAGCTCTGGCTTGTTGTGTTGGCGATTACACCTAGGCTACTGGACCCTCAGTTTGTAATTCTTTCTGCCACAAGTCGTATTCTGTCTCATTTCCATGCCAGTATCACTCAGAGTTTATAATAAAGTGATTTTTTTCAAAACACTTGGTACATTCTGATTTACAGCTCAATATTGACACCATTGTAGCTGTCTTTGGCCCATGGTCACTTTTCTATTTCTCAGATGTAAAAACACTGTAGAGGGAGATGTTTTTGCCCTGAGGCTTGCACTGGGAACTACCAGATGCACTGTGTCTGTTGCCAGACTAGGAAACTTGTGGTGCCTGTACATGTGGATAGTAGCCTTGATGAGTTCCTTCTCGAGCCTTTTTCGCTAAGTCCCGTCGGAGCTGCATATAGCTAATGATTTTGAGATTCTAATCCTTTGGACAATTATTTTCCTGATGCACAGTTTCTCTCCAGGTTTTAGCATTCAACTGTCTGAATGTCAAATCGAATCCATTGTAGAAAATGACTACATCAGTGTCCCTCTCTCTCTCTCCATATATATATATGTGTGTGTGTGTGTGTGTGTGTGTGTGTGTGTGTGTGTCTGTGTGTGTGTGTGTGTAACATGTAGATCTGAAAATATTTTTAGCTAGAGACCTGCACAGCTCTGGATTAGGGTAGTAAAGTGGATACACCTGGCCCTTCTGAGCCACAGTCATGAGAGACATCTCACCGAGCTATATCATTTATCATACTACAAATCACACTCAGCACAAACTACCTCTGCCAAATCATCTACTTCCCTCTTGCTCATTTTGTCCACCGAGTCCTATCCCAAAACTGTAAATCAAAAGAAGAAATAGACATAGTGCAGTCCCTGCACACAAGTCAGGCAGAGGCTGGACCGGGAAGATGCAATATGCCAGCCTGCATCTTGGCTGGAGCATCACTAAGACTACTTCCAATTTGGAGAGGCGGGGGCAGTTTTTGAGAGTGGGCTGCGGCAATGTGTTGCTTCTCCGAGTGCCTAAGACCTAGGTGTTCTAAGTGTTCCCTTTCCTCAAAAACATAAAATAGCAATGCCACTTGTAAGAAGTATGCATGGGCATGGAGGGTTTGTCTTCAGTGCTCTGGAACTGATTAACACAGGGCCAGAATTTCAGTCTTTTTTGTCTCATCACTCTGTCTCACTGATGGTCTCTACGTGCCTTCTTCCCTGGGCCCTTACTGGAAGTCAGTGCATGCATCGTGAACTCAGTCATCCTGGTGTTGAAATTTTCCTTTCTTTGCCTTTTGCATTATTTAGTCTCCTGCACATGGTGTAGTACAGAGGGGAACTGCGGAGACAGCGTTGCTGCTGCAGGTTCCAGGCATATGTCCATTTGCAGCTGCAGCTTTCCAGGCCCTCTGTGCTTGACTCCATTCTCAAGGGCCCTGTGGCTGACACTCAGCCTAAATGCAGCCCTCCTCAATTTCCTGCACCACATCCTTGTCCTTATTCCATGAGAGCCCAGGTCAATAAAAGTGAAACACTACCACTCTGGCACACACATTGTTCTTTCCCTCTATTTGGGCTGAATGTAAAGGACCTGTGGTACTGATGGCCACAACAGTGTCCAGATTTTGAATGCAAAACGGAAGCTTCCAGGGTTCAGAAAGAGGGTGTTTTGATGACTGAGAAATGTCTTTTCCAAGTGCCTCCTGGGGTTTCAAATCCTTTTGAAACCTGAAGTTCTTTCTTGTATCTAGGGAATATTCACACCTCTGGCCCGAAGTCCCCCCCCCAACTTGGAGCACAGCTATCCTGGGGTCAGGAGGTCTGTCCACCTGCTAGCTCCTGGAGGGATTCCTGAGTATGTCCTCAGGCCCCAAGTGGTAACAGGTGTTTCCAATTGCCTTTATTAGGAGCAGCCTGGCCCTCAGGTCTGGGCGGTGCCATTATCTCCACTGGAAGCTCATAATTCTGCCAATGGAGGCATCCATCTTCCTTTTGTCTCTCCATAGCAAGGGCCCAGGGAGTTTGTGCTTCCTGCAAGCAGAGCGACTTTGTATGGCACACTAATGCATGCCTACTTCTGGGAATCTCTCTGAGTGTGATGTGTGGACCCAAGGACACCATGATCATGGATTGTGAGGCCACTGGAGCAATTGATTATCCGGACCCAAAGAGTAGGTGTGAGGGCAGGGTTCATCCACTATTGTTTGGTCAAACACAGTTCCCATCTATGTTGAAACACAGCTCTTTCTGGGCTGGTAATCTGCTGCCCTGAGCAGTGGACTGAGAGTCTGGAGGCTGAGTAGGCAGCCAAACGTAACTGGACAGGCTCAATCCCCTGAATTCCGAAGGGTGCCCCAGATTACACCATTGGCAGTGTTTGGATGATAATGAGGCATGGGATTGAATGGGGAACT
This sequence comes from Erinaceus europaeus, assembly GCF_950295315.1. NCBI lineage: Eukaryota > Metazoa > Chordata > Mammalia > Eulipotyphla > Erinaceidae > Erinaceus > Erinaceus europaeus. The sequence goes on from NC_080167.1 coordinate 75,098,979, forward strand.
CAGGAGAGGGAGACATGAGAGTACCTTTGCATATGCATTCTTGCTTATCCAGTATATGGGGTAGGTGGCTTGCCCTGACCAGCTAGGTTCTCAGTACATAAGTTGCAGGTGAGGCTGGCTACCTTGACACCCATGCCTTGAGACTACTATAGCTGAGGTCTGAGCACATACAGACACACACAGACAGACAGACAGACACACACACACACACATTACTGTCAGGTCTGGTAGTACATCATATGGTGAAGGCTGGGGTTATATGGGGTCTGTGGGCATGAGAGCTGCTGCCTTACGATCTCTACAAGCCAGGTTTCAACCTGCATCAATGAACACAGTGTAGGAGGTTCATGACTTCTGGTCTCTTTCCAACTTATCTATTTCTCTTCTCACCTTCTCTGTCTCTAACTCTCCCATGTTCTTACACACTCTGTCTTCACTTATTGATATTTTACTTATATACTTATTTTACTGACAGGCCTAGATATACAAAGAGAGTTACCAGAGCACTGCTGAGCTCTGGCTTGTTTTGTTGGTGATATCACCTAGGCTACTGAAGCCACAGCTTTCTAAGTCTCTATGACACAAGCCATATTCTGTCTCCTCATTTCCATGGCAGTATATCTCAGACTTTTAATAAACATATATATATATATATATATATATATATATATATATATATATATATGTGTGTGTGTGTGTATATATATACATATACATATATGTCTCATTTATAGAACTGTCAATCTATGTAATTGATCTTTATCAGAATTAACACATTTATAACAGATTCCTTTTTCATTAATAATTGTCCCCCTAGTTGGAGCAGGATTCAATACTATTATAAATAATAGAACCTTCCAGTAGCATTTCTAATAGCATTTCTATCAGCATCCTTATTGTAATTATCATAGTACAGAACTTGCTTCCTTTCTCTAGTGTAAGCATCAGTACATATGAGTTTCTTTTCATTCTCCTGAAATCTTAATTTCCCTGGACTCTGAAGTGTCTCGGAATTTTTGAAGCAATCCAATGTTTCTCAGCAGATGGTTTCCATTTTCTACTGTAATCAGGTCTTCTTGTTCTTTTTGTTTTTATGTTTCATTTTTTTCAAATCCTCCTATATCATCCCCATTTATTTGCATATTTATTTAGTCCTATATTACATGAGGGGTAATTTCTTCTGCTTGATAGATTTTTCTTTTATTATTGAAAGGAAGTTTACACTCACAATTCATTTTGTGTCGTAAATACTACACAAATATGGTGAAGGCTGGGGGGGTCTGGGATCTGTGGACATGATACTGCGGCCTTAAAATCTCTACAACCCAGGTTTGAACCTGTCATGTATGAACACAGTGTGGGAGGTTTTTGACTTCTGGTCTCTTTCCCACTTTTCTATTTCTCTTCTTGCCTTCTCTGTCTCTGACTCTCACAGGCTCTCACTCAATCTGTCTGCACTCATTAATATTTTACTTATATACTTATTTTACTGACAGGCCCTGATATACAAAGAGAGTCACCAGGGCACTGCTGAGCTCTGGCTTGTTTTGTTGGCGATTTAACTTAGTTTTCTGGAGCCTCAGCTTTGTAAGTCTCTCTGGCACAAGCCATACTCTGTCTCCTCATGGCCATGCCAGTATCCCTCAGAGTTTAGAATAAAGATACACTTACATATATGTACATATATATATATGCATATATATATATATCAGTCATTTTTTAGAATTGTTGACCTTTTTATCTGATCTTAATGCAGAATTACCACTTTTATAAGAGCCTCCTTATTCATAAATAATTGGTCACATAGTTGGAGCAGGATACACTACAATTATAAATTATAAACCTTCCAGGAGCATTTCCAATAGCCTTTCTATCAGTATCCTCATTGTAATTATCATAGCACAGAACTTGCCTCCATTTTCTTGTGTAAGCTTCAATATCTATGCCTTTCTTTTCATTCTCGGGAATTCTTAATTTGCCTGGACCCTGAAGTGTCAGGGAAGTTTTGAAGCAGCCCGTTGTTTCTCAGCAGACATTTTCTATATTTATGCTGTAATCAGGTCTTCCTGTGGTTTCTGTTTTTATTATTTTCAAATCCTCCTAGATCATCCCCATTTATTTGCATATTTATTTATTTATTTAGTCCCATATTACATGAGGGGTCATTTATTCTGCCTGATAGATTTTCTCTTATAATTGAAGGGAACTTTTGATACACAATACATTTCCTTTTGCAGATACTACACACTACTACAACTACTACTGCAATGTTTTTGACAGTGACATCCAATGCACAATGAATTAGTATTGCAAGGCTCTAAAGAATGTTCACTATTTAACGTACAATGTTTTTAACATCACAAATATTTATTCTGTTCTTTCTTGGGGGATGAATGGTTTACAGTCAACAGTTACATGTAATAGTGGGCACGGGGGTAATTTTTCCCACTTTCCCTGTATTTCTGTACATCATTTGCAACTTTCTTATTGAGGAGATGGAAATAGTCATAAATTGAGAAAGAAGGGCCCAAGCAGGAAGAGAGACAGAGAAACAGCTGCAGTTCTGATTTGACACTAGCTAAGCTTTTCCCTAGCTGGGTAAGTGGTGAGCAGGGGCTCAAAACAGGGTCCTGGGCTTCCACATATTTCCCTGCATCTCCACCATCAGTGCCTCCAACCCATGCACCCTTCGTTGTCCATGTAATTATCGATCTGCTCTAGGCACTTCTCACCTTCATATGCCAGAAACTTAACACTTCTCCCCTCCACCCATGAAACTTTGACCTTTTACTTGAGTGTTCTTTTCCTGATACAGTTTCTCTCCAGGTTTTAGCAATCAATTATCTGAATGTCATATCGCATCCATTGTAGAAAATGACTACATCAGTGTCTTGCTCTTTATCTCTCTCTGAAAATATATTTTAGCTAGAGACCTGCACAGCTCTGGATTCAGGTAGTAATGCAGATAAACCTGGCCCTTCTGAGCCACAGTCATGAGAGACATCTCACAGAGCCATTCGTTTACCTCTTCTCACTCTACAAATCTCTCTCAGCACAAACTACAGCTGCCAAATCATTTACTTCCCTCTTGCTCTTTTTGTCCACCGAGTTCTATCCCAAAATTGTAAATCATAGAAGAAATAGACATAGTTAAGTTCACTGAGGCTGGACCAGGGAGATGAAATATGCCAGCCTGCATTTGGCTGGAGCATCATTAAAACTACTTCCAATTTGGAGAGGCAAGGGCAGTTTTGTAGAGTGGGCTGCAGGCCATGTGTGCTTCTCAGAGTGTGCTAAGACCTAGATGTTCTAAGTGTAACCTTTCATCACAAACATAAAACTACAATGCCACTTGTAAGAAGTATGCATGGGAATGGAGGGTTTGTATTCAGTTCTCTCGCACTGGTCAACATAGGGCCAGAATTTGTCCTTTTCAGTCACTGTTATTTTGTCTCTCTGACTGTCTGTATGTGCCTTCTTCCCTGGACCCTTCGTGGAAGTCAGTGCATGCATCGTGAACTAGGTCTTCCTGGTGTTGAAGTTTTCCTTTCTTTGCCATTTGGATTACTTAGTATCGTGCATATGGCATAGTACAGAGGAGAACTTAGGAGACAGCGTTCCTGCTGTAGGTAACAGGCATATGTCCATCTCCAGCTGCAGCTGTCCAGGTCCTCTGTGCTTGACTCCTATTCTCCAGGGCCCTGTGGCTGACACTAGGCCTAAATGCAGCCCTCCTCAATTTCCTGCACCACATCCTTGTCCTTATTCCATGACAGCCCAGGTCAAGGGAAGTGAAACTCTACCACCCTGGCACACACATTGTTCTTTCCCTCTATAGGGCCGAATTTAAAGTATCTGTGGTACTGATGGCCACAGCAGTGTCCAGATTATCCATGCAAAACGGAAGCTTCCAGGGTTCAGAAAGAGGGTGTTTTGATGGCTGTGAAATATCTTTTCCAAGTGCCTCCTGGGGTTTCAAATCCTTTTGTAACCTGAAGTTCCTTCTCGTATCTAGGGAATATTCTCAACACTAGCCCAAAGTCCCTCCCAACTAGGAGCACAGCTATCCTGAGGTCAGGAGGTCTGCCAACCTGCTAGCTCCAGGAGGGATTCCTGAGTATTTCTTCAGGCCCCAAGTGGTAACAGGTGTTTCCAATTGCCTTTATTAGCAGTGGCTCGGCCCTCAGGTGAGGGGCGGGCTTTGATCTCCACTGGAAGCTCCTAATTCCGCCAATGGAGGCATTCATCTTCCTTTTGTCTCTCCATAGCAATGGCCCAGGGAATTTGTGCATCCTGCAAGCAGAGCGACTTTGTATGGGACACTCATGCATGCCTACTTCTGGGAATCTCTCTGAGTGTGAGGTGTGGATCCCAGGACACCATGATCAGGGATTGTGAGGCCACAGGAGCAATTGCCTTATCCGGACCCAAAGGGTAGTTGTAAGGGGCCAGTTTCATCCACTATTGTTTGGTCAAACACAGTTCCCATCTATGTTGAAACACAGCTCTTTCTGGGTTCATTCTGGGCTTGTTATCCGCTGCCCTGAGCAGGTGACTGAGAGTCTGGAGGCTGAGTAGGCAGCCAAACGTGACTGGACAGGCTCCTGCACAGGCTCCTGCCCCTGAATTCTGAGGGGTGCCCCAGCTTACCCCATTGGCAGTGTTTGGATGATATTGAGGCATGGGATTGAATAGGAAACACACGTTTTAACCTGTCATGAATGAACACATCTATTTCTTTTCTCGCCTTCTCTGTCTCTGACTCTCACAGTCTCTCACTCACTCTGTCTGCACTCAGCAATATTTTACTTATATCCTTATTTTATTGACAGGCTCAGATATACAAAGTGAGTTGCCAGAGCACTGCTGAGCTCTGGCTTGTTTTTTGGTTATTTTACCTAGGCTACTGGAGCCTCAGCTTTGTAAGTCTCTCTGACACAAGCCATATTCTGTCTCCTCATATCCATGGCAGTATCTCTCAGACTTTATAATAAATATATACATCCATATACATATGTAAATATACATATATATCTGTCATTTTTAGAATTGTCGACCTATGGTCTTCCTGTGGTTTTTATTATTTTTTTATTTTTTCAAATCCTCCGTTATCATCCCCATATATTTGCATATTTATTTATATATTGTTGCTGAGGAGTTATTCTGATGCAGTTTCCACCCCCAGATTTTTCTACACCCGCCAAATCCTAGAGTGCCCCCTTTCAACCAATCCTGGCCCTACACTTCACCCCTGGTTGTCACCCAATAAAAGCCCCCTCACCCTCCCTCTCTCTGGGCTCTAACATCTCCCTCTCTGAGGTCTGGCTCCCTGCTCTCCCCCCCATGGTCAGATAGTGGGGAAGGCCATTGCCTGCTGGCTACACGTGGTCTGAATCAAACCCCCCATCCTGTAATAAAGATTTGTGTACCCCTTTGCTCTGGACGTCTGCTCTCTTCTCTGCTGTGCAGCCTGACACCAGACCACCACAACAACATCTGGCGCCCATCGTGTTCCGTACCCACACCATGCCCGGCCTGAGGTCTCCGAAACTGCCCAGACACAGATAAGTGGCATCCGCCCACTTCTGTGGCCCTGTGTTTCCCTCCACCATGGGAAATTTCCCGTTTTATGATGAGGTGTCCCAGTCATTATCTCTTGACCTGGGACAGTCTCGCGCTGTCATTAACGGTTTAATTTTCGCTACCCCTTGGATTTTTTAACTGTGGTCGCCACTTTCAAGATATGCAAAACGTGGTATGCCATAAGGATAAGTGACCTTGAGGCTGAGGTACGAGAGTTAAATCACATGTGCTTAAGACTTAGATGTCCTAAGCAATCAGCGGCTAAACCCAAGAATTCCATTCCCACAGACCTGCACACTTGTTTGGATGCTCCTCCTCTGACCCCGCCCCCTTCTGTCCTGGTTTCAGCTCTGCCTGAGGTTTCTGCGTCCCTGAACCCGCCCCAGGCACCTGCCTCCCAGGTTTCAGCTCTGCCTGAGGTTTCTGTGTCCCTGAACCTGCCCCGGCCCCTGCCTCCCTGTTTTCAGCTCCACCTGCAGCTTCCGTTTTCCTGACCCCACCCCAGGCCCCTGCTGCCGTGGTTTCAGCTCCACCTGAGGTTTCTGCAACCCGGAACATTTTTAGAATTGTTGACATATCTATTTGACCTTAATTCAGAATTACCAAATTTATAACAGCCCAGTTTTTCTGAAATAATTGGCCATATAGTTGGAGCATAATTCGATACAATTATAAATAAAATAACATTCCAGTAGCATTTATAATTGTGTTTCTATCAGCATCCTTATTGTAATTATCATAGCCCAGAACTTCCCTTCTTTTTCTAGTGTAAGCTTCAAATATATGTGTTTGTTTTCTTTCTCCGGAAAACTTAATTTCCCTGGACCCTGAAGTGTTAGGGAATTTTTGAAGCAGCCCTCTGTTTCTCAGCAGATGGTTTCTATGTTTCTGCTGTAATCAGGTCTTCTTGTGGTTTTGGTTTTCATTATTTTTTATTTTTTCAAGTAGTCCTAAACCATCCCCATTTATTTTCATATTTATTTATTTAGTCAGGTATCACATGAGGGACATTTCTTCTGCTTGATAGATTTTCTCTTATAATTGAAGGGAACCCTTGATGCACAATGCATTTCCTGGGACAAATAATACACACATATGGTGAAGTCTTGGGTTTTCTGGGGTCTGTGGGCATTACAGCTGCTGCCTTACAGTCTCTACAACACACGTTTTAACCTGTCATGAATGAACACAGTCTAGAGGGTTTTTGACTTGTGGTCTATTTCCAACTCCTCTGTTTCTTTTCTCGCCTTCTCTGTCTCTGACTCTCACTGTCTCTCACTCACTCTGTCTGCACTCAGTAATATTTTACTTATATCCTTATTTTATTGACAGGCCCATATATACAAAGAGAGTTGCCAGAGCACTGCTGAGCTCTGGATTGTTTTTTTGGTGATTTTACCTTGGCACTGGAGCCTCAGCTTTGTAAGTCTCTCTGACAGAAGCCATATTCTGTGCCCTCATATCCATGGCAGTATCTCTCAGATTTTATAATAAAGATATACATCCATATACATATATAAATATAACTCTGTCATTTTGAGAATTGTAGACCTATGATCTTCCTGTGGTTTTTATTTTTTTAATAGAAATCCTCCTAGATCATCACCATATATTTGCATATTTATTTATATATTTAGTCCGATATCACATGAGGGGTCATTTCTTCTGCCTGATAAACTTTCTCTTATAATTGAAGGGAACATTGGTCATACAATACATTTCCTTTTGCAGATACTGCACACTACTACAAATACTACTGCATTGTTTTTGACAGTGACATCCAATGTGCAATGGATTAGTATTGCATGGCTCTAAAGAATGTTCCCTATTTAAGCTACAATGTTTTTAACCTCACAAATATGTATTCTGTTCTTTCTTGGAGGAGGAATGGTTTACAGTCAACAGTTACATGTAATAGTGGCTACGGGGTTAATTTTTCCAACTTTCCCTGTATTTCTGTACATCATTTGTAACTTTCCTATTGAGGAGAAGGAAACAGTCATAAATTGAGAGAGCAGGGCCCAAGCAGGAAGAGAGAAAGAGAGACAGCTGATCGTTTTGAAATCTGAAGTTCATTCTTATATCGAGGGAATATTCTCACCTCTGGCCAGAATGCCTTCCCAACTAGGAGCACACCTATCCCAGATTAAGGAGGTCTGCCAGCCTGCTAGCTCCTGGAGGGATTCCTGAGTATGTCCTCAGGCCCCAAGTGGTAACAGGTGTTTCCAATTGCCTTTATTAGCATCAGCCAGGCCCTCAGGTGAGGGGCTGGACTGTGATCTCCACTGGAAGGATGGGGCTGTATGGGGTTTTTGGGCATGAAAGCTACTGCCTTACAATCTCTACAAGCCAGGTTTGAAACTGTAATCAATGAACACACTGTAGGAGGTTTTTGATTTCTGGTCACTTTCCAACTCATCTATTTCTTTTCTCTCCTTCTCTGTCTCTGACTCTCACAGGCTCTCAATCACGCTGTCGGCACTCAGTAATATTTTACTTATATCCTTATTTTATTGACAGGCCCAGATATACAAAGAGAGTTGCCAGAGCATTGATGAGCTCTCTCTTGATGTGTTGGTGATTTCACCTAGACTACAGGAGCCTCAGCTTTGTAAGTCTCTCTGACACAAGCCATATTCTGTCTCCTCATATCCATGGCAGTATCTCTCAGACTTTATAATAAACATATACATCCATATATATCTGTTATTTTTAGAATTGTCGACCTATGTAATTGATCTTTATCAGAATTAAGACATTTATAACATATTCCTTTTTCATTAATAATTGGCCACCTAGTTGGAGCAGGATTCAATACAATTATAAATAATAGAACCTTCCAGTAGCATTTCTAATAGCATTTCTATCAGCATCCTTATTGTATTTATCAGCAGATGGTTTTCATTTTCTGCTGTAATCAGGTCTTCTTGTTTTTATTTTTCATTTTTTTCAAATCCTCCTAGATCATCCCCATTTATTTGCATATTTATTTATTTATTTAGTCCTATATTACACGAGGCATCATTTCTTCTGCTTAATACATTTTTCTCTTATAATTGAAGGGAAGTTTACACTCACAATACATTTCGTGTGGTAAATACTACACACATATGGTGAAGGCTGGGGTGGTCTGGGGTCTGTGGACTTGAGACTTCTGCCTTACAATCTCTACAACCCAGGTTTGAACCTGTCATGTATAACACAGTGTGGAAGGTATTTGACTTCTGGTTTCTTTCCCACTCTTCTATTTCTCTTCTTGCCTTCTCTGTCTCTGACTCTCACAGGCACTCACTCACTCTGTCGACACTCATTAATATTTTACTTATATACATTATTTTACTGACAGGCCCAGATATACAAAGGGAATCACAAGGACACTGCTGATCTCTGGCTGTTTTTTTGGTGAATTCACCGAGGTTTCTGGAGCCTCAGCTTTGTTAGCCTCTCTGGCACAAGCCATACTCTGTCTCCTCATAGCCATGCCAGTATCCCTCAGAGTCTATAATAAAGATACACTTACATATATGTACATATATATATATATATACATATATATATATCAGTCATTTTTAGAATTGTTGAACTTTTTATTTGATCTTAATGCAGAATTACCACATTTATAACAGCCTCCTTATTCATAAATAATTGGTCACATAGTTGGAGCAGGATTCACTACAATTATAAATTATAAGCCTTCCAGGAGCATTTCCAATAGCCTTTCTATCAGTATCCTCATTGTAATTATCATAGCACAGAACTTGCCTCCATTTTCTAGTGTAAGCTTCAATATGTATGCCTTTCTTTTCATTCTTGGGAATTCTTAATTTGCCTGGACCCTGCAGTGTCGGGAAGTTTTGAAGCAGCCCTCTGTTTCTCAGCAGACATTTTCTATATTTCTGCTGTAATCTGGTCTTCCTGTGGTTTTTGTTTTTATTTTTTTGAAATCCTCTTAGATCATCTCCATTCAGTTGCATATTTATTTATTTAGTCCCATATCACATTAGGGGTCATTTCTTCTTCCTGATAGATTTTCTCTTATAACTGAAGGGAACTTTTGACACACGATACATTTCCTTTTGCAGATACTACACACTACTACAACTACTACTGCACTGTTTTTGACAGTGACATCCAATGCACAATGGATTAGTATTGCATGGCTCTAAAGAATGTTCACTATTTAACCTACAATGTTTTTAACCTCGCAAATATTTATTCTGTTTTTTCTTGGGGGATGAATGGTTTACCGTTAACATTTACATGTAATAGTGGGCACGGGGGTAATTTACCCACTTTCCCTGTATTTCTGTACATCATTTGTAACTTTCTTACTGAGGAGAAGGAAACAGTCATATATTGAGAGAGCAGGGCACAAGCAGGAAGAGAGACAGAGAAACAGCTGCAGTTCTGTTTTGAAACTGGCCCAGCTTTTCCCTAGTTGGGTAAGTGGTGAGCAGGGGCTCAAAACGGGGTCCTGTGCTTCCACATAATTCCCTGGCATCTCAACCAGCTGTGCCTGCAACCCATGCTCTCTTCATTGTCCATGTAACTATAGATCTGCTCTAGGCACTTCTCACCTTCATATGCCAGAAACTTAACACTTCTCCCCTCCACCCATGAATCATTGACCTTATACTTGAGTGCAAAACAGCAACCCCAATCCACATTATTTCAGGGAAAAGTGTGTGTGTCTCTGTGGGAGGGTGTGTGTGTGTGTAAGTGTACATAAGTGTGTTTCAGTTATGATTACTGCTGTTGTTTCTTTATTCCTGAAGCAGATTCTTAGGAACTGGGTTCTGCTATGACAATGAAAGTTTCCACTGCACAAGTGGTTTTTCAAGTATGAATGGCACATTGGATAATCTGGACACTGTTGTGCATTCTCCCAGATGGTCCTAGATGGGTTCTTTCCTTTGCTATTCCCATGCTGTGTGTAATTTTCTGTGTAGACTCAAATCGGAGTGGCATGGTGGAGCTCAGCTGCATTCTGCTGTTAGTCCACAAGGTGGCAGCAAAGCCCATAGTTGAGTGTAGTGATTCTGTGGATGGAGTAGAACTCAGGGATATGTGGCCCATGGACAGCAAAGTTGAAATTGACGTAGAGTGCCCTAGACATCTGTTCTTTCCTGTGTGGTGGGGGGATCCCCCATTTGGCTTTGCAAGTGGAAGGGGTTTCTCTCTTTGTATGGGTTGAATCTACTGGAAGCTTGTGAATCCCTGGGCTCAGCTGTATTCTGCTGGGTGTCCACAAGAGGGCAGCACCAGTGCGGGACTAAGGCTCCATGGGGCAATTGCCCTGAGGCACTGCACTACAAGAGTGGAGACAGTGTTTATGGGTGTGCTCCAAGAGCATGGCCAGCCTAGCTCAAGCAGGCAGTGTCCTAAGGATGGGTCCAGACAGGAGCTGTTGGGTCGTGTTAGCAGCAACAGGGCCTTCAGAGGACGGCAGACAGTCCCTGGGGGCAGGTCTAAAGACTGTGCCATCTGAGCCTGAGGGGAGGGCCCAGTGTGTATTCACAGAGACTGCTGGCAAATTAGAGAAGAAGAACATCACCCTCAGGGGCATGAACCAAGAGCTGGCCAATGAGAACAGAGGAGAAGTTGCCAGGACAGGACTCAGAGAGCAGCATTCTGTAGGAAGCCCACCAATGGGAGCTCAGAGCTGGCCTTAAAAGGCTGGGCATGCTTCCAGGAAGTGCGAAGCAGGGTTCAGCCCAGGGCCCTGCCTTGTAGAAGCTGTCCAGTGCGCATGTGTATAACTTCCTTTGTGCTGGGCCTCTATGGATGTGTGTGTGCATGACTGTTAGAGTGTGTTTGTGTGTGTGTATGTGTGTGGTAGGGAGAGAAAGAGAACAACAGAATCACTGTGGCACAGGAGATTTTGTGCAAAACACTTGGCACATTCTGATTTACCGCTCAATATTTGCACGATTGTAGCTCTCCTTGGACCTTGGACACTATTTTTCTTTTCAGTTGTAAAGACACTGAAGAGGGAGAGGTATTTGCCCTGAGGCTTGCACAAGGAACTAGCAGCTGCCCTGTGTGTGTTGCCAGACTAGGAAACTTGTGGTGCCTGTCCATGTGGAGAGTCTCCTGGATGAGTTCCTTCTCTATCCTTTTTTGCTAGGTCCAGTTGGAGTTGCATATAGCTAATGATTTGGAGATTTTACTCCTTTGGACAATTCTTTTCCTGATGCACGGTTTCTCTCCAGGTTTTAGCAATCAATTGTCTGAATGTCATATCGCATCCATTGTAGAAAATGACTAAATCAGTGTCTTGCTCTCTCTCTCTCTCTCTCTCTCTCTCTCCATATATATATATATATATATATGTAAGATGTAGATGTATGAAATATATTTTAGCTAGAGACCTGCACAGCTCTGGATTCGGGTAGTAATGCGGATACACCTGGCCCTTCAGAGCCACAGTCATGAGAGACATCTCACAGAACATTTGTTTACCTCTTGTCACTCTACAAATCTCACTTAGCAGAAACTACAGCTGCCAAATCATCGACTTCCCTCATGCTCTTTTTGTCCACAGAGTCATATCCCAAAGCTGTAAATCAAAAAAGAAATAGACATAGTGCAGTTCCCTGTACACAGGACAGGCTGAGGCTGGACCAGGGAGATGAAATAAACCAGCCTGCATCTTGACTGGAACATCACTAGAAATACTTCCAATTTAGTGAGGCAAGGGCAGTTTTGTGGAGTGGGCTGCAGGCCTAGTGTTGCTTCTCAGAGTGGGCTAAGACCTAGATGTTCTAAGTGTAGCCTTTCCTCACAAACATAAAATAACAATGCCACTTGTAAGAAGTATGCATGGGCATGGAGGGTTTGTTTTCTGTTCTCTGGCACTGATCAACACAGCGCCAGAATTTGTGTCATTTTCGACACTGTCATTCTGTCTCTCTGACTGTCTCTGTGTGCCTTATTCCCTGGACCCTTCGTGGAAGTCAGTGCATGCATCGTGAACTCTGTCTTCCTGGTGTTGAAATTATCCTATCTTTGCCCTTTGGATTACTTAGTCTTGTGCATATAGGGTAGAGCAGAGGGGAACTGAGGAGAAAGTGTTCCTGCTGCAGGTAACAGGTATATGAACATCTCCAGCTGCAGCTGTCCAGGCCCTCTGTGCTTGACTCCCATTCTCCAGGGCCCTGAAGCTGACACTCAGCCTAAATGCAGCCGTCCTCCATTGCCTGACCCCTCGCTTGTCCTTAGTCCATGAGAGCCCAGGTGAAGAGAAGTGAAACTCTACCACCCTGGCACACACATTGTACTTTCCCTATATTGGGCCAAATGTAAAGGATCTGTGGTACTGATGGCCACACCAGTGTCCAGATTTTCCACGCTAAAAAGAAGCTTCCAGGGTTCAGTAAAAGTGTGTTTTGATGTCTGTGAAATGTCTTTTCCAAGTGCCTCCTGGGGTTTTAAATCCTTTTGAAGCCTGAAGTTCGTTCTTGTATCTAGGGAATATTCTCACCTCTGGCCCAAAAGCCCTCACAAGTAGGAGCACAGCTATCCCAGATTCAGGAGGTCTGTCAGGCTGCTAGCTCCTGGAGGGATTCCTGAGTATGTCCTCAGGCCCCAAGTGGTAACAGGTGTTTCCAATTGCCTTTATTAGCAGCAGCCAGGCCCTCAGGTGAGGGGCGAGGCTGTGATCTCCACTGGAAACTCCTAATTCAGCCAATTGAGGCATCCATCTTCCTTTTGTCTCTGCATAGCAAGGGCCCAAAGGGTAGGTGTAAGGGGACGGGTTCATCCACTATTGTTTGGTCAAACACAGTTCCCATCTATGTTGAAAGAAAGCTCTTTCTGGGTTCATTCTGGCTTGTAATCAGCTGCCCTGAGTAGTGGACTGAGAGTCTGGAGGCTGAGTAGACAGCCAAACGTGACTGGACAGACTCCTGTCCTTGAATTCTGAGGGGTGCTCCAGTTTACCCCGTTGGCAGTGTTTGGATGATAGTGAGGCATGTGATTGAATCGGGAAATCAGGAGAGGGAGACATGAGAGTCCCTTTGCATGTGCATTCTAGCTGAGCCAGAATTAGGGCTAGCTGTCTTGCCCTGACCAGCTAGGTTCTCTGTACATAAGTTGCAGTTGAGGCTGGCTACCTTCCCACCCATGCTCTGAGACTACTATAGGTGAGCTCTGAGCCGACACAGACACAGACAGAGAGACACACACACACAAACATTACTGTCAAGTCTGGTAGTACAGCATTTGGTGAATGCTGGGGCTATCTGCGGTCTATGGGCATGAGAGCTGCTACCTTACAATCTCTACAAGCCAGCTTTGAACTTGTCACCAATGAACACAGTGTAGGAGGTTTTTGAATTCTCATCTCTTTCCAGCAGAAGTGGCTGGTGGGCGGGCCTCCAGAGGCTGCCCAATGAGCGTGATGCAAGGCCGTGTGGGCGGTGCTCAAGGTTGCGGGTCAATCACTGACTAGGGGCCTTGAAACTCCTGGGCGTGTCCTAGCACAATGGCCAATGATATTGCTGGCAAGGGTTATGGGTGTGGCCTAGGGCTCTGGCCAATTCGACCATGTCTGGTGGACTGTCTGCAGGCCTTCTGAAGTAAGCCCGACAATGGGAGCTCCGAGCTGGCATTAAAAGGCTGTGCATGCTTCCAGGAAGTGCGTTGCCAGGTTCACCCATTGCCCTGCCTTGCAGAAGCTGTCCAGTGTGCATGTGTATAACTCCATTTGTGCCTGTGCCTCTGTGGCTATGTGTGTGTGTGTAACTGTGAGAGTATGTGTTTCTGTGTGTTTGTGTGTATGTGTGAGGGAGGGAGAGAGAGATCAACAGAATCACTGTGGCACAGGTGATACTGTGCAAAAAACTTGGCACACTTTGATTTACAGCTCAATATTGACACCATTGTATCTCTCCTTGGCCCTTGGTCACTTTTCTTCTTTTCAGATGTAAAGACACTGAAGAGGGAGAGGTTTTTGCCCTGAGGCTTGCACTGGGAATGAGCAGCTGCCCTGTGTGTATTGCCAGACTAGGAAACTTGTGGTGCCTGTCCATGTGGAGAGTGTCCTGGATGAGTTTCTTCTGGAACCTATTTAGCTAGATGCCTTTGGAGCTGCATATAGCTAATGATTTGAAGATTTTACTCTTTTGGACAATTCTTTTACTGATGCACAGTTTCTCTCCAGGTTTTAGCAATCAATTGTCTGAATGTCATATCGCATCCATTGTAGAAAATGACTACAACAGTGTCGTGCTGTCTCTCTCTCTCACTCTCTATATATAAATATATACATATATATACATATGTATATATACATATATATGTATATATATATATATATATATATATATATATATATATATATATATAACATGTAGAGGTCTGAAAATATATTTTATCTAGAGACCTGCACAGCTCATGATTCCGGTAGTAATGAGGATACACCTGGCCCTTCTGAGACACAGTCATGAGAGACATCTCACAGAGCCATTCGTTTACATCTTGTCACTCTACAAATCTCTCTCAGCAGAAAATACAGCTGCCAAATCATCTACTTGCCTCAGGAGCAGTTGCCTTAACTGGACCCAAAGAGGAGGTGTAAGGGGCCGGGTTCATCCACTATTGTTTGGTCAAACACAGTTCCCATCTATGTTGGAACTCTTTCTGGGTTCTTTCTGGGCTTGTAATCTGCTGCCCTGAGAAGTGGACTGGCATCCTGGAGGCTGAGTATGAAGCCAAACTTCACTGGACAGGGTCCTGGCCCTGAATTCTGAGGGGTGACCCATCTTCCCCCTTTGGCAGTGTTTGCATGATAGTGAGGCATGAGATTGAATCGGGAACTCAGGAGAGCTAGACATGAGAGTCTCTTTGCATATGCATTCTTGCTGAGCCAGAATCTGGGCTAGCTGTCTTTCCCTAACCAGCTAGGTTCTCTGTACATAAGTTGCAGGTGAGGCTGGCTATCTTGTCACCCATGCTCTGAGACTATTATAGGTGATTTCTGACCACACACAGGCACACACTGACAGACAGACAGACAGACAGACACACACACACACACACACACACATTACTCTCATTTCTGGTAGTACCGCATATGGTGAAGGCTGGGGCTGTCTGGGGTCTGTGTGCATGAGAGCTGCTGCCTTACAATCTCTACAAGCCAGGTTTGAACCTGTCATCCATGAACACAGTGTAGGTGGTTTTTGAATTCTGGTCTCTTTACAACTCATCTATTTCTCTTCTAACCTTCTCTGTCTCTAACTCTCACATGCTCTCATACACTCTGTCTTCACTCATTTATATTTTACTTATATACTTATTTTACTAACGGGCCCAGATATAAAAAGAGAGTTACCAGAGCACTGCTGAGCTCTGGCTTGTTGTGTTGGCAATTTCACCTAGGCTACTGGAGCCTCAGTTTGTAAGTCTTTCTGACACAAGGCATATTCTGTCTCCTCATTTCCATGCCAGTATCACTCGGAGTTTATAATAAAGTGATTTTTGCAAAACACTTGGTACATTCTGATTTACAGCTCAATATTGACACCATTGTAGCTCTCTTTGGCCCTTGGTCACTTTGATTCTTTTCAGATGTAAAAACACTGAAGAGGGAGAGTTTTTTTCCCTGAGGCTTGCACTGGGAACTACCAGCTGCCCTGTGTCTGTTGCCAGACTAGGAAACTTGTGGTGCCTTTCCATGTGGAGAGTCTCCTTGATGAGTTCCTTCTCAAGCCTTTTTCGCTATGTCCCGTTGGAGCTGCATATAGTTAATGTTTTTGAGATTTTACTCCTTTGGACAATTCATTTCCTGATGCACAGTTTATCTCCAGGTTTTAGCAATCAATTGTCTGAATGTCATATCGAATCCATTGTAGAAAGTGACTACATCAGTGTCTCTCTCTCTATCTATCTCTCTCTATATATACATATATGTATTTAACATTAGAAGTCTGAAAATATTTTTTAGCTAGAGACATGAACAGCTCTGGATTAGGGTAGTAATGTGGATACACCTGGCCCTTCTGAGAGACAGTCATGAGAGACATCTCACAGAGCCATTCGTATACCTCTTATCACTTTACAAATCTCTATCAGCACAAACTACCTCTGCCAAATCATCTACTTCCCTGTTGCTATTTTGTCCACTGAGTCCTATCCCAAAACTGTAAATCAAAGAAGAAATATACATAGTGCAGTTCCCTACACACAGGACAGTCTGAGGCTGGACCAGGGAGATGCAATACTCCAGGCTGCATCTTACTGGAGCATCACTAAGAATACTTTCAAATTGGAGAGGCGAGGGCACTTTTGGAAAGTGGGCTGCAGGCCAAGTGTTGCTTCTCAGAGTGTGCAAAGACCTAGATGTTCTAAGTGTAACCTTTCCTCTCAAACATAAAATAACAATGCCACTTGTAAGAAGTATGCATGGGAATGGAGAGTTTGTCTTCAGTGCTCTGGCACTGATCAACACAGGGCCAGAATTTCAGTCCATTTCTGTCACTGTCATTGTGTCTCTCTGACTGTCTCTACGTGCCTTCTTCACTGGGCCCTTACTGGAAATCAGTGCATGCATCCTGAACTCGGTCTTCCTGGCGTTGAAATTCTCCTTTCTTTGCCCTTTGGATTATTTAGTCTCCCGCATATGGCATAGTACAGTGGGGAACTGTGGAGGCAGCGATCCTACTGCAGGTTACAGGCATGTGTCCCTCACCAGCTGCAGCTGTCCAGGCCCTCTGTGCTTGACTCCCATTCTCCAGGGCCCTGAGGCTGACACTCAGCCTAAATGCAGCCCTCCTCACCTTCCTGCACAGCATCCTAGTGGTTATTCCATGAGAGCCCAGGTCAAGAGAAGTGAAACTCTATCCCCCTGGCACACACATTGTCCTTTTCCTCTATTGGGGCGAATGTAAAGGATCTTTGGTACTGATGGACACACCAGTGTCCAGATTTTCCATGCAAAATGGAAGCTTCCAGGGTTCAGAAAGAGGGTGTTTTGATGGATGTGAAATGTCTTTTTCAAGTGCCTCATGGGGTTTTAAATCCTTTTGAAACCTGAAGTTCTTTCTTGTATCTATGGAATATTCTCACCTCTGGCCAGAAGGCCTTCCCAACTAGGAGCACACCTATCTCGGATTCAGGAGGTGTGCCAGCTTGCTAGATCCTGGAGGGATTCCTGAGTATGTCTTCAGTGCCCAAGTGGTAAGAGCCATTTCCAATTGCCTTTATTAGCATCAGCCAGGCCCTCAGGTTAGGGGCGGGACTGTGATCTCCACTGGAAGCAACTTATTCAGCCAATGGAGGCATCCATCTTCCTTTTGTCTCTCCATAGCAAGGGCACAGGGAGTTTGTGTTTCCTGCATGCAGAGTGACTTTTATGGGACACTCATGCATGCCTACTTCTGGGAATATCTCTGAGTGTCATGAGTGGACACCAGTACACCATGATCAGGGCTTGTGAGGCCACAAGAGCAATTGCCTTACCCAGATCCAAAGGGGAGGTGTAAGGGGCAGGGTTCATCCACTATTGTTTGGTCAAACACAGTTTCCATCTATATTGAAACACAGCTCTCTCTTAGTTATTTCTGGGCTTGTAATCTGCTGCCCTTAGCAGTGGACTGAGAGCCTGGAGGCTGAGTATGCAGCCAAACATTACAGGCCAGGCTCATGCCCCTGAATTCTAAGGGGTGCCCCAGCTTCCCTCATTGGCAGTGTTTGGATGATAGTGAGGTGTGGGATTGAATGGGGAGAGAGAGACATGAGAGTCCCTTTGCATAAACATTCTAGCTTAGCCAGAATCTGGGCTAGCTGGCTTGCCCTGACCAGCTGGGTTCTCTGTACATAAGTTGCAGGTGAGGCTGGCTACCTTGACACCCATGGTCTGAGACTACTGTATGTGAGCTCAGAGCACACACAGACACAGACAGACAGACAGACAGACAGACACACACACACACACACACACACACACACACACACACATTACTGTCAGGTCTGGTAGTACAGCATATGGTGAAGGCTGGGGCTGTCTGGGGTCTGTGGGCATGAGAGCTGCTGTCTTACAATCTCTAAAAGCCAGCTTTGAACCTGTCATCAATGAACACAGTGTAGGAGGTTTTTTAATTCTGGTCTCTTTCCAACTCATGTACTTCTCTTCTTGCCTTCTCTGTCTCTAACTTTCACATGCTCTCATACACTCTGTCTTCACTCATTTATATTTTACTTATATACTTATTTTACTGACAGGTCCAGATATACAAAGAGAGTAACCAGAGCACTGCTGAGCTCTGGCGTGTTGTGTTGGCAATTTCACCTAGGCTACTGGAGCGTCAGTTTGTAAGTCTTTCTGACACATGCCATATTCTCTCAGCTCATTTTCATGCCAGTATCACTCAGATTTTATAATATAGAGATACATATATATAAACATATATATTTATATATATATGTCATTTTTTGATTTTTCTACCTATGTATATGACCTTAAATCAGAATTACCACATTTATAACTGCCTAGTTTTTCAGAAATAATTGGCCATGTAGCTGGAGCATTATTCAATACAATTATACATAATAGAACCTTCCAGTAGCATTTATAATCGTGTTTCTATCAGCATCCTTATTGTAATTATCATAGTCCAGATCTTACCTCCTTTTTCTAGTGTAAGCTTCAATATCTATGTGTTTGTTTTCTTTTTCCGGAAATCTTAATTTCCGTGGACCCTGAAGTGTTAGGGAATTTTTGAAGCAGCCCTATGTTTCTCAGCATATGGTTTCTATGTTTCTGCTGTAATTAGGTCTTCTTGTGCTTTTTATTTTCATTATTTTTATTTTTTCAAGTCCTTCTAAATCATCCCCATTTATTTGCATATTTATTTATTCAGTCAGGTATCACATGAGTGACATTTCTTCTGTTTGATATATTTTCTCTTATAACTGAAGGGAACTCTTGACACCCAATGCATTTCCTGGGGCAAATACTACACACATATAGTGAAGGCTTGGGTTGTGTGGGGTCTGTGGCCATTAGAGATGCTGCCTTACAATCTCTACAACACAGGTTTGAACCTGTCATGAATGAACACAGTCTAGGGGTTTTTTGACTTCTGGTCTATTTCCAACTCCTCTCTTTCTTTTCTCTCCTTCTCTGTCTCTGACTCTCACAGGCTCTCACTCACTCTGTCTGCACTCAGTAATATTTTACTTATATCATTATTTTATTGACAGGCCCATATATACAAAGAGAGTTGCCAGAGCACTGCTGAGCTCTGGCTTGTTTTGTTGGTGATTTCACCTAGGCTACTGGAACCTCAGCTTTGTACGTCTCTCTGACACAAGCCATATTCTGTCTCCTCATATCCATGGCAGTATCTCTCAGACTAAATAAT
The DNA here is from genome assembly GCF_950295315.1 of Erinaceus europaeus. Classification (NCBI taxonomy): domain Eukaryota; kingdom Metazoa; phylum Chordata; class Mammalia; order Eulipotyphla; family Erinaceidae; genus Erinaceus; species Erinaceus europaeus. The sequence goes on from NC_080167.1 coordinate 75,118,928, forward strand.
AAAGATATACATCCATATACATTTATAAATACACATATATATCTGTCATTTTTAGAATTGTGGACCTATTGTCTACCTGTGGTTTTTATTATTTTTCAATTTTTTCAAATCTTCCTAAATCATCCCCATATATTTGCATATTTATGTATATATATAGTCCGATATCACATGAGGGGTCATTTATTCTGCATGATAGATTTTCTCTTATAATTGAAGGGAACTCTGGACACACAATACATTTCCTTTTGCAGATACTACACATTACTACAACTACTACTGCACTGTTTTTGACAGTGACTACCATTGCACAATGGATTAGTATTGCAAGACACTAAAGAATGTTCCCTATTCAACCTACAATGTTTTTCACCTCAAAAATATTTATTCTGCTCTTTATTGGGGATGAATGGTTTATAGTCAACAGTTACATGTAATAGTGGCTAAGGGGGTAATTTTTCCCACTTTCCCTATATTTCTGTTCATCATTTGTAACTTTCCTATAGAGGAGAAGGAAACAGTCATAAATTGAGAGAGCAGGGCCCAAGCAGGAAGAGAGACAGAGAGACAGCTGCAGCTCTGATTTGCCACTACCCCAGCTTTTCCCTAATTGGGTAAGTGGTGACCAGGGGATCAAAATGCGATTTTGGGCTTCCACATAGTTCTCTGGCATTCTTTCTTAGGCAGAATCTAGACTACCTGGCTTGCCCTGACCAGCTAGGTTCTCTGTACATAAGTTGCAGGTGAGGCTGGCTACCTTGCCACCCATGCTCTGAGACTACTACAGGTGAGCTCTAAGCACACACAGACACACATAAACAGACAAACAGACACACACACACATTACTGTCAGTTCTGGTAGTACAGCATATGGTGAAGACTGGGGCTGTCTGGAGTCTGTGTGCATGAGAGCTGCTGCCTTACAATCTCTACAAGCCAGGTTTGATCCTGTCATCAATGAACACAGTGTAGGAGGTTTTTGAATTCTGAGACACTGAAGAGGGAGAGGTTTTTGCCCTGAGGCTTGCACTGGGAACTAGCAGCTGCCCTGTGTGTTGCCAGACTAGGAAACTTGTCATGCCTGTCCATGTGGAGAGACTCCTGGATGAGTTCCTTCTCGAGCCTTTTTAGATCGGTCCCAATGGAGCTGCATATAGCTAATGATTTGGAGATTTTACTCCTTTGGACAATTCCTTTTCCTGATGTACATTTACTCTCCAGGTTTTAGCAATCAATTGTAGGAATGTCATATCGAATCCATTGTAGAAAATGACGACATCAGTGTCTCTCTCTCTCTGTCTCTCTCTATATTTATGTAATATGTAGAGGTCTGAAAGTATTTTTGAGCTAGAGACCTGCACAGCTCTGGATTAGAGTAGTAAAGTGGATACACCTGGCCCTTCTGAGCCACAGTCATGAGAGACATATCACAGAGCCATATCGTTTATCACTCTACAAATCTCTTTCAGCAAAACTACTGCTGCCAAATCATCTACTTCCCTCTTGCTCATTTTGTCCACTGAGTCCTATCCCAAAACTGTAAATCAAATAAGAAATAGACATAGTGCAGTTCCCTGCACACAGAACAGGCTGAGGTTGGACCAGGGAGATGCAATATGCCAGCCTGCATCTTGGCTGGAGCATCACTAAGACTACATACTATTTGGAGAGGCGGGGGCAGTATTGGAGAGTGGGCTGCCAGCCACGTGTTGCATCTCAGAGTGGTTAAGACCTAGATGTTCAAAGTGTAACCTTTCCTCTCAAACATAAAATAATAAGAATGCCACTTTTAAGAAGTATGCAGGGGCATGGAGTGTTTGTCTTCTCTGCTCTGGCACTGATCAATACAGGGCCATAATTTCAGTCCTTTTCTGATTCTGTCAGTCTGTCTCTCTAACTGTCTCTACTTGCCTTCTTCCCTGGGCCCTTATTGGAAGTCAGCGCATGCATCATGACCTCAGTCATCCTGGTGTTGAAATTTTCCTTGCTTTGCCCTTTGGATTATTTAGTCTCCTGCACTTGGTGTAGTACAGAGGGGAACTGCTGAGACAGCGTTGCTGCTACAGGTTCGAGGCATATGTCCATCTGCAGTTGCAGATATCCAGGCCCTCTGTGATTGACTTCCATTCTCCAAGGCCCTGAGGCTGACACTCAGCCTAAATGCAGCCCTCCTCACCTTCCTGCACAGCGTCCTTGTACTTATTCCATGGGAGACCAGGTGAAGAGAAGTGAAACTCTATCCCCCTGCCACACACATTGTGCTTTTCCTCTATTAAGCCGAATGTAAAGGATCTGTGGTACTGATGGCCACACCAGTGTCCAGATTTTCCACGCAAAAAGGAAGCTTCGAGGGTTCTGAAAGAGGGTGTTTTGATGGCTGTGCAATGTCTTTTCCAAGTGCCTCATGGGGTTATCAAATCCTTTTGAAACCTGAAGTTCTTTCTTGTATCTAGGTAATATTCTCACCTCTGGCCAGAAAGGCCGACCAACAAGGAGCACAGCTATCCAGGGGTCAGGAGGTCTGCCAGCCTGCTAGTTCCTGGAGGGATTCCTGAGTATGTCCTCAGGGCCCAAGTGTAAAAGGTGTTTCCAATTTCCTATATTAGCAGCATCTAGGCCCTCAGGTGAGGTTCGGTGCTGTGATCTCCACTGGAAGCTCAGAATTCAGCCAATGGAGGCTTCCGTCTTTCTTTTGTCTGTCCATAGCAAGGGCCCGGGGAGTTTGTGCTTCCTGCAAGCAGAGAGACTTTGTATGTGACACTCATGCGTGCCTACTTCTGGGAATCTCTCTGAGTGTGATGTCTGGACACCAGGACACCATGATCAGGGATGTGAGGCCACAGGAGCAATTGCCTTAGCCGGACCCAAAGGGTAGGTGTAAGGGACCTGGTTCATCCAACATTATTTGGTCGAACACTGTTCCCATCTATTTTGAAAAACAACTCTTTCTGGGTACTTTCTGTGCTTGTAATCTGCTGCCGTGAGCAGTGGACTGAGAGTCTGGAGGCTGAGTAGGCAGCCAAACGTGACTGGACAGGCTCATGCCCCTGAATTCTGAGGGGTTCCCCAGCTTCCCCCATTGGCAGTGTTTGGACGATAGATAGTGAGCCATGGGATTGAATAGGTAATCAGGAGATTTAGACATGAGAGAACCTTTGCATATGCATTCTTGCTTAGCCAGAATCTGGGCTAGCTGGCTTGCCATGACCAGCTAGGTTCTCTGTACATAAGTTGCAGGTGAGGCTGGCTACCTTGCCACCCATGCTCTGAGACTACTACAGGTGAGCTCTAAGCACACACAGACACACACAGTCAGACAAACAGACAGACACACACAAACACACATTACAGTCAGGTCTGGTAGTACAGCATATGGTGGAGGCTGAGGATTACTGGGGTCTGTGGGCATGAGAGCTGCTGCCTTACAATCTCTACATGACAGGGTTGATCCTGTCATCAATGAACACAGTGTAGGAGGTTTTTCTATGCTGAGACAATGAAGAGGGATAGGTTTTGGCACTGAAGCTGGCACTGGGAACTAGCAGCTTCCCTGTGTGTGTGGCCAGACTAGGAAACTTGTGGTGCCTGTGCATATGGAGAGTCTCCTGGATGATTTCATTCTCGATCCTTTTTTGATGGGTCCCTTTGGAGATGCATATAGCTAATGATTCGGAGATTTTACTCCTTTGGACAATTATTTTCTTGATGCAGTTTCTCTCCAGGTTTTAGTAATCAATTGTCTGAATGTCATATCGAATCCATTGTAGAAAATGACTATATCAGTGTCTCTCTCTCTATCTCTCTATCTCTATATATATGTAACTTATAGAGGTCTGAAAATATTTTTTTAGCTAGAGACCTGCAGAGCTCTGTATTAGGGTAGTAAAGTGGATACACCTGCCCCTTCTGAGCCACAGTCATAAGAGACATCTCACAGAGCCATACCATTTATCACTCTACAAATCTCTCTCAGCACAAACTACAGCTGCCAAATCATCTAATCCCTCTTGCTCATTTTGTCCACCGAGTCCTATTCCAACACTGTAAATGAAAGAAGAAATAGACATAGTGCAGTTCCCTGCACACAGGACAGGCTGAGGATGGACCAGGGATACACAATAAGCAAGCCTGCATCTTGGCTGGAGCATCACTAAGTCTACTTCCAATTTTGAGAGGCGGGGACAGTTTTGGAGAGTGGGCTGCAGGCCAAGTGTTGCTTCTCAGAGTGGCTAAGACCTAGATGTTCTAAGTGTTACCTTTCCTCAAAAACATCAAATAGCAATGCCACTTGTAAGAAGTATGCATGGGCATGGAGGGTTGTTTTCAGTGCTCTGGAACTGATCAACAAAGGGCCAGAATTTCAGTCCTTTTCTGTCTCTGTCATTCTGTCTCTCTGACTGTCTCTATGTGCCTCCTTCACTGGGCCCTTACTGGAAGTCAGTGCATGCATAGTGACCTCAGTCATCCTGGTGTTGAAATTTTCCTTTCTTTGCCCTTTGGATCATTTAGTCTCCTGCACATGGTGTAGTACAGAGGGGAACTGCAGAGACAGCTTTGCTGCTGCAGGTTCCAGGCATATGTCAATCTGCAGCTTCAGCTGTCCAAGCCCTCAGTGCTTGACTCCAATTCTCCAAGGCCCTGAGGCTGACACTCAGCCTAAATTCAGCCCTCCTTTCCTTCCTGCACAGCGTCCTTGTACTTATTCCATGGGAGATCAGGTGAAGAGAAGTGAAACTCTATCCCCCTGCCACACACATTGTGCTTTCCCTCTATTGGGCCGAATGTAAAGGATCTGTGGTACTGATGGACACACCAGTGTCCAGATTTTCCATGCAAAAGGGAAGCTTCCAGGGTTCTGAAAGAGGGTGTTTTGATGGCTGTGAAATGTCTTTTCCAAGTGCCTCATGGGGTTTTCAAATCCTTTTGAAACCTGAAGTTCTTTCTTGTATCTAGGGAATAATCTCACCTCTGGCCAGAAGGGCCGCCGAAATCAGAGCACAGCTATCCCGGGGTCAGGAGGTCTGCCAGCCTGCTAGCTCCTGGAGGGATTCCTGAGTATGTCCTCAGGGCCCAAGTGTTAACAGGTGTTTCCAATTGCCTTTATTAGCAGCAGCCAGGCCCTCAGGTGAGTGGCGGGGCTGTGATCTCCTCTGGAAGCTCCGAATTCAGCCAGTGGAGGCATCCATCTTTCTTTTGTCTGTCCATTGCAAGCGCCCGGGGATTTTGTGCTTCCTGCAAGCAGAGAGACTTTGTAGGGAACACTCATGCATGCCTACTTCTGGGAATCTCTCTGAGTGTGATGTGTGGACACCAGCTTCCCCTGGATGATAGATAGTGAGGCATGGGATTGAATTGAGAACTCAGGAGATTTAGACATGAGAGTCCCTTTGAATATGCATTCTTGCCTAGCCAGAATCTGGGCTAGCTGGCTTGCCCTGTCCAGCTAGGTTCTCTGTACATAAGTTGCAGGTGAGGCTGGCTACCTTGCCACTCATGCTCTGAAACTCGGAAACTTTTGGTGCCTGTCCCTGTGGAGAGTCTCCTGGATGAGTTCCTTTTCGAGCCTTTTTCGATTGGTCCTGATGGATCTGCATATAGCTAATGATTTGGAGTATTTACTCCTTTGGACAATTCTTTCCTTGATACACAGTTTCTCTCGAGGTTTTAGCAATCAATTGCATGAAGGTCATATCGAATCCATTGTAGAAAATGAATCCATTAGTGAGATGAAGGAGGCTGAGTGGGCAGCCAAACCTTACTGGACAGTCTCATGCCCCTGAATCTGAAGGGTGACCCCGCTTACCCCGTTGTCAGTTTTTTTATGATAGTGATGCATGGGATTGAATTGGGAACTCAGGAGAGGAGACACGAGAGTCCATTTGCATATGCATTCTTGCTTAGCCAGAATCTGGGCTAGCTGGCTTGCCCTGTCCAGCTAGGTTCTCTGTCCATAAGTTGCAGGTGAGGTTGTCTACCTTGACACCAATGGTCTGAGACTACTATAGGTGAGCTCTGAGCACACACAGACACACGCAGACAGACAGACAGACACACACTCACACACACATTAATGTCAGGTCTGGTAGTACAGCATATGGTGAAGGATGGGGCTGTATGGGGTCTGTGGGCATGAGAGCTGCTGCCTTACAAACTCAACAAGCCAGGTTTGAACCTGTCATCAATGAACACAGTGTAGGAGGTTTTTGACTTCTGGTCAATTTCCAACTCATTTATTTCTTTTCTCTCCTTCTCTGTCTCTGACTCTCACAGGCTCTCACTCACTCTGTCTGCACTCTGTAATATTTTACTTATATCCTTATTTTATTGACAGGCCCAGATATACAAAGAGAGTTGCCAGAGCACTGCTGAGCTCTGGCTTGTTGTGTTGGTGATTTCACCTAGGCTACTGGAGCCTCAGCTTTGTAAGTCTCTCTGACACAAGCCATATTCTGTATCCTCATATCCATGGCAGTATCTCTCAGACTTTATAATAAACAGATATATATATATATATATATATATGTTATTTTTAGAATTGTCGACCTATGCAATTGATCTTTATCAGAATTAACACTCTTTCCCACTCTTCTATTTCTCTTCTTGCCTCCTCTGTCTTTGACTCTCACAGGCTCTCACTCAGTATAAGCACTCATTAATATTTTACTTATAAATTATTTTACTGACAGGCCCAGATATACAAAGGGAATCACCAGGACACTGCTGATCTCTGGCTGTTTTTTTGGTGATTTCACCTAGGTTTCTGGAGCCTCAGCTTTGTAAGTCTCTCTGGCACAAGCCATACTCTGTCTCCTCGTAGCCATGCCAGTAACCCTCAGAGTCTATAATAAAGATACACTTACATATATGCACAAATATATATATATCAGTCATTTTTAGAATTGTTGACCTTTTTATCTGCTCTTAATGCAGAATTACCCCATTTATAACAGCCTCCTTATTCATAAATAATGGGTCACATTGTTGGAGCAGGGAAAAGTGTGTGCGTCTCTGTGGGAGTGTGTGTGTGTGTGTGAAAGTGTACATAAGTGTGTTTCAGTTATGATTACCACTGTTGTTTCTTTATTCCTGACACAGATTCTTAGGAACTGGATTGTGCTATGACAAAGGAAGTTTCCACTGCACACGTGGTTTTTCAAATATGAATGGCACATTGGATATTCGGGACACTGTTGTGCATTCTCCCAGGTGGTCCTCAGATGGGTTCTTTCCTTTGCTATTCCCATGCTCTGTGTAATTTTCTGTTTAGACTCAAAGAGGAGTGTCATGGGGGAGCTCAGCTGCATTCTGCTGTGTGTCCACAAGGTTGCAGCATAGCCCATAGTTGAGTGTAGTGATTCTGTGGAATGAGGAGAACTCTGGGATTTGTGGCCCATGGACAGCAAGGTTGAAATTGACATAGAGTGCCCTAGACATCTATTCTTTCCTGTGGGGTGGGGGGGATCCCCCATTTGGCTTTGCAAGTGGAAGGGGTTTCTCTCTTTGTCTGGGATGACTCTACTGGGAGCTTGTGAATACCTGTGCTTAGCTGCATTCTTCTGGGTGCCAAAAGAGGGCAGCAACAGTGCGGGACTAAGGCTCCATGGGGCAAGTGCCCTGTGGCACTGGGCTACGAGAGTGGACACAGTGTTTATGGGTGTGCCCCAAGAGCATGGCCACCCTAGCTCAAGCAGGCAGTGTCCTAAGGATATATCCAGACAGGAGCTGTTGGGTCATGTTGGCAGAAACAGGGCCTTGAGTGGACAGCAGACAGTCCCCAGGGGCGGGTCTAAGAGACCATGCCCTCTGAGCCTGAGGGGAGGGCCCAGTGTGTATTCATAGAGACTGCTGGCCAATTAGAGAAGAAGAACATCACCATAAGGGGCATGGAACAAGAGCTGGCCAATGAGAACAGAGGTGAAGTTGCGAGGGCGGAAGTCAGAGAGCAGCCTTCTGAAGGAAGCCCGCCAATGGGAGCTCAGAGCTGGCCTTAAAAGGCTGGGCTTGCTTTCAGGAAGTGCGAAGCAGGTTTCAGCCCAGGGCCCTGCCTTGCAGAAGCTGTCCAGTGCGCATGTGTATAACTCCGTTTGTGCCTGTGCCTCTGTGGATGTGTGCGTGTGTGACTTGAGAGTGTGTGTTTGTGTTTGCTTGTGTGTCTGTATGTGTGTGGTAGGGAGAGAAAGAGAACAACAGAATCAATATGACACAAGATATTTTGTGCAAAACACTTGGCACATTCTGATTTACTGCTCAATATTGACACCATTGTAGCTCTCCTTGGCCCTTGGACACTATTTTTCTTTTCAGATGTAAAGACACTGAAGAAGGAGAGGTTTTGCCCTAAGCCTTGCACAAGGAACTAGCAGCTGCCCTGTGTGTGTTGCCACACTAGGAAACTTGTGGTGCCTGTGCATGTGGAGAATCTCCTGGATGAGTTCCTTCTCGAGCCTTTTTCAATAGGTCCCTTTGGAGCTGCATATAGATAATGATTTGGAGATTTTACTCCTTTGGACAATTCTTTTCCTGATGCACAATTTCTCTCAGGTTTTAACAATCAATTGTCTGAATGTCATATCGAATCCATTGTAGAAAATGACTATATCAGTGTTTCTCTCTCTATCTCTCTATCTCTATATAGATGTAACGTGTAGAGGTCTGAAAATATTTTTAGCTAGAGACCTGCAGAGCTCTGTTTGAGGGTAGTAAAGTGGATACACCTGGCCCTTTTGAGCCACAGTCATAAGAGACATCTCACAGAGCCATATCGTTTATCACTGTGCAAATCTCTCTCAGCACAAACTACGTCTGCCAAATCATCTACATCCCTCTTGCTCATTTTGTCCACCGAGTCCTATTCCAAAACTGTAAATCAAAGAAGAAATAGACATAGTGCAGTTCCCTGCACACAGGACAGGCTAAGGTTGGACCAGGGAAATGCAATACGCCTCCCTGCATCATGGCAGGGGCATCACTAAGACTACTTCCAATTTGGAGAGGCGGGGACAGTTTTGGAGAGTGGGCTTCAGGCCAAGTGTTGCTTCTCAGAGTGGCTAAGACCTAGATGTTCTAAGTGTTACCTTTCCTCAAAAAAATAAAATAGCAATGCCACTTGTAAGAAGTATGCATGGGCTTGGAGGGTTTGTTTTAAGTGCTCTGGCACTGATCAATAAAGGGCCAGAATTTCAGTCCTTTTCTTTATCTGTCATTCTGTCTCTCTCACTGTCTCTACCTGCCTCCTTCCCTAGGCCCTTACTGGAAGTCAGTGCATGCATCGTGACCTCAGACATCCTAGTGTTGAAATTATCCTTTCTTTGCCATTTGGATTGTTTAGTCTCCTGCACATGGTGTAGTACAGAGGGGAACTGCAGAGACAGCGTTGCTGCTGCAGGTTCCAGCCATATGTCCATCTGCAGCTTCAGCTGTCCAGGCCCTCTGTGCTTGACTCCCATTCTCCAGGGCCCTGAGGCTGACACTCAGCCTAAATGCAGCCCTCCTCACCTTCCTGCACAGAGTTTTTGTACTTATTCCATGAGAGCCCAGGTGAAGTGAAGTTAAACTCTATCCCCCAGCCACACACATTGTGCTTTCCCTCTATTGGGCCGAATGTAAAGGATCTGTGGTACTGATGGACACATCAGTGTCCAGATTTTCCATGCAAAAGGGAAGCTTCCAGAGTTCTGAAAGAGGGTGTTTTGATGGCTGAGAAATGTCTTTTCCAAGTGCCTCATTGGGTTTTCAAATCCTTTTGAAACCTGAAGTTCTTTCTTGTATCTAGGGAATATTCTCTCCTCTGGCCAGAAGGGCCGCCCAACTCGGAGCACATCTATCCCGGGGTCAGGAGGTATGCCAGCCTGCTAGCTCCTGGAGGGATTCCCAAGTATATCCTCAGGGCCCAAGTGGTAACAGGTGTTTCCAATTGCCTTTATTAGCAGCAGTCATGCCCTCAGGTGACTGGCGGGGCTGTGATCTCCACTGGAAGCTCTGAATTCAGCCAATGGAGGCTTCCATCTTTCTTTTGTCTGTCCATTGCAAGCGCCCTGGAGTTTGTGCTTCCTGCAAGCAGAGAGACTTTGTAGGGAACATTCATGCATGCCTACTTCTGTGAATCTCTCCGAGTGTGATGTGTGGACACCAGCTTCCCCTGGATGATAGATAGTGAGGAATCGAATTGAACTGGGAACTCAGGAGATTTAGACATGAGAGTCCCTTTGAATATGCATTCTGGCCTAGCCAGAATCTGGGCTAGCTGGCTTGCCCTGACCAGATAGGTTCTCTGTACATAAGTTGCAGGTGAGGCTGGCTACCTTGCCACCCATGCTCTAAGACTAGGAAACTTGTGGTGCCTGTCCATGTGGAGAGTCTCCTGGATGAGTTCCTTTTCGAGCCTTTTTCGATTGGTCCTGATGGAGCTGCATATAGCTAATTATTTGGACTATTTACTCCTTTGGACAATTCTTTCCCTGATACACAGTTTCTCTCGAGGATATAGCAATCAATTGTCTGAATGTCATATGGAATCCATTGTAGAAAATAAATGCAACAGTGAGATGAAGGAGGCTGAGTGGGCAGCCAAACCTTACTGGACAGGCTCATGCCCCTGAATTCTGAAGGGTGCCCCCGCTTACCCGGTTGTCAGTTTTTGGATAGTGAGGCATGGGATTGAATAGGGAACTCAGAAGAGGGAGACATGAGAGTCCCTTTGCATATGCATTCTTGCCCTGTCCAGCTAGGTTCTCTGTCTCTAAGTTGCAGGTGAGGCTGTCTACCTTGTCACCAATGGTCTGAGGCTACTATAGGTGAGCTCTGAGCACACACAGACACATGCAGACAGACAGATAGACACACACTCACCCACAATAATGTCAGGTCTGGTAGTACAGCATATGGTGAAGGATGGGGCTGTATGGGGTCTGTGGGCATGAGAGCTGCTGCCTTACAATCTCAACAAGCCAGGTTTGAACCTGTCATCAATGAACACAGTGTAGGAGGTTTTTGACTTCTGGTCACTTTCCAACTCATGTATATCTTTTCTCTCCTTCTGGCTCCTACTGGAGCCTCCGCTTTGTAAGTCTCTCTTACACAAGCCATATTCTTTATCCTCATATCCATGCCATTATCTCTCAGACGTTACATTATTTTACTGACAGGCCCAGATATACAAAGGGAATCACCAGGACACTGCTGATATCTGGATTTTTTTTTGACGATTTCTCCTAGGTTTCTGGAGCCTCAGCTTTGTAAGTCTCTTTGGCACAAGCCATACTCTGTCTCCTCATAGCCATGGCAGTATCCCTCAGAGATTATAATAAAGATACACTTACATATATGTACATATATATACATATATATATCAGTCATTTTTAGAATTGTTGACCTTTTTACCTGATCTTAATGCAGAATTACCACATTTATAACAGCCTCCTTATTCATAAATAATTGGTCACATTGTTGGAGCAGGGAAAAGTGACTGCGTCTCTGTGGGAGGGTGTGTTTGTGTGTGTGTGTGTGTAAGTGTACATAAGTGTGTTTCAGTTATGGTTACCACTGTTGTTTCTTTATTCCTGAAGCAGATTCTTAGGAACTGGGTTGTGCTATGACAAAGGAAGTTTCCACTGCACACGTGGTTTTTCAAATATGAATGGCACATTGGATATTCGGGACACTGTTGTGCATTCTCCCAGGTGGTCCTCAGATGGGTACTTTCCTTTGCTATTCCCATGCTGTGTGTAATTTTCTGTGTAGACTCAAAGAGGAGTGTCATGGGGGAGCTCAGCTGCATTCTGCTGTGTGTCCACAAGGTTGCAGCATAGCCCATAGTTGAGTGTAGTGATTCTGTGGAATGAGGAGAACTCTGGGATTTGTGGCCCATGGACAGCTAGGTTGAAATTGAAATAGAGTGCCCTAGACATCTGTTCTTTCCTGTGGGGTGGGGGGGATCCCCCATTTGGCATTGCAAGTGGAAGGGGTTTCTCTCTTTGTCTGGGATGACTCTACTGGGAGCTTGTGAATGCCTGTGCTCAGCTGCATTCTTCTGGGTGTCCACAAGAGGGCAGCAACAGTGCGGGACTAAGGCTCCATGGGGCATGTGCCCTGAAGCACTGGGCTAGGAGAGTGGACACAGTGTTTATGGGTGTGCCCCAAGAGTATGGCCAGCCTAGCTCAAGCAGGCAGTGTCCTAAGGATTGGTCCAGACAGGAGCTGTTGGGTCGTGTTGGCAGAAACAGGGCCTTCAAAGGATGGCAGACAGTCCCCAGGGGCGGGTCTAAGAGACCGTGCCCTCTGAGCCTGAGGGGAGGGCCCAATGTGTATTCATAGAGACTGCTGGCCAAGTAGAGAAGAAGAACATCACCATAAGGTGCATTGACCAAGAGCTGGCCAATGAGAACAGAGGTGAAGTTGCGAGGGCGGAACTCAGAGAGCAGCCTTCTGAAAGAAGCCTGCCAATGGGATCTCAGAGCTGGCCTAAAAGGCTGGGCGAGCTTTCAGGAAGTGCGAAGCAGGTTTCAGCCTAGGGCCCTGCCTTGCAGAAGCTGTCCAGTGCGCATGTGTATAACTCCGTTTGTGCCTGTGCCTCTGTGGATGTGTGCATGTGTGACTGTGAGAGTGTGTGTTTGTGTTTGTTTGTGTGTGTGTATGTGTGTGGAAGGGAGAGAAAGAGAACAACAGAATCACTGTGGCAAAGGACATTTTGTGCAAAACAGTTGGCACATTCTGATTTACTGCTCAATATTGACAGCATTGTAGCTCTCCTTGTCACTTGGACACTATTATTCTTTTCAGATGTAAAGACACTGAAGAGGGAGAGGTTTTGCCCTAAGGCTTGCACAAGGAACTAGCAGCTTCCCTGTGTGTGTTGCCAGACTAGAAAACTTGTGGTGCCTGTCCATGTGCAGAGTTTCCTGGATGAGTTCCTTCTCGAGCCTTTTTCGCTATGTCCCCTTGGAGCTGCATATAGCTAATGATTTGGAGATTTTACTCCTTTGGACAATTCTTTTCCTGATGCACAGTTTCTCTCCACGTTTTAGCAATCAATTGTCTGAATGTCATATCGCATCCATTGTAGAAAATGACTACATCAGTGTCTTGCTCTCTCTCCCTCTCTCTCTCTCTCTCTCTCTCTCTCTCTCTCTCTCTATATATATATATATATATATATATATATATATATATATATATATATATATGTAAGATGTAGATGTCTGAAAATATATTTTAGCTAGACACCTGCACAGCTCTGGATTCGGGTAGTCATGTGTATACACCTGGCCCTTCAGAGTCACAGTCATGAGAGACATCTCACAGAACATTTGTTTACCTATTGTCACTCTACAAATCTCTCAGCACAAACTACAGCTGCCAAATCATCTACTTCCCTCTTGCTCATTTTGTCCAAGGAGTCCTATTCCAAAACTATAAATCAAAGAAAAAATCGACATAGTGCAGGTCCCTGCACTCAGGACAGGCTAAGGCTGCACTACGGAGATGAAATATGCCAGCCTGAATCTTGGCTGGAGCATCACTAAACTACTTCCTATTTGGAGAGGCAAAGGCAGTTTTGTAGTTGGGCTGCTGCCCAAGTGTTGCTTCTCAGAGTGGGCTAAGACCTAGATTTTCTAAGTGTAACCTTTCCTCACAAATATAAAATAACAATGCCACTTGTAAGAAGTATGCATGGGCATGGAGGGTTTGTCTTCAGTGCTCTGGCACTGATCAACACAGCGCCAGAATTTCTGTCCTTTTCAGTCACTGTCATTCTGTCTCTCTGACTGTCTCTACGTGCCTTCTTCCCTGCACCCTTCGTGGACGTCAGTGCATGCATCTTGACCTCGGTCTTCCTGGTGTTGAACTTTTCCTTTCTTTGCACTTTGGATTACTTAGTCTCGTGCATATGGCGTTTTACAGAGGGGAACTGAGGAGACAGTGTTCCTGCTGCAGGTAACAGGCATATGTCCATCTCCAGCTGCAGCTGTCCAGGCCCTCTGTGCTTGACTCCCATTCTCCAGGGCCCTGTGTCTGATACTCAGCCTAAATGCAGCCCTCCACAATTTCCTGCACCACATCCTTGTCCTTATTCCATGAGAGCCCAGGTCAAGAGAACTGAAACTCTACCACCCTGGCACACACATTGTACTTTCCCTATATTGGGCCGAATGTAAAGGATCTGTGGTACTGATGGCCACACCATTGTCCAGATTTTCCACGCTAAACAGAAGCTTCCAGGGTTCAGAAAGAGGGTGTTTTGATGGCTGTGAAAAGTCTTTTCAAGTGCCTCCTGGGGTTTCAAATCCTTTAGAAGCCTGAAGTTCTTTCTTATATCTAGGGAATATTCTCACCTCTGGCCCGAAAGCCCTCCCAAGTAGGAGCACAGCTATCCACTAGAAACTCGTAATTCAGCCAATGGAGGCATCCATCTTCCTTTTGTCTCCCCATAGCAAGGGCGCAGGGATTTTGTGCTTCCTGCAAGCTGAGCGACTTTGTATGGGACACTCATGCATGCCTACTTCTGGTAATCTCTCTGAGTGTGATGTGTGGACACCAGGAAACCATGATCAGGGATTGTGAGGCCACAGGAGCAATTGTCTTAGCCAGACCCAAAGGGTAGGTGTAAGGGGACGGGCTCAACCACTATTGTTTGGTCAAACACAGTTCCCATGTATGTTGAAAGAAAGCTCTTTCTGGGTTCATTCTGGCTTGTAATCAGCTGCCCTGAGCAGTGGACTGACAGTCTGGAGGCGGAGTATACAGCCAAACATGACTGGACAGGCTCCTGCCCTTGAATTCTGAGGGGTGCCCCAGTTTACCCCATTGGCAGTGTTTGAATGATAGTGAGGCATGAGATTGAACAGGTAAGTCAGGAGAGGGAGACATGAGAGTCCCTTTGCATGTGCATTCTTGCTTAGCCTGAATCTGGGCTAGCTGGCTTGCCCTGACCAGCTATGTTCTCTGAACATAAGTTGCAGGTGAGACTGGCTACCTTCCCACCCATGCTCTGAGACTACTATAGGTGAGCTCTGAGCACACACAGACACAGACAGACAGACACACAGACACACACACATATTACTGTCAGGTCTTATAGTACAGCATATGGTGAAGGATGGGACTGTATGGGGTCTGTGGGCATGAGAGCTGCTGCCTTACAATGTCTACAAGCCAGGTTTGAACCTGTCATCTATGAACACCTTGTAGGAGGTTTTTGAATTCTCATCTCTTTCCAGCAGAAGTGGATGGTGGGCGGGCCTTCCAGAGGCTGCCCAATGAGAGTGCTACAGGGCCGTGTGGGCGGTGCTCAAGGTTGCTGGCCAATCACTGACTAGGGCCTTTGACACTACTGGGTGTGTCCAAGCACATTGGCAAATGATATTGCTGGCAGGGGTTCTGGGCGTGGCCTAGGCCTCTGGCATATCAGTGCATGTCTGGTGCCCTGTCTGCGGCCTTCTGAAGAAAGCCTGACAATGGGGGCTCAGAGCTGGACTTAAAAGACTGGGCGTGCTTCCAGTAAGTGCGAAGCAGGGTTCAGCCCATTGCCCTGCCTTGCAGAAGCTGTCCAGTGTGGATGTGTATAACTCCGTTTGTGCCTGTGCCCATGTGGATGTGTGCGTGTGTGTAATTGTAAGAGTGTGTGTTTGTGTGTGTGTGAGAGGGAGGGAGAGAGAGATAGAATAACAGAATCACTGTGGCACAGGAGATTTTGTGCAAAGCACTTGGCACATTTTGATTTACAGCTCAATATTGACACCATTGTGGCTCTCCTTGGCCCTTGGTCACTTTTCTTCTTTTCAGATGTAAAGACACTGAAGAGGGAGAGGTTTTTCCCTGAGGCTTACACTGGGAATGAGCAACTGCCCTGTGTGTATTGCCAGACTAGGAAATTTGTGGTGCCTGTCCATGTGAGAGTGTCCTGGATGAGTTTCTTCTGGAACCTTTTTAGCTAGGTCCCATTGGAGCTGCATATAGCTAATGATTTGGAGATTTTACTCCTTTGGACAATTCTTTTCCTGATGCACAGTTTCTCTCCAGGTTTTAGTAATCAATTGCCTAAATGTCATATCGCATCCATTGTAGAAAATGACTACATACGTGTCTTGTTATCTCTCTCTCTCTCTCTCTCTCTATATATATATATATATATATATATATATATATATATAATTAATTACATATATATGTATATATATATATATATATATATATATATATATATATATATATATATATAACATGTAGAGGTCTGAAAATATATTTTAGTTAGAGTCATGCACAGCTCTGGATTCGGGTAGTAATGAGGATACACCTGGCCCTTCTGAGCCACAGTCATGAGAGACATCTCACAGAGCCACTCATTTACTTCTTGTCACTCTACAAATCTCTCTCAGCACAAAGTACAGCTGCCAAATCGTGAACTTCACTCTTGCTCTTTTTGTCCACCGAATCCTATCCCAAAACTGTAAATTAAAGAATAGACATAGTGCAGTTCCCTGCACACAGGATAGTCTGAGGCTGGACCAGGGAGTGCAATACACCACCCTGGATCTAGGCGGGAGCATCACTAAGACTACTTCCAAATTGGAGAGGCAAGGGCAGTTTTGGATAGTGGGCTGCAGGCCAAGTGTTGCTTTTCAGAGTGGGCTAAGATCTAGATGTTCTAAGTGTAACCTTTCCACACAAACATAATATAACAATGCCACTTGTTAGAAGTATGCATGGGCATGGAGAGTTTGTTTTCAGTGCTCTGGCACTGATCAACACAGGGCCAGAATTTCAGTCCTTTTCTGTATCTGTCATCCTGTCTCTCTGACTGTCTCTACGTGACTTCTTCACTGGGCCCTTATGGAAGTCAGTGTATGCATCCTGAACTCGGACTTCCTGGTGTTGAAATTATCCTTTCTTTGCCCTTTGGATTATTCAGTCTCCTGCAAATGGCGTAGTACATAGGGGAACTGAGGAGACAGTGATCCTGCTGCAGGTAACAGGCATATTTCCATCTTCACCTGCAGCTGTCCAGGCCCTCTGTGTTTGACTCCCATTCTCCAGGGCCCTGAGGCTGACACTCAGCCTAAATGCAGCCCTCCTCAATTTCCTGCACCACATCCTTGTCCTTATTCCAGGAGAACCCAGGTAAAGAGAAGTGAAACTCTATCCCCCTGGCACACACATTGTGCTTTCCCTCTATTGGGCCCAATGTAAAGAATCTGTGGTACTGATGGCCACACCAGTGTCCAGATTTTCCTCACAAAACGGAAGCTTCAAGGGTTCTGAAAGACGGTGTTTTGATGGCTGTGAAATGTCTTTTCCAAGTGCCTCATGGGGTTTTCAAATCCTTCTGAAACCTGAAGTTCTTTCTTGTATCTAGGGAATATTCTCAATTTTGGCCAAAAGGGCCGCCCTCTAGGAGCACAGCTATACCGGGGTCAGGAGGACTACCAGTCTGCTAGCTCCTGGAGGGATTCCTGAGTATGTCTTCAGGGATCAAGTGGTAACAGGTGTTTCCAATTGCCTTTATTAGCAACAGCCAGGCCCTCAGGTGATGTGCCGGGCTGTGGTCTCCACTGTTAGCTACGAATTCAGCCAATGGAGGCATCCATCTTTCTTTTGTCTGTCCATAGCAAGGGCCCAGGGAGTTTGTGCTTCCTTCAAGCAGGGCGACATTGTATGGGACACTGATGTATGCCTACTTATGGGAATCTCTCTGAGTGTGATGTGTGGACACCAGGACACCATGATCAGGGATGTGAGGCCACAGGAGCAATTGCCTTAGCCGGACCCAAAGGGTAGGTGTAAGGGACCGGGTTCATCCACTATTGTTTGGTCAAACACAGTTCCCATCTATGTTGAGACATGGCTCTTTCTGGGTTCTTTCTGGCCTTGTAATCTACTGTCCACTGAGAAGTGGATTGGGAGCCTGGAGGCTGAGTATGCTGCCAAACATGACTGGACAGGGTCCTGCCCCTGAATTCTTAGGGGGGCCGCAGCTTGCCCGTTGGCAGTGTTTGGATGATAGTGAGGCGTGAGATTTAATGGGGAACTCAGGAGATAGAGACATGAGAGTCCCTTTGCATATACATTCTAGCTTAGCCAGAATCTGGGCTAGCTGGCTTGTCCTGACCAGCTAGATTCTCTGTACATAAGTTGCAGGTGAGGCTGGCTACCTTGACACCCATGCTCTGAGACTACTGTAGGTGAGCTCAGAGCAAACACAGACACACACAGACAGACAGACAGACAGACAGACACACACACACACACACACACACACACACATTACTGTCAGGTCTGGTAGTACAGCTTATGGTGAAGGCTGGGGCTGTCTGTGGTCTGTGGGCATGAGAGCTGCTGCCTTACAATCTCTAAAAGCCTGTCATCAATGAACACAGTGTTGGAGGTTTTTGAATTCTGGTCTCTTTCCAACTCATGTATTTCTCTTCTTGCCTTCTCTGTCTCTAACTCTCACATGCTCTCATACACTCTGTCTTCATTCATTTATATTTTACTTATATACTTATTTTAATGACAGGCCCTGATATACTAAGAGAGTAACCAGAGCACTGCTGAGCTCTGGCGTGTTGTGTTTGCAATTTCACCTAGGCTACTGGAGCATCAGTGTGTAAGTCTTTCTGACACATGCCATATTCTCTCAGCTCATTTCTATGCCAGTATCACTCAGAGTTTATAATAAAGAGATACATACATATATATATAAACATATATATTTATATATATGTCATTTTTTGAATTTTCTACCTATTGTATTTGACCTTAAATCAGAATTACCACATATATAACAGCCTAGTTTTTCAGAAATAATTGGCCATGTAGCTGGAGCAGTATTCAATACAATTATACATAATAGAACCTTCCAATAGCATTTATAATCGTGTTTCTATCAGCATCCTTATTGTAATTATTATAGCCCAGATCTTCCCTCCTTTTTCTAGTGTAAGCTTCAATACGTATGTGTTTCTTTTCTTTTTCCGGAAATCTTAATTTCCTTGGACCCTGAAGTGTTAGGGAATTTTTGAAGCAACACTCTCTTTCTCAGCATATGTTTTCTATGTTTCTGCTGTAATCAGGTCTTCTTGTGTTTTTTTTTTTCATTATTTTTATTTTTTCAAGTCCTCACAAATCATACCCATTTATATGCATATTTATTTATTCAGTCTGGTTTCACATGAGTGTCATTTCTTCTGTTTGATATATTTTCTCTTATAACTGAAGGGAACTCTTGACACCCAATGCATTTCCTGGGGCAAATACTACACACATATAGTGAAGGCTTGATTGTGTGGAGTTTGTGGGCATTAGAGCTGCTGGCTCTACAACACAGGTTTGAACCTGTCATGAATGAACACAGTCTAGGGGGTTTTTGACTTCTGGTCTATTTCCAACTCCTCTCTTTCTTTTCTCTCCTTCTCTGTCTCTGACTCTCACAGGCTCCCACTCACTATGTCTGCACGCAGTAATATTTTACTTATATCATTATTTTATTGACAGGCCCAGATATACAAAGAGAGTTGCCAGAGCACTGCTGAGCTCTGGCTTGTTTTGTTGGTGATTTCACCTAGGCTACTGAAGCCTCAGCTTTGTACGTCTCTCTGACACAAACCATATTCTGTCTCCTCATATCGATGGCAGTATCTCTGTGACTTAATAATAAAGATATACATCCATATACATATATAAATGCACATATATATCTGTCATTTTTATAATTGTGGACCTATTATCTACCTGTGGTTTTTATTATTTTTTAATTTGTTCAAATCCTCCTAGATCATCCACATTTACTTGCATATTTATTTATATATTTAGTACGATATCACATGGGGGTCATTTCTTCTGCCTGATAGATTTTCTCTTATAATTGAAGGGAAATTTGGACACACAATACATTTCCTTTTGCAGATACTACACACTACTACAACTACTACTGCACTGCTTTTGACAGTGACGTCCATTGCACAATGGATTAGTGTTGCAAGACTCTAAAGAATGTTCCCTATTCAACCTACAATGTTTTTCACCTCAAAAATATTTATTCTGCTCTTTATTGGGGATGAATGGTTTACAGACAAGAGTTACATGTAATAGTGGCTAAGGGGGTAATTTTTCCCACTTTCCCTATATTTCTGTACATCATTTGTAACTTTCCTATTGAGGAGAAGGAAACAGTCATAAATTTAGAGACAGAGAGAAAGCTGCAGCTCTGATTTGCCACTAGCCCAGCTTTTCCCTAATTGGGTAAGTGGTGAACAGGGGCTCAAAATGCGGTCTTGGGCTTCCACATAGTGCTTTGGCATTCTTTCTTAGGTAGAATCTGGACTACCTGGCTTGCCCTGACCAGCTAGGTTCTCTGTATATAAGTTGCAGGTGAGGCTGGCTACCTTGACACCCATGCTCTGAGACTACTACAGGTGAGCTCTATGCACACACAGACACACACAGTCAGACAGACATTCAGACACACACACACACACACACACACACATTACTGTCAGGTCTGGTAGTACAGCATATGGTGAAGGCTGGGGCTGTCTGGGGTCTGTGGGCATGAGAGCTGCTGCCTTACAATCTCTACAAGCCAGGTTTGAACCTGTCATCAAGGAAGACAGTGTAGGAGGTTTTTGCATTCTGGTCTCTTTCCAACTCATCTATTTCTCTTCTCGCTTTCTCTGTCTCTAACTCTCACATGTTCTCACACACTCTGTCTTCATTCATTAATATTTTACTTATATACTTATTTTACTGATAGGCCCAGATATACAAAGAGAGTTGCCAGGGCACTGCTGTGCTCTGGCTTGTCGTGTTGGTGATATCACCTAGGCTACTGTGGCCTCAGCTTTGTAAGTCTCTCTGACACAAGCCATATTCTGTATCCTCATATCCATGGCAGTATCTCTCAGACTTTATAATAAACATATACATATACATATATATACATACATACATACATATATATGAGTACATATATATACATATATATATACATATATATACATATATACATATACATATACACATACATATACATATATACATATACATATATACATATGTATATACATATATATACATATATACATATATATACATATATGCATACATATATACATATGTATATATGTATATATATACATATATACATATACAGTTTTGAACCTGTCATGTATGAACACAGGGTGGGAGGTTTATGACTTCTGGTCTCTTTCCCACTCTTCTATTTCTCTTCTTGCCTTCTCTGTCTCTGATTCTCACAGTCTCTCACTCAATCTGTCTGTACTCATTAATATTTTACTTATATACTTATTTTACTTACATGCCCTGATATGCAAAAAGAGTCATCAGGGCAAGGCAGAGCTTTGGCTTGTTTTGTTGGCGATTTCTCCTAGGTTTCTGGAGCCTCACCTTTGAAAGTCTCTCTGGCACAAGCCATGCTATGCCTCCACATAGCCATGCCAGGATCCCTCAGAGTCTATAATAAAGATACACTTACATATATGTATATATATATATATATATATATATATATATATATATATGTATATACATATATATATAATCAGTCATTTTAGCATTGTTGACCTTTTTATTTGATCTTAATGCAGAATTACCACATTTATAACAGCCTTCTTATTCTTAAATAATTGGTCACATAGTTGGAGCAGGATTCACTACAATTATAAATTACAAGCCTTCCAGGAGCATTTCCAATAGCCTTTCTATCAGTATCCTCATTGTGATTATCATAGCACAGAACTGGCCTCCATTTTCTTGTGTAAACTTCAATACATATGCCTTTCTTTTCATTCTCGGAATTCTTAATTTGCCTGGACCCTGTTCCTGGAGGGATTGCTGAGTATGTACTCAGGGCCCAAGTGGTAACAGGTGTTTCCAATTGCCTTTATTAGCAGCATCCAGGCCCTCAGGTGAGGTTCGGGGCTGTGATCTCCACTGAAAGCACCGAATTAAGCCAATGGAGGCTTCCGTCTTTCTTTTGTCTGTCCATAGCAAGGGCCCAGGGAGTTTGTGCTTCCTGCAAGCAGAGAGACTTTGTATGGGACACTCACTCATGCATGCCTACTTCTAGGAATCTCTCTGAGTGTGATGTGTGGACACCAGGAGACCATGATCAGGGATGTAAGGCCACAGGAGCAATTGCCTTAGCCGGACCCAAAGGGTAGGTGTAAGGGACCGGGTTCATCCACTATTGTTTGGTCAAACACAGTTCCCATCGATGTTGAAACACAGCTCTTTCTGGGTACTTATGTGCTTGGAATCTGCTGCCCTGATCAGTGGACTGAGAGCCTGGAGGCTAAGTAGACAGCCAAACGTGACTGGACAGGCTCATGCCCCTGAATTCTTAAGGGTTCCCCAGCTTCCCCCGTTGTCAGTTTTTGGATCATAGATAGTGAGTCATGGGATTGAATAGGGAAATGAGGAGATATAGACATGAGAGTCCCTTTGCATATGCATTCTTGCTTAGCCAGAATATGGGCTAGCTGGCTTGCCCTGACCAGCTAGGTTCTCTGTACATAAGTTGCAGGTGAGGCTGGCTACCTTGCCACCCATGCTCTGAGACTATTACAGGTGAGCTCTAAGCACACACAGACACACACAGTCAGACAGATATTCAGACACACACACACACACACACACACACACATTACTGTCAGGTCTGGTAGTACAGCATATGGTGAAGGCTGGGGCTGTCTGGGGTCTGTGGGCATGAGAGCTGCTGCCTTACAATCTCTACAAGCCAGGTTTGAACCTGTCATCAATGAAGACAGTGTAGGAGGTTTTTGCATTCTGGTCTCTTTCCAACTCATCTATTTCTCTTCTCGCTTTCTCTGTCTCTAACTCTCACATGCTCTCACACACTCTGTCTTCATTCATTAATATTTTACTTATATACTTATTTTACTGATAGGCCCAGATATACAAAGAGAGTTGCCAGGGCACTGCTGTGCTCTGGCTTGTCGTGTTGGTGATATCACCTAGGCTACTGTGGCCTCAGCTTTGTAAGTCCCTCTGACACAAGCCATATTATGTTTCCTCATATCCATGGCAGTATCTCTCAGACTTTATAATAAACATATACATATACATATACATATACATATACATATACATATACATATACATATACATATACATATACATATACATATACATATACATATACATATACATATACATATACATATACATATACATATACATATGTTATTTTATAATTTTTGACCTATGTAATTGATCTTTATCAGAATTAACACATTTATAACAGGTTCCTTTTTCATTAATAATTAGCCACCTAGTTGGAGGAGGGTTCAATACAATTATAAATAATAGAACCCTCCAGTAGCATTTCTAATATTATTTCTATCTGCATCCTTATTGTAATTATCTTAGTAAAGAACTTGTCTCCTTTCTCTAGTGTAAGCTTCAGTACATATGAGTTTCTTTTCATTCTCCTGAAATCTTCATTTCCATGGACTCTGAAATTTCTCGGAATTTTTGAAGCAGCCCTCTGATTCTCAGCATATGGTTTTCATTTTCTGCTGTAATCAGGTCTTCTTGTGCTTTATGTTTTTATTTTTCTTTTTTTTTCAAATCCTCCTAGATCATCACCATTTATTTGCATATTTTTTATTTATTTAGTCCTATATTACATGAGGGGACATTTCTTCTGCTTGGTAGATTTTTCTCTTATAATTGAAGGGAAGTTTACACTCACAATACATTTCGTGTCATAAATACTACACACATATGGTGATGGCTGTGGTGGTCTGGGTTCTGTGGACTTGAGATTTCTGCCTTACAATCTCTATAACCCAGGTTTGAACCTGTCATGTAGGAACACAGTGTGGGAGGTATTTGACTTCTGCTTTCTTTCCCACTCTTCTATTTCTCTTCTTGCCTCCTCTGTCTCTGACTCTCACAGGGTCTCACTTACTCTGTCAGCACTCATTTAGATTTTACTTATACATTATTTTACTGACAGGCCTAGATATACAAAGGGAATGACCAGGACACAGCTGATCTCTGGCTGTTTTTTTGGTGATTTCTCCTAGGTTTCTTGAGCCTCAGCTTTGTAAGTCTCTCTGACACAAACCATACTCTGTCTCCTCATAGCCATGCCAGTATCCATCAGAGTCTATAATAAAGATACACTTACATATATATACATATATATACATATATATATAAGTCATTTTTAGAATTGTTGACCTTTTTATCTGTTCTTAATGCAGAATTACCACATTTATAACAGCCTCCTTATTCATAAATAATTGGTCACATTGTTGGAGCAGGGAAAAGTGTGTGCGTCTCTGTGGGATGGTGTGTGTATGTGTGTGTGTGTGTGTAAGTGTACAGAAGTGTGTTTCAGTTATGATTACCGCTGTTTTCTTTATTCCTTATGAAGATTATTAGGAACTGGGTTGTGCTATGAAAAAGGAAGTTTGCACTGCACACGTGGTTTTTCAAATATGAATGGCACATTGGATATTCTGGACATTGTTGTGCATTCTCCCAGGTGGTCCTCAGATGGGTTCTTTCCTTTACTATTCGCATGCTGTGTGTAATTTTCTGTGTAGACTCAAAGAGGAGTGTCATGGGGGAGCTCAGCTGCATTCTGCTGTGTGTCCACAAGGTAGCAGCATAGCCCATAGTTGAGTGTAGTGATTCTGTGGAATGAGGAGAACTCTGGGATTTATGGCCCATGGACAGCAAGGTTGAAATTGACATAGAGTGCCCTAGACGTCTGTTCTTTCCTGTGGGGTGGGGGGATCCCACATTTGGCTTTGCAAGTGGAAGGGGTTTCACTCTTTGTCTGGGATGACTCTATTGGGAGCTTGTGAATCCCTGTGCTCAGCTGCATTGTGCTGGGTGTCCACAAGAGGGCAGCACATGTGCGGGACTAAGGCTCCAAATCATCTAAAGCTGCCAAATCATCTACTTAAATCTTGCTCTTTTTGTCCACCAAGTCCTATCACAAAACTGTAAATCAAAGAAGAAATAGACATAGTGTAGTTCCCTGCACACAGGACAGGCTGAGGCTGCAACAGGTCGATGAAATCCGCCTGCCTGCATTTGGCTGGAGCATCACTAAAACTACTTACAATTTGGAGAGGCAAGGGCAGTTTTGGAGAATGGGCTGCAGGCTAAGTGTTGCTTCTCAAAGTGGGCTAAGACCTAGATATTCTAAGTGTAACCTTTCTTCACAAAGATAAAATAACAATGCTACTTGTAAGAAGTCTGCATGGGCATGGAGATTATATATATATATATATATATATATATATATATATATATATATATAATTTATAGAATTGTCGACCTATGTAATTGACCTTTATCAGAATTAACATATTTATAACATCTTCCTTTTTCATTAATAATTGTCCACTTAGTTGGAGAAGATTCAATACAATTATAAATAATAGAACCTTCCAGTAGCATTTCTAATAGCATTTCTATCAGCATCCTTATTGTAATTATCATAGTACAGAACTTGCCTCCTATCTCTAGTGTAAGCTTCAGTACATATGATTTTCTTTTCATTCTCCTGAAATCTTAATTTCCCTGGACTCTGAAGTGTCTTGGAATTTTTGAAGCAGCCCTCTGTTTCTCAGCAGATGGTTTCCATTTTCTGCTGTAATAAGGTCTTCTTGTGCTTTTTGTTTTATTTTTCATTTTTTTCAAATCCTCCTAGATCATCCCCATTTATTTGCATATTTATTTATTTATTTAGTCCTATATTACATGAGGGGCATTTCTTCTGCTTGATAGATTTTTCCTCTTATAATTGAAGGGAAGATTACACTCACAATACATTTCTTGTCGTAAATACTACACACATATGGTGAATACTGGGGTGGTCTTCGATCTGTGGACATGAGACTACTGCCTTACAATCTCTACAACAGTTTTGAACCTGTCATGTATGAACACAGGGTGGGAGGTTTATGACTTCTGGTCTCTTTCCCACTCTTCTATTTCTCTTCTTGCCTTCTCTGTCTCTGATTCTCACAGTCTCTCACTCAATCTGTCTGTACTCATTAATATTTTACTTATATACTTATTTTACTTACATGCCCTGATATACAAAGAGAGTCATCAGGGCAGGGCAGAGCTTTGGCTTGTTTTCTTGGCGATTTCTCCTAGGTTTCTGGAGCCTCACCTTTGAAAGTCTCTCTGGCACAAGCCATGCTATGCCTCCACATAGCCATGCCAGGATCCCTCAGAGTCTATAATAAAGATACACTTACATATATGTACATATATATATATATATATATATATATATATATAATCAGTCATTTTAGCATTGTTGACCTTTTTATTTGATCTTAATGCAGAATTACCACATTTATAACAGCCTTCTTATTCTTAAATAATTGGTCACATAGTTGGAGCAGGATTCACTACAATTATAAATTACAAGCCTTCCAGAAGCATTTCCAATAGCCTTTCTATCAGTATCCTCATTGTGATTATCATGGCACAGAACTGGCCTCCATTTTCTTGTGTAAGCTTCAATACATATGCCTTTCTTTTCATTCTCGGAATTCTTAATTTGCCTGGACCCTGAAGTGTCAGGGAAGTTTTGAAGCAGCCCTCTGTTTCTCAGCAGACATTTTCTATATTTCTGCTGTAATCAGGTCTTCCTGTGGTTTTTGTTTTTTTTTCAAATCCTCCTAAATCATACCCATTTATTTGCATATTTATTTATTTATTTATTTATTTAGTCCCATATCACATATCACATATCACATGAGGGGTCATTTTCTCTTATAATTGAAGGAAAATTTTGACACACAATACATTTCCTTTTGCAGGTACTACACACTACTACAACTACTATTGCACTGTTTTTGACAGTGACATCAAATGCACAATGGATTAGTATTGCATGGCTCTAAAGAATGTTCCCTATTTAACCTGAAATGTTTTTAACCTCACAAATATTTATTCTCTTCTTTCTTGGCGGATGAATAGTTTACAATCAACAGTTGCATGTAATAGTGGGCACGGGTGTAATTTTTCACATTTTCTGTACATCATTTGTAACTTTCATATTGAGGAGAAGGAAACAGTCATAAATTGAGGTAGCAGGGCCCAAGCAGGAAGAGAGACAGAGAGACAGCTGGAGTTCTGATTTGACACTAGCCCAGCTTTTCCCTAACTGGGTAAGTGGTGAAAGGGGCTCAAAACGGGGTCCTGGGCTTCCTAATAGTTCCTTGGCATCTCCACCAGCTGTGCCTCCAACCCATGCTCCCTTCATTGTCCATGTAACTATTGATCTTCTCTAGGCACTTCTCATCTTCATATGCCAGAACTTAACACTTCTCCCCTCCACCCACGAATCTTAGACCTTTTACTTGAGTGTTCTTTTCCTGATACACAGTTTATCTCCAGGTTTTAGCAATCAATTGTCTGAATTTAATATCGAATCCATTGTAGAAAATGACTACATCAGTGTCTTGCTCTTTATCTCTCTCTCTCTCTCTCTCTCTCTCTCTCTATATATATATATATATATATATATATATATATATATATAACATGTAGAGGTATGAAAATATATTTTAGCTAGAGACCTGCACAGCTCTGGATTAGGGTAGTAATGTGCATACATCTGTCCCTTGAGCTACAGTCATGAGAGACATCTCACAGAGCCATTCCTTTACCTCTTGTCACTCTACAAATCTCTCTCAGCACTAACGACAGCTGCCAGATCATCTATTTACCTCTTACTCTTTTTGTCCACCAAGTCCTATCCCAAAACAGTAAATCAAAGAAGAAATAGACATAGTGCAGTTCCCTGCACACAGGACAGTCTGTGGCTGGACCAGGGAGATGAAATACATCAGCCTGCATCTTGTATGGAGCAGCACTAAAACTACTTACAATATGGAGAGGCAAGGGCAGTTTTGGAGAGTGGGCTGCAGGTCAAGTGTTGCTTCTCAGAGTGGGCTAAAACCTAGATGTTCTAAGTGTAACCTTTCCTCACAAACATAAAATAACAATGCCACTTGTAAGAAGTATGCATGGGCATGGAGTGTTTGTCTTCAGTGCTCTGGCACTGATCAACACAGGGCCAGAATTTCTGTCCTTTTCAGTCACTGTCATTCTGTCTCTCTGACTGTCTCTACATGCCTTCTTCCCTGGACCCTTCATGGAAGTCAGTGCATGCATCGTCTACTCGGTCTTCCTGGTGTTGAAATTTTCCTTTCTTTGCCCTTTTCATTACTTAGTCTCCTGCATATGGCTTAGTACAGAGGGGAACTGAGGAGTTAGCGTTCCTGCTGCAGGTAACAGGCATATGTCCATCTCCAGCTGCAGCTGTCCAGGCCCTCTGTGCTTGACTCCCATTCTCCAGGGCCCTGTGGCTGACACTCATCCTAAATGCAGCCCTCCTCAATTTCTTGCACCGCATCCTTGTCCTTATTCAATGAGAGCCCAGGTCAAGAGAAGTGAAACTCGACCACCCTGGCACACACATTGTTCTTTCCCTCTATTGGTCCGAATATAAAGGATCTGTGGTACTGATGGCCACACAAGTGTCCAGATTTCCACTCAAAATGGAAACTTCCAGGGTTGAGATAGACGGTGTTTTGATGGCTGTGAAATATCTTTTTCAAGTGCCTCTTGGGGTTTCAAATCCTTTTAAAACCTGAAGTTCTTTCTTGTATCTAGGGACTATTCTCACCTCTGGCCAGAGGCACTCCCAACTAGGAGCACAGCTATCCTGGGGTCAGGATGTCTGACAGCCTGCTAACTCCTGGAGGGATTCCTGAGTATGTCCTCAGTCCCCAAGTTGTAACAGGTGTTTCCAATTGCCTTTATTAGCAGCAGCCATACCCTCAGGTAAGGGGCGGGACTGTGATCTCCACTGGATGCTCCTAATTCAGCCAATGGAGGAATTCATCTTCCTTTTGTCTCTCCATAGCAAAGTACTGGGGAGTTAGTGCTTCCTGCAAGCAGACCGACTTTGTATGGGACACTCAGGCATGCCTACTTCTGGGAATCTCTCTGAGTGTGATGTGTGGACACCAGTACACCAGGACACCATGATCTGGGATTGTGGGGCCACAGGAGCAATTGCCTTAGCCAGAACCAAAGGGTAGGCATGAGGGGCCGGGTTCATCTACTATTGTTTGGTCACACACAGTTCCCATCTATGTTGAAAAACAGCTCTTTCTGGGTTCTTTCTGGGCTTGTAATCTGCTGCCCTGTGCAGTGGACTGAGAGTCTGGAGGATGACAGGCAGCCAGACGTGACTGGAAAGGCTCATGCCCCTGAATACTGAGTGGTGCCCCAAGCATACCCCATCGGCAGTGTTAGGATGATCGTTGTGCATGGGATTGAATTGGGAACTCAGGAGAAGGAGACATGAGAGTCCCTTTACATATGTATTCTTGCTTAGCCAGAATCTCGGCTAGCTGGCTTGCCCTGACCAGCTAGGTTCTCTGTACATAAGTTGCAGGTGAGGCTGGCTACCTTGACCCCCATGCTCTGAGACAGGTGAGCTCTGAGCACACACAGACACACACATACAGACAGACACCCACACCCACACACAAACATTACTGTCAGTCATTTTAGTACAGCATATGGTGAAGATCGGAGCTGTCTGGGGTCTGTGGGCATGAGAGCTGCTGCCTTACAATCTCTACAACCCAGGTTTGAACCTGTCATCAACGAACACAGTGTAGGAGGTTTTTGACTTCTAGTCTCTTTCCAACTTTTCTATTTATCTTCCCTCCTCTGTCTCTAACTATCACATGCTCTCACACACTCTGTCTACACTCATTGATATTTTACTTATATACATTATTTTACTGACATGCTCAGATATACAAAGGAAATCACCAGGACACTGCTGATCTCTGGCTTGTTTTGTTGGCGATTTCACCTAGGTTTCTGGAGCCTCAGTTTTGTAAGTCTCTCTGGCACAAGCCATACTCGGTCTCCTCATAGCCATGCCAGTATCCTTCAGTGTTTACAATAAAGAAACAAATACATATATGTACATATATATATATATATATATATATATATATATATATATACACATATATATATGCCATTCATTTTTAGAATTCTTGACCTTTTTATTTTATCTTAGTGCAGAATTACCACATTTTAACAGACTCCTTATTCATAAATAATTGGTCACATAGTTGGAAGAGGATTCACTACAATTATAAATAATAAACCTTCCAGGAGCATTTCCAATAGCCTTTCTATCAGTATCCTTATTGTAATTATCATAGCACAGAACTTGCCTCCATTTTCTAGTGTAAGCTTCAATATGTATGTGTTTCTTTTCATTCTCAGGAATTCTTAATTTGCCTCGACCCTGAAGTGTCAGGGGAGATTTGAAGCAGCCCTCTGTTTCTCAGCAGATGTTATCTATATTTCTGCTATAATCAGGTCTTCCTCTGGTTTTTGTTTTTATTTTTTTCAAATAATCTTAGATTATCCCCATTTATTTGCATATTTATTTATTTATTTAGTCCCATATCACATGAGGTGTCATTTCTTCTGCCTGATAGATTTTCTGTTATAATTGAAGTGAATTTTGACACACAGTACATTTCCTTTTGCAGATACTACACACTACTACAACTATTACTGCACTGTTTTTGACAGTGACATCCAATGCACAATAGATTTGTATTGCATGGCTCTAAAGAATGTTCACAATTTAACCTGAAATGTTTTTAACCTCACAAATATTTATTCTGTTCTTTCTTGTGGGATGAATGTTTACAGTCAGCAGTTACATGGAATAGTGGGCACGAGGTTAATTTTTCCCACTTTCCCTGTATTTCTGTACATCTTTTGTAACTTTCTTATTGAAGAGAAGGAAACAGTCATAAATTGAGAGAGCAGGGCCCAATCAGGAAGAGAGACAGAGAGACAGCTGCAGTTCTGATTTGACACTAGCAAAGCTTTTCAATAGCTGGCTAAGTGGTGACCAGAGGCCAAAACGGGATCCTGGGTTTCTACATAGTTCCCTGGCATCTCCATCAGCTGTGCCTCCAACCCATGCTCCCTTCGTTTCCATGTACCTATCGGTCTGCGCTAGGCACATCTCACCTTCATATGCCAGAAACTTAACACTTCTCCCCTCCACCCATGAAACTTTGACCTTTTACTTGAATGCAAAACAGCAACTGCAATCCACATTATTTCAGGGAAAAGCGTGTGTGTCTTTGTGGGAGGGTGTGTGTGTGTGTGTGAGTGTATATAAGTGTGTTTCACTTATGATTACCACTATTGTATCTTTATTCCTGATGCAGGGTCTTTGAACTGGGTTGTGCTATGACAAAGGAAGTTTTCACTGGACAAGTGGTTTTTCAAAATGAATGGCACATTGTATATTCTGGACACTGTTGTGCATTCTCCCAGTTGGTCCTCAGATGGGTACTTTCCTTTGCTATTCCCATGCTGTGTGTAATTTTCTGTGTAGACTCAAAGAGGAGTGGCATGGGGGAGCACATCTGCATACTGCTAGTGTACACAAGGGGGCAGAAACTCTATCCCCCAGGCACACACATTGTGCTTTCCCTCTATTAAGCCGAATGTAAAGGATCTTTGGTACTAATGGCCACACCAGTGTCCAGATTTTCCACGCAAAAAGAAGCTTCCAGGGTTCTGAAAGAGGGTGTTTTGATGGCTGTGAAATGTCTTTTCCAAGAGCCTCATGGGGTTTTCAAATCCTTTTGAAACCTGAAGTACTTTCTTGTATCTAGGGAATATTCTCACCTCTGGCCAGAAGGGCCGCCCAACTAGGAGTACAGCTATCCCTGGGTCAGGAGGTCTGCCAGTCTGCTAGCTCCTGGAGGGATTCCTGAGTATGTCCTCAGGGCCCAAGTGGTAACAGGTGTTTCCAATTGTCTTTATTAGCAGCAGCCAGGCCGTTAGGTGAGGTTCGGGGTTGTGATCTCCACTGGAAGCTCTGAATTCAGCCAATGGAGGCATCCATCTTTCTTTTGTCTGTCCATAGCAAGGGCCCGGGGAGTTTGTGATTCCTGCAAGCAGAGAGACTTTGTATGTGACACTCATGCATGCCTACTTCTGGGAATCTCTCTGAGTGTGAATGTGGACACCAGGACACCATGATTAGGGATGTGAGGCCACAGGAGCAATTGCCTTAGCTGGACCCAAAGGGTAGATGTAAGGGACCGGGTTCATCCACTATTTTTTGGTCGAACACAGTTCCCATCTATGTTGAAACGCAGCACTTTCTGGGTACTTTCTGTGCTTGTAATCTACTGCCATGAGCGGTGGACTGAGAGCCTGGAGGCTGAGTAGTCAGCCAAACGTTACTGGACAGGATCATACCCCTGAATTATGAGGGGTGCCCCAGATTCCCCCATTGCCAGTGTTTATGGATAGTGAGGTTTGGGATTGAATAGGAAACTCAAGAGATTTATACATGAGAGTCCCTCTGCATATGCATTCTTGCTTAGCCAGGATCTGGGCTAGCAGGCTGGCCTAGACCAGCTAGGTTCTATGTACATAAGTTGCAGGTGAGGCTGGCTACCTTGCGACCCATGCTTTGAGACTACTACAGTTGAGCTCTAAGTACACACAGACATACACAGTCAGACAGACAGACACACACACACACATTACTGTCAGGTTTGGTAGTACAGAATATGGTGAAGGCTGGGGCTGTCTGGGGTCTGTGGGCATGAGCACTGCTGCCTTACTATCTCTACAAGCCAGCTTTGAACCTGTCATCAATGAAAAAGGTGTAGGAGGTTTTTGAATTCTGAGACACTGAAGAGGGAGAGGTTTTTGCCCTGAAGCTTTCACTTGGAAGTAGCCGATGCCCTGTGTGTATTGCCAGACTAGGAAACTTGTGGTTCCTGTCCATGTGGAGAGTCTCCTTGATGAGTTCCTTCTCTAGACTTTTTCATCGGTCCCGTTGGAGCTGCATATAGCTAATGATTTGGAGATTTTACTCCTTTGGACAATTCTTTTCCTGATGCACAGTTTCTCTCCAGGTTTTAGCAATCAATTGTCTGAATGTCATATCGAATCCATTTTAGAAAATGACTACATCATTCTCTCTCTCTCTCTACCTCTCTCTCTATATATATATATATATATGTAAGTTGTAGAGGTCTGAAAAGATTTTTTAGCTAGAGACCTGCACAGCTCTGGATTAGGGTAGTAAAATGGATACACCTTGCCCTTCTGAGCCACAGTCATGAGAGACATCTCACAAGCCATATCGGTTATTACTCTACAAATCTCTCTCAGCACAAACTACCTCTGCCAAGTGTTTTTTCTCAGAGTGGGTAAGACCTAGATGTTCTAAGTGTAATCATTCCTCACAAACATAAAATAGCAATTCCACTTGTAAGAAGTATGCATGGGCATGGAGGGTTTTTCTTCAGTGCTCTGGCACTAATCAACACAGGGCCAGAATTTGTCCTTTTCAGTCACTGGCATTCTGTCTATCTGACTGTCTCTACGTGCCTTCTTCCCTGGACCCTTTGTGGAAGTCAGTGCATACATCGTGAACTCGGTGTTCCTGGTCTTGAAATTTTCATTTCTTTGCCCTTTGGATTACTTAGTCTCCTGCATATGGCGTAGTACAGAGGAGAACTTAGGAGACAGCGTTCCTGCTGCAGGAAACAGGCATATGTCCATCTCCAGCTGCAGCTGTCCAAGTCCTCTGTGCTCTTATAATTGAAGGGAACTTTGGACACACAATACATTTCCTTTTGCAGATACTACACACTACTCCAACTACTACTGCACTGTTTTTTACAGTGACATCCAATGCACAATGGATTAGTATTGCATGTCTCTAAAGAATGTTCCCTATTTAACCTACAAAGTTTTTAACCTCACAAACATTTATTCAGTTCTTTCTTGGGGGATGAATGGTTTACAGCCAACAGTTACATGTAATAGTGGCTACGGGGGTAATTTTTCCTAATTTCCCTGTATTTCTCTACATCATTTGTAACTTTCCTATGAGGAGAAGGAAA
The DNA here is from genome assembly GCF_950295315.1 of Erinaceus europaeus. Taxonomy (NCBI): domain Eukaryota; kingdom Metazoa; phylum Chordata; class Mammalia; order Eulipotyphla; family Erinaceidae; genus Erinaceus; species Erinaceus europaeus. Next base: position 75,152,941 of record NC_080167.1, read on the forward strand.
CAGTCATAAATTGAGAGAGCGGGGCCCAAGCAGGAAGAGAGACAGAGAGTCAGCTGAACCTCTGATTTGCCACTAGCCCACCTTTTCCCTAATTGTGTAAGTGGTGACAAGGGGCTCAAAATGGGGTCGTGGGCTTCCACATATTTCTTTGGCATTCTTGCTTAGCCAGAATCTGGGCTAGGTGGCTTGCCCTGACCAGCTAGATGCTCTGTACATAAGTTGTAGGTGAGGCTGGCTATCTTGACACCCATGCTATGAGACTACTACAGGTGAGCTCTGAGCACGCACAGACACACAGAGACAGACACACATACAGACACACACATTACAGTCAGGTCAGATAGTACAGCATATGGTGAAGACTGGGGCTGTCTGGGCTCTGTCGGCATGAGAGCTTCTGCCTTAAAATCTCTACAAGCCAGCTTTGAACCTGTCATCAGTGAACACATTGTAGGAGGTTTTTGAATTCTGATCTCTTTCCTACTCATCTATTTCTCTTCTCACCTTCTCTAACTCTCTCATTCTCTGGCTGCCTGGGGGCGCGTCCCTGGGACAACAGGCCAATCAGAGTGGAGCTGATGTGGCTTGTGGGCGGGCCTTCCAGAGGCTGCCCAATCAGCGTGCTCCAAGGCCTTGTTGGGGGACCTCAAGTCGTCTGGCCTATCACTGACTAGGGGCCCGGACCCTCCTGGGCGTGTCCAAGCACACTGGCCAATGAGATTGCTGGCAAGGGTTCTGGGCGGGACCTAGGCCTCTGGCATATCAGAGCATGGCTGGCGTCCAGTGGGCGGGCCTTTTGAAGGAAGCCTTACTATGGGATCACAGAGCTAGCCTTAAAAGGCTGAGCGTGCTTCCAGGAAGTGCGAAGCAGTGTTCAGCCCAGGGCCCTGCCTTGAAGAAACTGTCCAGTGCACATGTGTATTACTCCGTTTGTGCCTGTGCCTCTGTGGATGTGTGCGTGTCTGTGATTGTGAGAGTGTGTGTTTGTGTGTGTTTGTGTGTGTGTGTGTGTTTGAGGGAGGGAGAGACAGAGAGAACAACAGAATCACTGTGTCACAGGTGATTTTCTGCAAAACACTTGGCACATTCTGATTTACAGGTCAATATTGACACCATTGTAGCTCTCCTTGGCCCTTGGTCACTTTTCTTATTTTCAGATGTAAAAACACTGAAGAGGGAGAGGTTTTTGCCCTGAGGCTTGCACTGGGAACTAGCAGCTGCCCTGTGTCTGTTGCCAGACTAGGAAACTTGTGGTGCCTGTCCATGTGAAGAGTCTCATGGATGAGTTCCTTCTCGAGCCTATTTCGCTTGGTAACATTGGAGCTGCATATAGATAATGATTTGGAGATTTTACTCCTTTGGACAATTCTTTTCCTGATGCACAGTTTCTATCCAGGTTTTAGCAATCAATTGTTTGAATATCATATCGAATCCATTGTAGAAAATGACCACATCAATGTCTTGCGCCCTCTCTCTCTCTCTCTCTCTATCTATATATATATATATATATATATATATATATATATATATATATATATATATATATATATATGTAACATTTAGTGGTCTGAATATATTTATAGCTAGAGATCTGCACAGCTCTGGATTATTGTAGTAATGTGGATACACATGGCCCTTCTGAGCCACAGTCATGAGAGACAACTCACAGAGCCATTCCTATACCTCTTATCACTCTACAAATCTCTCTCAGCACAAACTACAGCTGCCTAATCATCTACTTCCCTCTTGCTCTTTTTCTCCACCGAGTCCTATCCCAAAACTGTAAATTAAAGAAGAAATAGACATAATGCAGTTCCCTGCACACAGGGCAGGCAGAAGCTGGACCAGGGAGATGAAATACGCCAGCCTGTATTTGGCTGGAACATCACTAAAACTACTTCCAATTTGGAGAGGCGAGGGCAGTTTTGGAGAGTGGGCTGCAGGCCAAGTATTGCTTCTCAGAGTGGGCTAAGACCTAGATGTTCTAAGTGTAACCTTTGCTAACAAACATAAAATTACAATGCCACTTGTTAGAAGTATGCATGGGCATGGAGGGTGTGTCTTCAGTGACACTGATCAACACATGGCCAGAATTTCTGTACTTTTCTGTCACTGTCATTCTGTCTGACAGTATCTACGTGCTTTCTTAACTGGGCCCTTACTGGAAGTCAGTGCATGCATAGTTAACTTGGTATTCCTGGTGTTGAAATTTTCCATTTTTTTTTCCTTTTGGATTATTTAATCTTGTGCATATGGCGTAGTACAGTGGGGAACTGAGGAGGCAGTGATCCTACTGCAGTTAACAAGCATGTGTCCATCTCCAGCTGCAGCTGTCCAGGCCCTCTTTGCTTGACTCCCATTCTCCAAGGCCCTGTGGCTGACACTCAGCCTAAATGCAGCACTCCTCAATTTCCTGCACAGTGTCCTTGTCCTTATTCCATGAGATCCCAGGTCAAGAGAAGTGAAGCTCTACCACCCTGGCACACATATTTTGCTTTCCCTCTATTAAGCCGAATGTAAAGGATCTGTGGTACTGATGGCCACACCACTGTCAAGATTTTCCACACAAAATGGAAGCTTCCCGGGTTCTGAAAGAGGGTGTTTTGATGGCTGTGAAATGTCTTTTCCAAGTTCCTCATGGGGTTTTCAAATCCTTTTGAAACCTGAAGTTCTTTCTTGTATCTAGGGAATATTCTCACCTCTGGCCAGAAGGGCCGCCCAACTAGGAGCACAGCTATCCCTGGGTCAGGAGGTCTGCAAGCCTGCTAGCTCCTGGAGGGATTCCTGAGTATTTCCTCAGGGACCAAGTGGTAACAGGTGTTTCCAATACCCTTTATTAGCAGCAGCCAGGCCCTCAGGTGAGGGGCGGGGCTGTGATGTCCACTGGAAGACCCAAACTCATCTAATGGAGGCATCCATCTTTCTTTTCTCTCTCCATAGCAAGGGCCCAGGGAGTTTGTGCTTCCTGCAAGCAGAGCGACTTTGTATGGGACACTCATGCATGCCTACTTCTGGGAATCTCTCTGATTGTGATGTGTGGACACCAGGACACCATGATCAGGGATTGTGAGGCTACAGGAGCAATTTCCTTAGCCAGATCCAAAGGGGAGGTGTAAGGGGCTGGGTTCATCCACTATTGTTTGGTAAAACACAGTTCCCATCTATGTTGAAACACAGCTCTTTCTGGGTTCTTTCTGGCACTGTAAAATGCTGTCCACTGAGAAGTGGACTGGGAACCTTGAGGCTGAGTATGCAGACAAACGTGACTGGACAGAATCCTGCCCCTGAATTCTAAGGGGTGCCCCATCTTCCCCCTTTGGTATTGTTTGGATGATAGTGAGGCATGAGATTGAATCTGGAACTCAGGAGAGCAAGACATGAGAGTCCCTTTGCATATGCATTCTTGCTTAGCCAGAATCTGGGCTAGCTGGCTTGCCATGAACAGCTAGGTTCTCTGTACATAAGTAGCAGGTGAGGCTGACTACCTTGCCACCCATGCTCTGAGACTACTACAGGTGAGCTCCGAGCACACAGACACACACATTAAGACAGACAGACAGACACAAACACACACACACACACACACACACATTACTGTCAGGTATGGTAGTATAGCATATGGTGTAGGCTGGGTCTGTCTGGGGTCTGTGGGCATGAGAGCTGCTGCCTTACCATCTCTATAAGCCAGTTGTGAACCTGTCATCAATGAACACAGTGTAGGAGGTTTTTGAATTCTGAGACACTGAAGAGGGAGAGGTTTTTGCCCTGGTGCTTGCACTGGGAACTAGCAGCTGCCCTGTGTGTGTTGCCAGACTAGGAAACTTGTGGTTCCTGCCCATGTGGAGAGTCGCCTGGATGAGTTATTTCTGGAGCCTTTTCTATCTTCCCCGTTGGAGCTGCATACAGCTAATGATTTGGAGATTTTACTCCTTTAGAGATTTTACTCCTTTTCCTGATGCACTGTTTCTCTACAGGTTTTAGCAATCAATTGTCTGAATGTCATAACGAATCCATTGTAGAAAATGACTATATCAGTCTCTCTCTCTCTCTCCCTCTCTCTCTCTCTCTCTCTCTCTCTCTCTATATATATATATATATATATATATATATATATATATATACATATATATGTAACACGTAGAGGTCTGAAAATATTTTTAGCTATAGACCTGCACAGCTCTGGATTAGGGTAGTAAAGTGGACACACCTTGCCCTTCTGAGCCACAGTCATGAGAGACATCGCACAGAGCCATATTGTTTATCACTCTACAAATCTCTCTCAGCACAAACTACTGCTGCCAAATCATCTACTTCCCTCTGGCTCATTTTGTCCACCGAGTCCTATCCCAAAACTGTAAATCAAAGAAGAAATAGACATAGTGCAGTTCCTTGCACACAGGACAGGCTTAGCCTGGACCAGGGAGTTGCAATATGCCAGCCTGCATATTGGCTGGAGCATTACTATGACTACTTCCAATTTGGAGAGGCGAGGGAAGTTTTGGAGAGTGGGCTGCCGTCCAAGTGATGCTTCTCGGAGTGGCTAAGTCCTAGTAGTTCTAAGTGTTACTTTTCCTCACAAACATAAAATAACAATGCCACTTGTAAGAAGTATGAATGGGCATGGAGGTTTTGTCTTCAGTGCTCTGGCACTGATCAACACAGGACCAGAATTTCAGTTCCTTTCTGTCTCAATCATTCTGTCTTTCTGACTGTCACTACATGCCTTCTTCCCTGGGCCCTTACTGGAAGCCAGTGCATACATTGCGAACTCAGTCATCCTGGTGTTGAAATTTTCCTTTCTTTGCCCTTTGGATTATTTAGACTCCTGCACAAGGTGTAGTACAGAGGGGAACTGCGGAGACATTGTTGCTGCTGCAGGTTCCAAGCATATGTCCATCTGTAGCTGCAGCTGTCCAGGCCCTCTGTGCTTGACTCCCATTCATGAGAGTCCCTTTGCATATGCATTCTTGCTTAGCCAGAATCAGGGCAACCTGGATTTCCCTAAGCAACTAGGTTCTCTGTACATAAGTGGCAGGTGAGGCTGGCTAACTTGCCACCAATGTTCTGAGACTACTATAGGTGATTTTTGAGCACACACAGACACACAGACAGACATTACTGTCAGGTCTGTTAGTACAGCATATGGTGAATTTTAGGGCTGTCTGGGGTCTGTGGGCATGAGAGCTGCTGCCTTGCAATCTCTACAAGCCAGGTTTGAACATGTCATCAATGAACACAGTGTAGGAGGTTTTTGAATTCTGGTCTCTTTCCAACTCATCTATTGCTCTTCTTGCCTTCTCTGTCTCTAACTGTGACATCCTCTCACACACTCTGTCTTCACTCATTAATATTTTACTTATATACTTATTTTACTGACAGGCCCAGATATACAAAGAGAGTTACCAGAGCACTGCTGAGCTCTGGCTTGTTGTTTTGGCGATTTCACCTAGGCTACTGGAGCCTCAGTTTGTAAGTCTTTCTGACACAAGCCATATTTTGTCTTTTCATTTCCATGCCAGTATCACTCAGAGTTTATAATAAAGTGTTTTTTTGCAAAAATCTTGGTGCATTCAGATTTACAGCTCAATATTGACACCATTGTAGCTCTCTTTGGCCCTTGGTAACGTTTATTCTTTTCAGATGTAAAAAACTGAAGAGGGAGAGTTTTTTTTTTGCCCTGAGGCTTGCACTGAGAACTACCAGATGCACTGTGTCTTTTGCCAGACTAGGAAACTTGTGGTGCCTGTCCATGTGGAGAGTCTCCTTGATGAGTTCCTTCTGGAGCCTTTTTCGCTCTGAGCCGTTGTAGCTGCATATAGCTAATGATTTTGAGATTTTACTCCATTGGACAATTCTTTTCCTGATGCACAGTTTCTCTCCAGGTTTTAGCTATCAATTGTCTGAATGTCATATTTAATCCATTGTAGAAAATGACTACATCAGTCTCCCTCTCTCTCTCTCTCTCTCTCTCTCTCTATATATATATATATATATATATATATATATATATATATATATATATGTAACATGTAGAGGTCTGAAAATATTTTTTAGCTAGAGAACTGCACAGCTCTGGATTAGGGTAGTAATGCTGATACACCTGTCCCTTCTGAGCCACAGATACGAGAGACATCTCACAGAGTCATTCCTATACCTCTTATCACTCTACAAATCTCTCTCAGCACAAACTATGGCTGCCAAATCATCTATTTCCCTCTTGCTCTTTTTGTCCACTGAGTCCTATCCCAAAACTGTAAATCAAAGAAGAAATAGACATAGTGCAGTTCCCTGCACACAGGACAGTCTGAGGCTGGAACAGGGAGATGTAATACACCAGCCTGCATCTTGGCTGGAGCATCACTAAGACTACCAACAAATTGGAGAGGCGAGGGTAATTTTGGAGAGTGGGCTGCAGGCCAAGTGTTGCTTCTCAGAGTGGGATAAGACCTAGATGTTCTAAGTGTAACCTTTCCTCACAAACATAAAATAACAATGCAAATTGTAAGAAGTATGCATGGACATGGACGGTTTGTCTTCAGTGCTCTGGCACTGATCAACACAGGGCCATAATTTCAGCCCTTTTCTGTCTCTGTCATCCTGTCTTTCTGACTGTCTCTACGTGCCTTCTTCACTGGGCCCTTATGGAAGTCACTGCATGCATCGTGATCTCAGACTTCCTGGTGTTGAAATTTTCCTTTCTTTGCCCTTTGGAATATTCAGTCTCCTGCATATGGCGTAGTACATTGGGGAACTGATGAGACAGGGATCCTGATGCAGGTAATAGGCATATGTCCATCTCCAGCTACAGCTGTCCACGTCCTCTGCTTGACTCCCATTCTCCAGGGCCCTGTGGCTGACACTCATCCTACATGCAGCCCTCCTCAATTTCCTGCACCTCATCCTTGTCCTTATTCCATGAGAGCCCAGGTCAAGAGAAGTGAAACTCTATCCCCCTGGCACACATGTTGTGCTTTCCCTCTATTGGGCCAAATGTAAAGGATCTGCGGTACTGATGGCCACAACAGAGTCCAGATTTTCCACGCAAAAGGGGAGCTTCCTGGGTTCTGAAAGAGGTTGTTCTGATGGCTGTGAAATGTCTTTTCCAAGTGCCTCATGGGGTTTCAAATCCTTTTGTAACCTAAAGTTCTTTCTTGTATCTAGGGAATATTCTCACCTCTGGCCAGAAGGCCCTACCAACTAGGAGCATCACTATCCTGGGGTCAGGAGGTCTGTCAGACTGCTAGCTCCTGGAGGGATTCCTGAGTATTTTGTCCTCAGGTCCCAAGTGGAAACAGGTGTTTCCAATTGCCTTTATTAGCAGCAGCCAGGCCTCCGGTCTGGGGCAGTTCGGTGATCTCCACTGGAAACTCCTAATTCAGCCAATGGAGGCATCCATCTTCCTTTTGTCTCTCCATAGGAAGGGCCAGGGGAGTTTGTGCTTCCTGCAAGTAGAGCAACTTTGTATGGGACACTCATGGATCCCTACTTCTGGAAATCTCTCTGAGTGTGATGTGTGGACACCAGGACACCATGATCAGGGATTGTGAGGACACAGGAGCAATTGCCTTATCAGGACCCGAAGGGGAGGTGTAAGGGGCCGGGTTCATCCACTATTGTTTGGACAATCACAGTTCCCATCTATGTTGAGACACAGCTCTTTCTGAGTTCTTTCTGGGTTTGTAACCTGCTGTCCACTGAGAAGTGGACTGGGAGCCTGGAGGCTGAGTATGCAGCAAAACGTGACTGGGCAGGGTCCTGCCCCTGAATTCTGAGGGTTGCCCCAGCTTCCCCCATTGGCAGTGTTTGGATGATAGTGAGGCTTGAAATTGAATCGGGAACTCAGGTGAGGGAGACATGATAGTCCCTTTGCATGTGCATTCTTGCTGAGCGATAATATGGGCTAGAGGCTTGCCCTCACCAGCTAGTTTCTCTGTACATAAGTTGCAGGTGAGGCTGGCTACCTTGCCACCCATGCTCTGAGACTTCTACTGGTGAGTTCTGAGCACACACAGACACACACTGATAGAGAGACAGACAGACACACACACACACACACACATTACTGTCAGGTCTGGTAGTACAGCATATGGTGAATGCTGGGGCTGTCTGGGGTCTGTAGGCATGAGAGCTGCTGCCTTACTATATCTACAAGCCAGCTTTGAACCTGTCATCTACGAACACAGTGTAGAAGTTTTTTGAATTCTCATCTACAGTTGCCAAATCATCTACTCCCTCTTGCTTTTTTGTCCACAGAGTCCTATCCCAAAACTGTAAATAAAAGAAGAAATAGACATAGTTCAGTTCCCTGCACACAGGACAGGCTGAGGGTGGACAAGGGAGATACAATACGACAGCCTGCATCTTAGCTGGATCATCACTAAAATTACTTCCAATTTGGAGAGTCAAGGGAAGTTTTGGAGAGTGGGCTGTAGGCCAAGTGTTGCTTTTCAGAGTGGGCTAAGACCCAGATGTTCTAAGTGTAATCTTTCATCACAAACATAATATAGCAATGACACTGATAAGAAGTATGCATGGACAAGGAGGGTTTGTCTTCAGCTCTCTGGCACTGATCAACACAGGGCCAGAATTTGTGTCCTTTTTAGTCAATGTCATTCTGTCTCTCTGACTGTCTCTGTGTGCCTTCTTCCCTGGACCCTTCGTGGAATTCAGTGAATGCATCGTGATCTAGGTCTTCCTGGTGTTGAAATTTTCCTTTCTTTGCCCTTTGGATTATTTAGTCTCGTGCAGAAGGCATAGTACAGAGGGGAACTGTGGAGACAGTGTTCTAGCTGCAGATTCCTATCCCAAAACTGTAAATGAAATAAGAAATAGACATAGTGCAGTTCCGTGCACACAGGACAGGCTGAGGCTGGACCAGCAGATGAAATACGCTAGCCTGCATCTTGGCTGAAGCATCACGAAAACACTTCTAATTTGGAGAGGCAAGGACAGTTTTGGGGAGGGGGTTTCCGGCCAAGTGTTGCTTCTCAGAGTGGGCTAAGACCTAGATGTTCTAAGTGTATCCTTTCCTCACAAACATAAAATAACAATGCCTCTTGTAAGAAGTATGCATGGGCATGGAGGGTTTGTCCTCAGTGCTCTGGCACTAATCAACACAGGGTGGAAACAGGATGTGACATAGAGAGAGTGGAGAGAAAAGTGACTGGTAAAAATCAGAGTGTGACAAGGAGGGGGCAGATTAGGCGAGAATCCTATCACTGAACCACAAATGCCCTGGAGGGAGGGTGGAACTTGTTATCAGTGGTTATGTAAATAGAATGAAGTGGTTATGTAAATAGAATAGTGTTAAGCAGGGGAGATTTAAACCAAATGAAACAGAAAGGGTGTCATGCATACCAACACCTGTGCATGAGGAGAGTCTCCTCGAGGACTTTTTCGTTCGGTCCCTTTGGATCTGCATATAACTAATGATCTGGAGATTTTACTCCTTTGGACAATTCTTTTCCTGATGCACAGTTTATCTCCAGGTTTTAGCAATCAATGGTCTTTATGTCATATCGAATCCATTGTAGAAAATAACTATATCAGTATCTCTCTCTCTCTCTCTCTCTCTCTCTCTCTATATATATATATATATATATATATATATATGTATATATATATATATATATATACATACATATATATGTAACTTGTAGAGGTCTGAAAATATTTTTAGATAGAGAACAGCACAGATCTGTATCTGATTGTGATGTGTGGACACCAGAAGACCATGATCAGGGATGTAAGGCCACAGGAGCAATTGCCTTAGCTGGACCCAAAGGGTAGGTGTAAGGGACCGGGTTCATCCACTGTTGTTTGGTCAAACACAGTTCCCATCTATGTTGAAACACAGCTCTTTCTGGGTACTTTCTGTGCTTGGAATCTGCTGGCCTGAGAAGTGGACTGAGAGCCTGGAGGCTAAGTAGGCAGCCAAACGTGACTGGACAGGCTCATGCCCCTGAATTCTGAAGGCTTCCCCAGCTTCCCCCATTGCCAGTTTTTGGATGATAGATAGTGAGTCATGGGATTGAATATGGAAATCAGGAGATTTAGACATGAGAGTCCCTTTGCATATGCATTCTTGCTTAGCCAGAATCTGGGCTAGCTGGCTTGCCCTGACCAGCTAGGTTCTCTGTACATAAGTTGCAGGTGAGGCTGGCTACCTTGCCAGCCATGCTCTGAGACTACTACAGGTGAGCTCTAAGCACACACAGACACACACAGTCAGACAAACAGACACACACACACACACACTCACACATTACTGTCAGGTCTGGTAGTACAGCATATGGTGAAGGCTGGGGCTGTGTGAGGTCTGTGGGCATGAGAGATGCTGCCGTACAATCTCTACAAGCCAGGGTTGATCCTGTCATCAATGAACACAGTGTAGGAGTTTTTTGTATTCTGAGACACTGAAGAGGGAGAGGTTTTTGCCCTGAATCTGGCACTGGGAACTAGCAGCTGCCCTGTGTGTGTTGCCAGACTAGGAAACTTGTGGTGCCAGTGCATGTGGAGAGTCTCCTGGATGACTTCCTTCTCGAGCCTTTTTCGATCGGTCCCTTTGGATATGCATATAGCTAATGATTTGGAAATTTTACTCCTTTGGACAATTCTTTTCCTGATGCACAGTTTATCTCCAGGTTTTAGCAATCAATTGTCTTTATGTCATATCGAATCCATTGTAGAAAATAACTATATCAGTGTCTCTCTCTCTCTCTCTCTCTCTATATATATATATATATATATATATATATATATATATATGTAACTTGTAGAGGTCTGAAAATATTTTTAGCTAGAGAACAGCACAGCTCTGTATTAGGGTAGTAAGGTGGATACACCTGGCCCTTCAGAGCCACAATCATGAGAGACATCTCACAGAGCGATATCATTTATCACTCTACAAATCTCTCTCAGCACAAACTACCACTGCCAAATCATCTACTTCCCTCTTGCTCATTTTGTCCACCGAGTCCTATCCCAAAACTGAAAATCAAAGAAGAAATAGACATAGTGCAATTCCCTGCACACAGGACAGGCTGATTCTGGAACAAGGAAATGCAATACGCCAGCCTGCATCTTGCCTCGAGCATCACTTAGACTACATCCAATTTGAAGAGGTGGGGGCAATTTTCGAGAGAGGGCTGCCGGCCAAGTGTTGCTTCTCAGAGTGGTTAAGTCCTAGATGTTCTAAGTGTAAGCTTTCCTCAAAAACATATAATAACAATGGCACTTGTAAGAAGTATGCATGGGCTTGGAGGGTTTGTCTTCAGTGTTCTGGCACTGATCAACAAAGGGCCAGAATTTCAGTCCTTTTCTGTCTCTGTCATTCTGTCTCTCTAACTGTCTCTACGTGCCTTCTTTCCTGGGCCCTTACTGGAAGTCAGTGCATGCATCGTGAACTCAGTCATCCAGGTGTTGAAATTTTCCATTCTTTGTCCTTTGGATTATCTAGTCTCCTGCACTTGGTGTAGTACAGAGGGGAACTGCTGAGACAGCGTTGCTGCTGCAGGTCCCAGGCATATGTCCATCTGCAGCTCCAGCTGTCCATGCCCTCTGTGCTTGACTCCCATTCTCCAGGGCCCTGAGGCTGACAATCAGCCTAAATGCAGACCTTCTCACCTTCCTGCACAGCATCCTTGTCCTAATTCCATGAGAGACCAGGTGAAGAGAAGTGAAACTCTATCGCCCTGGCAGACACATTGTGCTTTCCCTCTATTAAGCCGAATGTAAAGGATCTGTGGTACTGATGGCCACACCAGTGTCCAGATTTTCCATGCAAAACGGAAGCTTCCAGGGTTCTGAGAGAGGGTGTTTTGATGGCTGTGAAATGTCTTTTCCAAGTGCCTCATAGGGTTTTCAAATCCTTTTGAAACCTGAACTTCTTTCTTGTATCTAGGGAATATTCTCACGTCTGGCCAGAAGGGCCACCCACCTAGGAGCACAGCTATCCCCGGGTGAGGAGGTCTGCCAGCCTGCTAGTTCCTGGAGGGATTCCTGAGTATGTCCTCAGGGCCCAAGTGGTAACAGGTGTTTCCAATTGCCTTTATTAGCAGCATCCAGGCCCTCAGGTGAGGTTCAGGGCTGTGATCTCCACTGGAAGCACCGAATTCAGCCAATGGAGGCTTCCGTCTTTCTTTTGTCTGTCCATAGCAAGGGCCCGGGGAGTTTGTGCTTCCTGCAAGCAGAGAGACTTTGTATGGGACACTCATGCATGCCTACTTCTGGGAATCTCTCTGAGTGTGATGTGTGGACACCAGGAGACCATGATCAGGGATGTTAGGCCACAGGAGCAATTGCCTTAGCCGGACCCAAAGGGTAGGTGTAAGGGACCGGGTTCATCCACTATTGTTTGGTCAAACACACTTCCCATCTATGTTGAAACACAGCTCTTTCTGGGTACTTTCTGTGCTTGGAATCTGCTGGCCTGAGAAGTGGACTGAGAGCCTGGAGGCTAAGTAGGCAGCCAAACGTGACTGGACAGGCTCATGCCCCTGAATTCTGAAGGCTTCCCCGGCTTCCCCCATTGCCAGTTTTGGGATGATAGATAGTGAGTCATGGGATTGAATAGGGAAATCAGGAGATTTAGACATGAGAGTCCCTTTGCATATGCATTCTTGCTTAGCCAGAATCTGGGCTAGCTGGCTTGCCCTGACCAGCTAGGTTCTCTGTACATAAGTTGCACGTGAGGCTGGCTACCTTGCCAGCCATGCTCTGAGACTACTACAGGTGAGCTCTAAGCACACACAGACACACACAGTCTGACAAACAGACAGACACACACACACACACACACACACACACACACACACATTACTGTCAGGTCTGGTAGTACAGCATATGGTGAAGGCTGGGGCTGTCTGGGGTCTCTGGGCATGAGAGCTGCTGCCTTACAATCTCTAAAAGCCAGGGTTGATCCTGTCATCAATGAACACAGTGTAGGAGGTTTTTGTATACTGAGACACTGAAGAGGGAGAGGTTTTTGCCCTGAATCTGGCTCTGGGAACTAGCAGCTGCCCTGTGTGTGTTGCCAGACTAGGAAACTTGTGGTGCCTGTGCATGTGGAGAGTCTCCTGGATGACTTCCTTCTCGAGCCTTTTTCGATCGGTCCCTTTGGATATGCATATAGCTAATGATTTGGAAATTTTACTCCTTTGGACAATTCTTTTCCTGATGCACAGTTTATCTCCAGGTTTTAGCAATCAATTGTCTTTATGTCATATCGAATCCATTGTAGAAAATAACTATATCAGTCTCTCTCTCTCTCTCTCTCTCTCTCTATATATATATATATATATATATATATATATGTAACTTGTAGAGGTCTGAAAATATTTTTAGCTAGAGAACAGCACAGCTCTGTATTAGGGTAGTAAGGTGGATACACCTGGCCCTTCAGAACCACAGTCATGGGAGACATGTCACAGAGCGATATCATTTATCACTCTACAAATCTCTCTCAGCACAAACTACCACTGCCAAATCATCTACTTCCCTCTTGCTCATTTTGTCCACCGAGTCCTATCCCAAAACTGAAAATCAAAGAAGAAATAGACATAGTGCAATTCCCTGCACACAGGACAGGCTGAGTCTGGACCAGGGAGATGCAATACGCCAGCCTGAATCTTGGCTAGAGCATCACTTAGACTACATCAAATTTGGAGAGGCGGGGGCAATATTCGAGAGAGGTATGCCGGCCAAGTGTTGCTTCTCAGAGTGGTTAAGTCCTAGATGTTCTAAGTGTAAGCTTTCCTCACAAACATATAATAACAATTCCACTTGTGAGAAGTATGCATGGGCTTGGAGGGTTTGTCTTCAGTGCTCTGGCACTGATCAACAAAGGGCCAGAATTTCAGTCCTTTTCTGTCTCTGTCATTCTGTCTCTCTAACTGTCTCTACGTGCCTTCTTTCCTGGGCCCTTACTGGAAGTCAGTGCATGCATCGTGAACTCAGTCATCCAGGTGTTGAAATTTTCCATTCTTTGTCCTTTGGATTATCTAGTCTCCTGCACTTGGTGTAGTACAGAGGGGAACTGCTGAGAAAGCGTTGCTACTGCAGGTTCCAGGCATATGTCCATCTGCAGCTGCAGCTGTTCAGGCCCTCTGTGCTTGACTCCCATTCTCCAGGGCCCTGAGGCTGACACTCAGCCTAAAGGCAGCCCTCCTCACCTTCTTGCACAGCGTCCTTGTCCTAATTCCATGAGAGACCAGGTGAAGAGAAGTGAAACTCTATCCCCCTGGCAGACACATTGTGCTTTCCCTCTATTAAGCCAAATGTAAAGGATCTGTGGTACTGATGGCCACACCAGTGTCCAGATTTTCCATGCAAAACGGAAGCTTCCTGGGTTCTGAAAGAGGGTGTTTTGATGGCTGTGAAATGTCTTTTCCAAGTGCCTCATGGGGTTTTCAAATCCTTTTGAAACCTGAAGTTCTTTCTTGTATCGAGGGAATATTCTCACGTCTGGCCAGAAGGGCCACCCAACTAGGAGCACAGCTATCCCGGGGTCAAGAGGTCTGCCAGCCTGCTAGTTCCTGGAGGGATTCCTGAGTATGTCCTCAGGGCCCAAGTGGTAACAGGTGTTTCCAATTGCCTTTATTAGCAGCATCCAGGCCCTCAGGTGAGGTTCGGGGCTGTGATCTCCACTGGAAGCACCGAATTCAGCCAATGGAGGCTTCCGTCTTTCTTTTGTCTGTCCATAGCAAGGGCACGGGGAGTTTGTGCTTCCTGCAAGCAGAGACTTTGTATGGGACACTCATGCATGCCTACTTCTGGGAATCTCTCTGAGTGTGATGTGTCGACACCAGGAGACCATGATCAGGGATGTAAGGCCACAGGAGCAATTGCCTTAGCCGGACCCAAAGGGTAGGTGTAAGGGACCGGGTTCATCCACTATTGTTTGGTCAAACACAGTTCCCATCTATGTTGAAACACAGCTCTTTCTGGGTACTTTCTGTGCTTGGAATCTGCTGCCCTGAGCAGTGGACTGAGAGCCTGGAGGCTAAGTAGGCAGCCAAACGTGACTGGACAGGCTCATGCCCCTGAATTCTGAAGGGTTCCCCAGCTTCCCTCGTTGCCAGTTTTTGGATGATAGATAGTGAGGCATGGGATTGAATAGGTAAATCAGGAGATTTAGACACGAGAGTCCCTTTGCATATGCTTTCTTGCTTAGCCAGAATCTGGGCTAGCTGGCTTGCCCTGACCAGCTAGGTTCTCTGTACATAAGTTGCAGGTGAGTCTGGCTACCTTGACACCCATGCTCTGGGACTACTACAGGTGAGCTCTAAGCACACATAGACACACACAGTCAGACAAACAGACAGACAGACACACACACACACACACACACACACACACATTACTGTCAGGTCTGGTAGTACAGCATATGGTGAAGGCTGGGGCTGTCTGGGGTCTCTGGGCATGAGAGCTGCTGCCTTACAATCTCTAAAAGCCAGGGTTGATCCTGTCATCAATGAACACAGTGTAGGAGGTTTTTGCATTCTGAGACACTGAAGAGGGAGAGGTTTTTGCCCTGAATCTGGCACTGGGAACTAGCAGCTGCCCTGTGTGTGTTGCCAGACTAGGAAACTTGTGGTGCCTGTGCATTTGGAGAGTCTCCTGGATGACTTCCTTCTGGAGCCTTTTTCGATCGGTCCCTTTGGATATGCATATAGCTAATGATTTGGAGATTTTACTCCTTTGGACAATTCTTTTCCTGATGCACAGTTTATCTCCAGGTTTTAGCAATCAATTGACTTTATGTCATATCGAATCCATTGTAGAAAATAACTATATCAGTCTCTCTCTCTCTCTCTCTCTCTCTCTCTCTATATATATATATATATATATATATATATATATGTAACTTGTAGAGGTCAGAAAATATTTTTAGCTAGAGAACAGCACAGCTCTGTATTAGGGTAGTAAGGTGGATACACCTGGCCCTTCAGAGTCACAGTCATGAGAGACATCTCACAGAGAGATATCATTTATCACTCTACAAATCTCTTTCAGCACAAACTACCACTGCCAAATCATCTACTTCCCTCTTGCTCATTTTGTCCACCGAGTCCTATCCCAAAACTGAAAATCAAAGAAGAAATAGACATAGTGCAATTCCCTGCACATAGGACAGGCTGAGTCTGGACCAGGGAGATGCAATACGCCAGCCTGCATCTTTGCTAGAGCATCACTAAGACTACATCCAATTTGGAGAGGCAAGGGAAGTTTTGGAGAGTGGGCTGCAGTCCAAGTGTTGCTCCTCAGAGTGGGCTAAGACCTAGATGTTCTAAATGTAACCTTTCCTCACAAACATAAAATAACAATGCCACTAGTAAGAAGTATGAATGGGAATGGAGGGTTTGCCTTCAGTGCTTTGGCACTGATCAACACAGGGCCAGAATTTGTCCTTTTCAGTCAGTGTCTTTACTCTCTCTCTGACTGTCTCTATGTGCCTACTTACCTGGACCCTTTGTGGAAGTCAAAATCCTTTTGAAACCTGAAGTTCTTTCTAGTATCTAGGGAATATTCTCACCTCTGGCCAGAAGGGCCGCCTAACTCGGAGCACAGCTATCCCGGGGTCAGGATGTCTGCCAGCCTGGTAGCTCCTGGAGGATTCCTGAGTCTGTCCTCAGGGCCCAAGTGTAAAAGGTGTTTCCAATTGCCTTTATTAGCAGCATCCAGGTGGTCAGGTGATGGGTGGTGCTTGATTTCCACTCGAAGCTCCTAATTCAGCCAATGGAGGCATCCATCTTCCTTTTGTGTCTCCATAGCAAGGGCCCGGAGAGTTTGTGCTTCCTGCAAGCACAGCGACTTTGTATGGGACACTCATGGATGCCTAATTCTGCGAATCTCTATGAGTGTGATGTGTGGACACCAGGACACCATGTTCAGGGATTGTGAGGCCACAGGAGCAATTTCCTTAGCAGGACACAAAGGCGAGGTGTAAGGGACCGGGTTCATCCACTATTGTTTGGTTAAACACAGTTCCCATCTACGTTGAGACACAGCTCTTTCTGGCTTCTTTCTGGGTGTGTAATCTGCTGTCTACTGAGAAGTGGACAGAGAGCCTGGAGGCTGAGTATGCAGCCAAACGGGACTTTGGATTATTCAGTCTCCTGCACTTGGTGTAGTACAGAGGGGAACTGCTGGGACAGCGTTGCTGTTGCAGGTTCCAGGCATATGACCATCTGCAGCTGCAGCTGTCCAGGCCCTCTGTGCTTGACTCCCATTCTCCACGGCCCTGAGGCTGACACTCAGCCTAAATGCAGCCCTCCTCACCTTTCTGCACAGCGTCCTTGTCCTAATTCCATGAGAGACCAGGTGAAGAGAAGTGAAACTCCATTCCCCTGGCAGACACATTGTGCTTTCCCTCTATTAAACCGAATGTAAAGGATCTGTGGTACTGATGGCCACACCAGTGTCCAGATTTTCCATGCAAAACGGAAGCTTCCAGGGTTCTGACAGAGGGTGTTTTGATGGTATGGAAATGTCTTTTCCAAGTGCCTCATCGGGTTTCATATCCTTTTGAAACCTGAAGTTCTTTCTTGTATCTAGAGAACATTCTGACCTCCGGCCAGAAGGCCCTGCCAATAGGAGCACAGCTATCCTGGGGTCCGGAGGTCTGCCAGCCTCCTAGCTCCTGGAGGGATTCCTGAATATTTTGTCCTCAGGTCCCAAGTGGTAACAGGTGTTTCCAATTGTCTTTATTAGCAGCAGCCAGGCCCTCAGGTGAGGGTCGGGGCTGTTATCTCCACTGGAAACTCCTAATTCAGCCAATAGAGGCATCCATCTTCCTTTTGTCTCTCCATAGCAAAGGCCCGGGTAGTTTGTGCTTCCTGCAAGCAGAGCGACTTGTAATCTGTTGTCTACTGAGAAGTGGACAGGGAGCCTGGAGGCTGAGTATCCAGCCAAATGTGACTGGACAGGGTCCTGCCCCTGAATTCTGAGGGGTGCCCCAGCTTACCCCGTTGGCAGTTTTTGGATGATAGTGTGGCATGAGATTGAATCGGGAACTCAGGAGAGAGAGACATGACAGTCCCTTTGTATATGCATTCTTGCTTAGCCAGAATCTGGTCTAGCTGTCTTTCCATAGTTACAGGTGAGGCTGGCTACCTTGTCACCCATGCTCTGAGACTACTATAGGTGAGTTCTGAGCACACACCGACACACACGGACAGACAGACAGACACACACACACACTTTACTATCAGGTATGGTAGTACAGCATATGGTGAAGGCTGGGGCTGTATGGGGTCTCTGGGCATGAGAGCTGCTGCCTTACAATCTATGCAAGCCATGTTTGAATCTGTCATCAATTCACAGAGTGTAGGAGGTTTCTGAATTCTCATCTTCCTGTGGTCTTCCTGTGGTTTTTGTTTTTTTTTCAAATCCTCCTAGATCATACCCATTTGTTTGCATATTCATTTATTTATTTATTTAGTCCCATATCACAGGAGGGGTCATTTCTTCTGCCTGATAGATTTTCTCTTAAAATTGAAGGGAACTTCTAACACACAATACATTTCCTTTTGCAGATACTACACACTACTACAACTACTACTGCACTGTTCTTGACAGTGACATCCAATGCACAATGGTTTAGTATTGCATGGCTCTAGAGAATGCTCACTATTTAACCTACAATTTTTTTAACTTCCCAAATATTTATTCTGTTCTTTCTTGTGGGATGAATGGTTTACAGTCAACAGTTACATGTAATAGTGGGCAAGGGGTCTAATTTTTCCCACTTTCCCTGTATTTCTGTACATCAGTTGTAACTTTCTTTTTGAGGAGAAGGAAAGAGTCATAAATTGATAGAGCAGGTCCCAAGCAGGAAGAGAGACAGAGAGACAGCTGCAGCTAAGATTTACCAGTAGAACAGCATTTCCCTAGCTGGGTAAGAGGTGACCAGGGGCTCAAAATGGGGTCCTGGGATTCCACATAGTTCTCTGGAATTCTTGCTTAGCCAGAATCTGGGCTAGCTGGCTTACCCTGACCAGCTAGGTTCTGTGTACATAAGTTGCAGTTGGGATTGTCTACCTTGACACCTATGCTCTGAGACTACTACAGGTGAGCTCTGAAAACACACACAGAGAGAGAGAGACCGACACACACAAAAACACACACACACACATTACTGCCAGGTCTGGTAGTACAGCATATGGTGAAAGCTGGGGCTATTTGGGGTCTGTGGGCATCAGAGCTGCTACCTTACAATCTCTACAAGCCAGGTTTGAACCAGTCATCAATGAACACAGTGTAGGAGGTTTTTGAATTCTGGTCTCTTTCCAACTCATCTATTTCTCTTCTTGCCTTCTCTGTTCCTAACTCTCACATGCTCTCACACACTGTGTCTTCACTCATGGTACTCAAAGCTGCAGGCCTATCACTGACTAGGGGCCCTGACCCTCCTGGGCGTGTCCAAGCACAATGGCCAATGAGATTGCTGGCAGGGGCTCTTGGTGTGGCCTAGGCTTCTGACCTATCAGAGCCTGGCAGGCACCCTGTGTGCGGGCCTTCTGAAGGAAGCCCGCCAATGAGAGCTCAGAATTGACCTTAAAAGTCTGGGCATGCTTCCAGGAAGTGCAAAGCAGGGTTCAGGACAGGATGCTGCATTGAGGAGGCTGTCCAGTGCGCATGTGTATAACTCCGTTTGTGCCTGTGCCTCTGTGGATGTGTGCATATGTGTGACTGTGAGAATGTGTGTTTGTGTGTGTGTGTGGGAGGGAGAGAGAGAGAATAACAGAATCCCTGTGGCATAGGTGATTATGAGCAAAACACTTGGCACATTCTGATTTACAGCTAAATATGACACCATTATAGCTCTCCTTGGCCATCGGCCACTTTTCTTCTTTTCAGATGTGAAGACACTGAAGAGGGAGAGGTTTTTGCCCTGTGGCTTGCAATGGGAACTAGCAGCTGCCCTGTGTGTGTTGCCAGACTAGAAAACTTGTGAGCCTGTCCATGTGGAGTGTCTCCTGGATGAGTTCCTACTCGAGCCTTTTTTGCTCAGTCCCCTTGGAGCTGCCTATAGCTAATGATTTGGAGATTTTAATCCTTTGGACAATTCTTTTCCTGATGCACAGTTTCCCTCCAGGTTTCAGCAATCAATTGTTTGAATGTCATATCGAATCCATTGTAGAAAATGACTACATCAGTATCTCACTCTCTCTATATATATATGTAACATATAGAGGTCTGAAAATATTTTTTAGCTAAAGTCCTGCACAGCTCGGGATTAGGGTAGTAATGAGGAGACACCTGGCCCTTCTGAGCCACAGTCATGAGAGACATCCACAGAGCCATTTGTATACCTCTTATCGCTCTACAAATCTCTCTCAGCACAAACTACAGCTGCCAAATCATCTACTTCCCTCTTGCTCTTTTTGTCCACCGAATCCTATCCGAAACTGTAAATCAAAGAAGAAATAGACATAGCGAAGTTCCCTGCACACAGGACAGTCTGAGGCTGGACCAGGGAGATGCAATACGCCAGCCTCCATCTTGGCTGGAGCATCACTAAGACTACTTCCAAATTGGAGAGGCGAGGGCAGTTTTGGAGAGTGGGTTGCAGGCCAAGTGTTGCTTCTCAGAGTGGGTTAATACCTAAATGTTCTAAGAGTAACCTTCCTCACAAACATAAAATAACAATAACACTTGTAAGAAGTATGCATGGGCATGTAGGGTTTGTCTTCAGTGCTCTGACACTGATCAGCACAGGACCAGAATTTCAGTCCTTTTCTGTCTCTGTCATCCTGTGTCTCTTTGACTGTCTCTATGTGCCTTCTTCACTGGGCCCTTATGGAAGTCAGTGCATGCATTGTGAACTCGGACTTCCTGGTGTTGAAATTTTCCTTTCTTTGCCCTTTGGATTATTCAGTCTCCTGCATATGGAGTAGTACATTGGGGAACTGAGGAGACAGCGATCCTGCTGCAGGTAACAGGCATATGTCCATGTCCAGCTGCAGCTATCCAGGCCCTCTGTGCATGACTCCCATTCTCCAGTGCCCTGAGGCTGACAAACAGCCTAAATGCAGCCCTCCTCTATTTCCTGACCACATCCTTCTCCTTATTCCATGATAGCCCAGATCAAGAGAAGTGAAACTCTATCTCCCTGGCACACACATTGTGCTTTCCCATATTGGGATCCGTGGTACTGATGGCCACAGCAGTGTCCAGATTTTCCACGCAAAACAGAAACTTTCAGGGTTCAGAAAGAGGGTGGTTTGATGGCTGTGAAATGTCTTTTCCAAGTGCCTCCTGGGGTTTCAAATTCTTTTGAAACCTGAAGTTCTTTCTTGTATCTAGGGAATATTCACACCTATGGCCCAAAAGCCCTCCCAACTAGGAGCACAGCTATCCTGGGGTCAGGAGGTCTGTCAGCCTGCTAGCTCCTGGAGGGATTCCTGAGTATGTCCTCATGTCCCAAGTAGTAAAAAGTGTTTCCAATTGCCTTTATTAGCAGCAGCCAGGCCCTCAGGTGAGGGGCGGGGCTGTGATCTCCAATGGAAACTCCCAATTATGCCAGTGGAGGCATCCATCTTCTTTTTGTGTCACCATAGACAGGTCTGGGGATTTTGTGCTTCCTGCAAGCAGAGTGACTTTGTATGGGACACTCATGCATGCCTACTTCTGGGAATCTCTCTTAGTGTGATGTTTGAACACCAGGACACTGTGAACAGGGATTGTGAGGCCACATGTGCAATTGCCTTAGCAGGATCCAAATGGGGAGGTGTAAGGGCTGGGTTCATCCACTATTGTTTGGTCAAACACAGTTCCCATCTATGTTGATTCACAGCTCTTTGTGGGTTCTTTCTGGGCTTGTAATCTGCTTCCCTGAGAAGTGGACTGGGAGCCTGGAGGCTGAGTATGCAGCCACACCTGACTGGACAGGGTCCTGCCCCTGAATTCTTAGGGGTTACCCAGCTTCCTGTGTTGACAGTGTTTGGATGATAGTGAGGCATGATTGAATAGGGATCTAAGGAGAGTGAGACATGAGATTCCTTTTGCATATGCATTCTTGCTTAGCCAGAATCTGGGCTAGCTGGATTTCCCTAACCAGCTATGTTCTCAGTAAATAAGTTGCAGGTGAGGCTGGCTACCTTACCACCCATGCTCTGAGACTACTATAGGTGAGTTCTGACCACACACATTCACACAAACAGACAGACACACACACATTAATGTCAGGTCTGGTAGTACTGCATATGGTGAAGGCTGGGGCTGTCTGGGGTTTGTGGGCATGAGAGCTGCTGCCTTACAATCTCTACAAGCCATGCTTGAACCTGTCATCAATGAACACAGTGTAGGAGGTTTTTGAATTCTGGTCTCTTTCCAACTCATCTATTTCTCTTCTAGCCTTCTCTGTCTCTAACTCTCACATGCTCTCACACACTCTATCTTCACTCATTAATATTTTACTTATATTCTTATTTTACTGACATGCTCAGATATACAAAGAGAGTTACCAGAGCACTGCTGAGCTCTGGCTTGTTGTGTGGGCGATTTCACCTAGCCTATTGGAGCCTCAGTTTTTAAGTCTTTCTGACACAAACCATATTCTGTCTCCTCATTTCCATGCCAGTATCACTCAGAGTTTATATTAAAGATATACATACATATATAAATATATATATATATATATATATACAGATATATTTGTATATCTGTCATTTTTAGAATTGTTAACATATGTATTTGACCTTTATTCAGAAATACCACATTTATAACAGCCTAGTTTTTCAGAAATAATTGGCCATATATTGGAGCAGCATTCAATACAAATATAAATAATAGAACCTTCCAGTAGCATTTCTAATAGTGTTTCTATCAGCATCCTTATTGTAATTATCATAGCCCAGAACTTCCCTTCTTTTTCTAGTGTAAGCCTCAATACATATGTGTTTTCTTTCTCTGGACATCTTAATTTCCCTGGACCCTGATGTGTTAGGGAATTTTTGAAGCAGCCCTCTCTTTCTCAACAGATAGTTTCTATGTTTCTGTTCTAATCAGGTCTTCTTGTGGTTTTTGTTTTCATTTTTTTTATTTTTTCAAGTCCTCCTAGATCATCCCCATTTATTTGTATATTTATGTATTTGCTCAGGTATCACATGAGGGGACATTTCTTCTGCTTGATAGATTTTCTCTTATAATTGAATGGAACCTTTGACCCACAGTACATTTCCTGAGGAAAATACTACACACATATGGTGAAGGCATGGGTTGTCTGGGGTCTGTGGGCATTAGAGCTGCTGCCTTACAGTCTCTACAACCCACGTTTTAACCTGTCATGAATGAACACAGTCTAGGGGGATTTGTCTTCTGGTCTATTTCAAACTCTTCTATTTCTCTTCTCACCATCTCTGTCTCTGACTCTCACAGGCTCTCACTCACCCTGTCTGCACTCAGTAATATTTTACTTATATCCTTTTTTTATTGACAGGCCCAGATATACAGAGAGAATTACCAGAGCACTGCTGAGCTGTGGCTTGTTTTGTTTGTGATTTCACCTAGGCAACTGGAGCCTCAGCTTTGTAAGTCTCTCTGACACAAGCCATATTCTGTCTCCTAATATCCATGGCAGTATGTCTCAGACTTTATAATAAAGATATAAATCCATATACATATATATACACATATATAAATACACACACACACACACACACACACACACATATATATATATATATATATATATATATATATATATCTGTCATTTTTGGAATTGTGAACCTATGTAATTGATCTTAATCAGAATTAACACATTTATAACAGCTTCCTTTTTCATTAATAATTGGCCACACAGTTGGAGCAGGATTCAATACAATTATAAATAATAGAACCTTCCAGTAGCATTTCTAATAGCATTTCTATCAGCATCCTTATTGTAATTATTATAGTACAGAACTTGCCTCCTTTCTCTAGTGTAAGCTTTAATACATATGAGTTTCTTTTCAATCTCCTGAAATCTTAATTTCCCTGGACTCTGAAGTGTCTCAGAATTTTTGAAGCAGCCCTCTGTTTCTCAGCAGATGGTTTCTATGTCTCTGCTCTAATCAGGTCTTCTTGTGCTTTTTGTGTTCATTTTTCATTTTTGTCAAATCCTCTTAGATCATCCAAATTTATTTGCATATTTATTTATTTAGTCCTATATTACATGAGGGGTCATTTCTTCTGCTTGATAGATTTCTCTCTTATACTTGAAGGGAAGTTTACACTCACAATACATTTCCTTTGGTAAATATTACACACATATGGTGAAGGCTGGGGTTGTCTGGGGTCTGTGGACATGAGACTGCTGCCTTACAATCTCTACAACCCTGGATTGTACCTGTCATGTATGAACACAGTGTGGGAGGTTTTGGACTTCTGGTCTCTTTCCAACTCTTCTATTTCTCTTCTGGCCCTCTCTGTCTCTGACTATCACAGGCTCTCACTCACTCTGTCTGCACTCATTAATATTTTACTTATATATTATTTTACTGACAGGCCCAGATATTCAAAGAGAGTCACTAGGGCACTGCTGAGCTCTGGCTTGTTTTGTTGGCGATTTCACCTAGGTTTCTGGAGCCTCAGCTTTGTAAGTCTCTCTGGCACAAGCCATACTCTGTCTCCACATAGCCATGCCAGTATCCCTCAGAGTCTATAATAAAGATACACATACATATATGTACATATATATATATATATACATATCTATATATATACATATATATCAGTTATTTTTAGAATTGTTGACCTTTTTATTTGATCTTAACGCAGAATTACCACATTTATAACAGCCTCCTTCTTCATAAATAATTGGTCACACAGTTGGAGCAGGATTCACTACAATTTTAAATTAGAAACCTTCCAGGAGCATTTCCAATAGCCTTTCTATCAGTATCCTTATTGTAATTATCATAGCACAGAACTTGCCTCCATTTTCTAGTGGAAGCTTCAATATGTATGCATTTCCTTTCATTCTCGGTAATTCTTAATTTGCCTGGACCCTGAAGTGTCAGGTAAGTTTTGAAGCAGCCCTCTGTTTCTCAGCAGACGTTTTCTATTTTTCTGCTGTAATCAGGTATTCCTGTGGTCTTTGTTTTTATTTTTTTTCAAATCCTCCTAGATCATCCCCATTTATTTGCATATTTATTTATTTATTTACTCCAATATCAAATAAGGGGTCATTTCTTCTGCCTGATAGATTTTCTCTTATAATTGAAGGGAACTTTGGACACACAATACATTTCCTTTTGCAGATAATACAAACTACTACAACTACAACTGAACTGTTTTTGACAGTGACATCCAATGCACAATGGTTTAGTATTACATGAATCTAAAGAATGTTCCCTATATAACCTACAATGTTTTCGTCCTCACAATTATTTATTCTGTTTTTTCTTGGGGGATGAATGGTTTACAGTCAACAGTTGCATGTAATAGTTGGCACAGGGGTAATTTTTCCCACTTTCCCTGTATTTCTGTACATCATTTGTAACTTTCCTTTTGAGGAGAAGAAAACAGTCATAAATTGACTAGGGGCTCAAAATGGGATCTTGGGCTTCCACATAGTTCTCTGGCATTCTTGCATGCTCCTAGGCTTTGTTGGTGGTGCTCAAGGCCGCTGGCCAATCACTGAATAGGGGCCAGGACCCTCCAAGCACACAGGCCAATGAGTTTTCTGGCCGGAATTCTGGGCATTGCCTAGGCCTCTGGCCTATCAGAGCATGGCTAACACCCTGTGGGAGGGCCTTTTAATGGAAGCCTGAATATGGGAGCTCAGAGCCGGCCTTAACAGGCTGAGCTTGCTTCCAGGAAGTCCGAAGCAGTGTTCAGCCCAGGGCCCTGCCTTGCAGAAACTGTCCAGTGCGCATGTGAATAACTCCATATGTTCCTGTGCCTCTGTGGATGTGTGCGTGTGTGTGCCTGTCCATGTGGAGAGTCTCCTGGATGAGTTCCTACTCGAGCCTATTTTGTTCAGTACCATTGGTGCTGCATATAGCTAATGATTTGGAGATTTTACTCCTTTGGACATTCTTTTCCTGATGCACAGTTTCTCTCCAGGTTTCAGCAATCTATTGAATGTGAAATCGAATCCATTGTAGAAAATGACTACATCAATCTCTCTCTCTCTCTCTCTCTCTCCATATATATATATATATATATATATATATATATATATATATATATGTAACATGTAGAGGTCTGAAAATATTTTTAGCTATAGAGCTGCACAGCTCTGGATTACTGTAGTAGTGCGGATACACCTGGCCCTTCTGAGCCACAGTCATGAGAGACATCTCACAGAGCCATTCCTATACCTCTTATCACTCTACATATCTCTCTCAGCACAAACTACCGCTGCCAAATGATCTACTTCCCTCTTGCTCTTTTTCTCCACCGTCTCCTATCCCAAAACTGTAAATCAAAGAAGAAATAAACATAGTGCAGTTCCCTGCACACAGGACAGGCTGAGGCTGGACGAGGGAGATGCAATAAGCCAGCCTGCATATTGGCTGGAGCATCACTAAGACTACTTCCAATTTGGAGATGCGAGGGCTGTTTTGGAGAGTGGGCTGCAGGCCGAGTGTTGCTTCTCAGATTGGGGTAAGACCTAGATGTTCTCTGTGTAACATTTTCTCACAAACATAAAATAACAATGCCACTTGTAAGAATTATGGATGGACATGGAGGATTTGTCTTCAGTGCTCTGGCACTAATCAACACAGGTCAGGAATTTCTGTACTTTTCTGTCACTGTCTTTCTGTCTCTCTGTCTCTACATGCCTTCTTCACTGGGCCCTTACTGGTGTTGAAATTTTCCACTCTTTACCCTTTGGATTATTTAATCTTGTGCATATGGCGCAGTACATTCGAGAACTGAGGAGGCAGCGATCCTAATATAGGTAACAGGCATATGTCCATCTCCAGCTCCAGCTGTCCAGGCCCTCTGTGCTTGACTCCCATTCTCTAGGGCCCTGAGGATGACACTCTGCCTAAATGCAGCCCTCCTCACCTTCCGACACAGCATCCTAGTCCTTATTCCATGAGAGCCCAGGTCAAGAGAAGTGAAACACTGTCCCCTTGGCACACACATTGTACTTTCCCTCTATTGGGCCGAAAGTAAAGGATCTGTGGTACTGATAGCCACACCAGTGTCCAGATTTTTCATGCAAAACTGAAGCTTCCAGGGTTCAGAAAGAGGGTGTTTTGATGGCTGTGAAATGTCTTTTCCAAGTGCCTCATGGGGTTTCAAATCCTTTTGAAACCTGAAGTTCTTTCTTGTATCTAGGGAATATTCTCACCTCTAGCCAGAATGCCTTCCTAACTAGGAGCACTCCTATCCCGGGGTGAGGAGGTCTGCCAGCCTCCTAGCTCCTGGAGGGATTCCTGAGTATGTCCTCAGGCCCAAGTTGTAACAGGTGTATCCAATTTCCTTTATTAGCAGCAGCCAGGCCCTCAGGTGAGGGGCGGGACTGTGATCTCCACTGGAAGCTCCTAATTCAGCCAATGGAGGCATCCATCTTTCTTTTGTCTGTCCATATCAAGGGCCCAGGGAGTTTGTGCTTCATGAAAGCAGAGCGACTTTGTATGGGACACTCATGCATGCCTACTTTTGGGAATCTCTATGAGTGTGATGTGTGCATACCAGGACACCATGACCAGGCATGTGAGACTACAGGAGCAATTGCCTTAGCCGGACCCAAAGGGTAGGTGAAAGGGACCGGTTTCGTTGAGTATTGTTTGGTCAAACACAGTTCCCAACTATGTTGAAACACAGCTCTTTCTGGGTACTTTCTGTGCTTGTAATCTGCTGCCCTGAGCAGTGGACTGAGAGCCTGGAGGCAGCCAAATGTGACTGGACAGGCTCATGCCCCTGAATTCTGAGGGGTTCCCCAGCTTCCCCCAGATGATAGATAGTGAGGCATGGGATTGAATAAGCAACTCAGGAGATTTAGACATGAGAGTCCCTTTGCATATGTATTCTTGCTTAGCCCTAATCTGGGCTAACTGGCTTGTCCTGACCAGCTAGGTTCTCTGTACATAAGTTGCAGGTGAGGCTGGCTACCTTGACACCCATGCTCTGAGACTACTACAGGTGAGCTCTGAGCACACACAGACACAGACAGTCAGACAGACAGACAGACACACACACACACACACACACATTACTCTCAGGTTTAGTAGTACAGCATATGGTGAAGGCTGGGGCTGTCTTGGTCTGTGGGGATGAGAGCTGCTGCCTTACAATCTCTACAAGCTAGGTTTGATCCTGTCATCAATGAACACAGTGTAGGATGTTTTTGAATTCTGAGACCCTGAGGAGGGAGAGGTTTTTGCCCTGAGGCTTGAACTGGGAACTAGCAGCTGCCCTGTGTGTGTTGCCAGACTAGAAAAATTATGGTGCCTGTCCATGTGGAGAGTCTCCTGGATGAGTTCCATCTCGAGCCTTTTTAGATCGGTCGCGGTGGAGCTGCATATAGCTAATGATTTGGAGATTTTACTCCTTTGGAAAATTATTTTCCTGATGCAGTTTCTCTCCAGGTTTAAGCAATCAATTGTCTGAATGTCATATCGAATCCATTGTAGAAAATGACTACATCAGTCCCTCTCTCTCTCTCTCTCTCTCTCTATATATATATATATATATATATATATATATATATATATATATATATGTAACATGTAGAGGTATAAAAATATTTTTTAGCTAGATACCTGCAGAGCTCTGGATTACAGTAGTAAAGTGGATACACCTTGCCATTCTGAGCTACAGTCATGAGAGACATCTCACAGAGCCATATCGTTTATCACTCTACAAATCTCAACACAAACTACCGCTGACAAATCATCTACTTCCCTCTTGCTCTATTTGTCCACTGAGTCCTATCCCAAAACGGTAAATCAAAGATGAAATAGACATAGTGCAGTTCCATGCACACTGGACAGGCTGAGGCTGCACCAGGGAGATGCAATGCGCCAGCCTGCATCTTGGCTGGAGCATCACTAATACTACTTCCAATTTGGAGAGGTGGGGGCAGTTTTGGAGAGTGGGATTCTGGCCAAATGTTGCTTCTCAGAGTGGCTAAGACCTAGATGTTCTAAGTGTTACCTTTCCTCAAAAACATAAAATAGCAATGCCAATTGTAAGAAGTATGCATGGGAATGTTGTGTTTGTCTTCAGTGCGCTGGCACCGATCAACATAGGGCCAGAATTTCTGTCCTTTTCTGTCTCTGTCATTCTGCCTTTCTTACTGTCTCTAAGTGCCAGGTGAGCTCTCAGCACACAAAGACACACACAGTCAGACAGACAGACAGACAGACACACACACATTACTGTCAGTTCTGGTAGTACAGAATATGGTGAAGGCTGGGGCTGTCTGGGGTCTGTGGGCATGAGAGCTGCTGCCTTACAATCTCTACAAGCCAGGTTTGCACCTGTCATCAATGAACACAGTGTAGGAGGTTTTTGAATTCTGAGACACTGAAGAGGGAGAGGTTGTTCCTGTGCCTCTTTCGATGTGTGCAAGCATGGCTTGAGAGTATATGTTTGTGTTTGTTTGTGTGTGGTAAGGAGAGAGAGAGAACAACAGAATCACTGTGGCACAGGTGATTTTGTGCCAAACACTTGGCACATTCTGATTTACCGCTCAATATTGACACAATTGTAGCTCACCTTGGCACGTGGACACTTTTTTTCTTTTCAGATGTAAAGACAAGAATAGGCAGAGGTTTTGCCCTGAGGCATGCTATGGGAACTAAAAGCTGCCCTGTGTGTGTTGCCAGATTAGAAAAATTGTGGTGCCTGTCCATGAGGAGTGTCTCCTGGATGAGTTCCTTATCTTTCCTTTTTCGCTAGGTCCCATTGGAGCTGCATATAGCTAATGATTTGGAGATTTTACTCCTTTGGACAATTCTTTTCCTGATGCACAGTTTCTCTACAGGTTTTAGCAATCAATTGCCTGAATGTCATTTCACATACATTGTAAAAATGACTACATAAGTGTCTTGCACTCTCTCTCTCTCTCTCTCTCTCTCTCTCTCTATATATATATATATATATATATATATATATATATATATATACATATACATATATGTAAGATGTAGAGGTCTGAAAATATATTTTAGCTAGAGACCTGCACAGCTCTGGACTAGGGTAGTAATGCGGATACACCTGGCCCTTCTGAGCCAGAGTCATGAGAGACAGTTCCCATCTATGTTGAAACACAGCTCTTTCTGGGTTCATTCTGGGCTTGTAATCTGCTGCACTGAGCAGGGGACTGAGAGTCTGGAGGCTGAGTAGGCAGCCAAACGTGACTGGACTGTCTCCTTCCCTTAAATTCTGAGGCGTGCCCTAGCTTACCCCATTGACAGTGTTGGATGATAGTGAGGCATGATATTTAATCAGGGACTCAGGAGAGGGACACATGAGAGTCCTTTTGCATGTGCATTCTTGCTTAGCCAGAATCTGGGCTAGCTGGATTGCCCTGACCAGCTAGGTTCTCTGTACATAAGTTGCAGGTGAGGCTGGCTACCTTGCCACCCATGCTCTGAGACTACTATAGGTGAGTTCTGACCACACACAGACACACAAATAGACAGACAGACAGACACACACACACACACACACACACACACACATTACTGTCGGGTCTGGTAGTACAGCATATGGTGAAGGCTGGGGCTGTCTGGGGTCTGTGGGCATGAGAGCTGCTGCCTTACAATCTCTACAAGTCAGCTTTGAACCTGTCATCAATGAACACAGTGTAGGAGGTTTTTGAATTCTGGTCTCTTTCCAAATCAACTATTTCTCTTCTCGTCTTCTCTGTCTCTGACTCTCACATGCTATCATACACTGTCTTCCCTCATTGATATTTTACTTAATAATTAATTTACTGACTGGCCCAGATATTCAAAGAGCGTTACCAGAGCACTGCTGAGCTCTGGCTTGTTTTGTTGGTGATATCACCTAGGCTACTGGAGCCACAGCTTTGTAAGTCTCTCTGACACAAGCCATATTCTGTCTCCTCATTTCCATTGCAGTATCTCTCAGACTTTATAGTAAACATATATATATATACATATATATGTGTTATTTTTAGAATTGTCGACCTATGTAATTGATCTTTATCAGAATTAACACATTTATAACAGCTTCCTTTTTCATTAATAATTGTTCACATAGCTGGAGCAGGATTCAATACAATTATAAATAATAGAACCTTCCAGTAGCATTTCTAATAGCATTTCTATCAGCATCCTTATTGAAATTATCACAGTACAGAACTTGCCTCCTTTCTCTAGTGTAAGCTTCAAGATATGAGTTTCTTTTCATTCTCCTGAAATCTTAATTTCACTGGAGTCTGAAGTGTCTCAGAATTTTTAAAGCAGCCATCTGTTTCTCAGCAGATGGTTTCTATGTTTCTGCTGTAATCAGGTCTTCTTGTGGTTTTTGTTTTCATTATTTTTTATTTTTTTTAATTCCTCCTAGATCATCCCCATTTATTTGCATATTTATTTAATTACTTAGTCCTATATAACATGAGGGGTCATTTCTTCTGCTTGATAGATATTTCTTATAATTGAAGGGAAGTTTATACTCACAATACATTTCCTGTCGTAAATAGTTCACACATATTGTGAAGGCTGGGGTTGTCTGGGGTCTGTGGACATGAGACTGCTGCCTTACCATCTCTACAACCCAGGTTTGAACCTGTCATGTATGAACACAGTGTGTGAGTTTTTTTACTTCTGGTCTATTTCCAACTCTTCTATTTCTCTTCTTGCCTTCTCTGTCTCTGTCTCTCACAGGCTCTCACTCACTCTGTCTGCACGTTAATATTTTACTTATATATTATTTTACTGACAGGCCCAGATGTACAAAGAGAGTCACCAGGGCACTGCTGAGCTCTGGCTTGTTTTGTTGGCGATTTCACCTAGGTTTCTGGAGCCTCAGCTTTGTAAGTCTCTCTGGCACAAGCCATACTCTGTCTCCTCATAGCCATGCCAGTATACCTCATAGTTTATAATAAAGAAACACATACATATATGTACATATATATATATATATATATATATATATATATATATATATCAATCATTTTTAGAATTGTTGACCTTTTTATTTGATCTTAATGCAGAATTACCACATTTATAACAGCCTCTTTATTCATAAATAATTGGTCACATAGTTGGAGCAGGTTTCGGTACAATTATAAAATATAAACCTTCCAGGAGCATTTCCAATAGCCTTTCTATCAGTTTCCTTATTGTTATTATCACAGCACAGAACTTGCCTCCAATTTCTAGTGTAAGTTTCAATATGTATGTGTTTCTTTTCATTCACGGGAATTCTTAATTTGCCTGGACCCTGAATTGTCAGGGAATTTTTGAAGCAGCCCTCTGTTTGTCAGCGGACGTTTTCTATATTTCTGCTGTAATCAGGTCTTCCTGTGGTATTTGTTTTCAGTTTTT
Source organism: Erinaceus europaeus (assembly GCF_950295315.1). Classification (NCBI taxonomy): domain Eukaryota; kingdom Metazoa; phylum Chordata; class Mammalia; order Eulipotyphla; family Erinaceidae; genus Erinaceus; species Erinaceus europaeus. Next base: position 75,185,406 of record NC_080167.1, read on the forward strand.
ATTTTTTTCAAATCCTCCTAGATCATCACCATATATTTTCATATTTATTTATATATTTATTCCGATATCACATGAGGGGTCATTTCTTCTGCCTGATAGATTTTCTCTTATAATTGAAGGGAACTTTGGACACACAATACATTTCCTTTTGCAGATACTACACACTACTACAACTACTACTATACTGTTTTTGACAGTGACATCCAATGCACAATGGATTAGTATTGCATGGCTCTAATAAATGTTCCCTATTTAACCTACAAACTTTTTAACCTCACAAATATTTATTCTGTTCTTTCTGGGTGGGTGAATGGTTTACAGTCAACAGTTACATGTAATAGTGGCTACGGGGGTGATTTTTCCCAATTTCCCTGTATGTCTGTACATCATTTGTAACTTTCTTATTGAGGAGAAGGAAACAGTCATAAATTGAGAGAGCAGGGTCCAAGCAGGGAGAGAGACAGAGAGACAGCTGCAGCTCTGCTTTGCCACTAGCCCAGCTTTTCACTAGCTGGGTAAGTTGTGACCAGGGGCTCAAAATGGGGTCTGGGCATCCAGATAGTTCTCTGGCATTATGGTTAGCCAGAATCTGGGCTAGCTGGCTTGCCCTGACCAGCTAGGTTCTCTGTACATAAGTTGCAGGTGAGGCTGGGTAACTTGACACCCATGCTCTGAGACTACTACAAGTGAGCTCTGAGCACACACAGACACACACAGACAGACAGACAGACAGACACACACATTAATTTCAGGTCTGGTAGTACAGCATATGGTGAAGGCTTGGACTGTCTGCAGTCTGTGGGCATGAGAGTTGCTACCTTACAATCTCTACAAGCCAGATTTGAACCTGTCATTAATGAACACAGTGTAGGAGGCTTTTGAATTCTGGTCTCTTTTCAGCTCTTCTATTTCACTTCTTGACTTCTCTGTCTCTGACTCTCACAGGCCCTCACTCACTCTGTCTGCACTCAGTAATATTTTACTTATATCCTTATTTTATTGACAGGCCCAGATATACAAAGAGAGTTGCCAGAGCACTGCTGAGCTCTGGATTTTTTGTTGTGTTTTCACCTAGGCTACTTGAGCCTCAGCTTTGTAAGTCTCTTTGACTCAAGCCATATTCTGTCTCCTCATATCCATGGAAGTATCTCTCAGACTTTATAATAAAGATATACATCCATATACATATATAAATATACATATATATATATATATATATATATATATATATATATATATATATATCTGTCTTTTTTGGAATTGCCAACCTATGTAATTGATCTTAATCAGAATTAACACATTTATAACAGCTTCTTTTTCATGAATAATCGGTCACATAGCTGGAGCACGATTCAATACAATTATAAATAGTAGAACCTTCAGTAGCATTTCTATCAGCATCCTTATTGAAATTATCATAGTACATAACTTGCCTCCTTTCTCTAGTGTAAGCTTGGAGACATATGAATTTCTTTTCATTCTCCTGAAATCTTAATTTCCCAGGACACTGAAGTGTCTCGGAATTTTTGAAGCAGCCCTCTGTTTCTCAGCAGATGGTTTCTATGTTTCTGCTGTAATCAGGTCTTTCTTTGCTTTATTTTTAATTTTTTTTTCAAATCCTCCTCGATCATCCCCATTTATTTGCATATTCATTGATTGATTTAGTCCTATATTCCATGAGAGGTCATTTCTTCTGCTTGATAGATTTTTCTCTTATATTTGAAGGGAAGTTTACACTCACAATACATTTCCTGTCATAAATACTACACACATACATGTATGTATATATATACATATATATATATTTATATATATATCAGTCATTATATATATATCATGCCTGTGCCTCAATGGATGTGTGTGTGTGACTGTGACAGTGTGTGTTTGTGTTTGTGTGAGGGAGGGAGAGAGTGAAAGAACAACAGAATCACTGTGGCACAGGTGATTTTGTGCAAAACACAAGGCACATTCTGTTTTACAGCTCAATATTGACACCATTGTAGCTCTCCTTGGCCCTTGGTCACTTTTCTTTTTTTCAGATATAAAGACACTGAAGAGGGAAAGGTTTTTGCACTGAGGTTTTTACTGGGAACTAGCAGCTACCCTGTGTGTTGCCTGACTAGGAAACTTGTGGTGCCTGTCCATGTGGAGAGTCTCCTGGATGAGTTCCTTCTCGAGCCTTTTTCGCTCAGTCCCATTGGAGCTGCATATAGCTAATGATTTGGAGATTTTACTCCTTTGGACAATTCTTTTCCTGATGCACAGATTCTCTCCAGGTTTTAGCAATCAATTGTTTGAATGTGATATCAAATCCATTGTAGAAAATGACTACATCAGTGTCCCTCTCTCTCTCTCTCTCTCTCTCTCTCTATATATATATATATATATATATATATATATATATATATATATATATATATATATCATGTAGAGGTCTGAAAATTTTTTTAGCTAGAGACCTGAACAGCTCTGGATTAGGGTATTAATGCGGATACAACTGGCCTTTCTGAGCCACAGTCATGAGGGACATCTCACAGAGCCATTTGTATACCTCTTATCACTCTACACATCTCTATCAGCACAAACTACCGCTGCCAAATCATCTACTTCCCTCTTGCTCTTGTTGTCCACAAGTCCTATCCCAAAACTGTAAATCAATGAAGAAATAGACATAGTGCAGTTCCCTGCACACAGGACAGTCTGAGGCTGGGCCAAGAAGATGCAATACGCCAGCCTGCATCTTGGCTGGAGCATCACTAAGATTTCTTCAAAATTGGGGACTCCAGGGCAGTTTTGGAGAGTGGGATGCAGGCCAAGTGTTGCTTCTCAGAGTGGGCTAAGACCTACATGTTTTAAGTGTAACCTTTCCTCACAAACATAAAATAACAATGCCACTTGTAAGAAGTATGCATGGGCATGGAGGGTTTGTCTTCAGTGCTCTGGCACTGATCAACACAGGGCCAGAATTTCAGTCCTTTTCTATCACTGTCATTCTGTCTCTCTGACTGTCTCTACATGCCTACTTCACTGGGCCCTTATTGGTAGTCATGCATCGTGATCTCAGATTTCCTGGTGTTGAAATTTTTCTTTATTTACCCTTTGGATTATTTAGTCTCCTGCATATGGCTTAGTACATTGGGGAACTGAGGAGACAGCGATCCTGCTGCAGGTAACAGGCATATCTCCATCTCCAGCTGCAGCTGTCCAGGCCCTCTGTGCTTGACTCCCATTCTCCAGGGCCCTGAGGCTGACACTCAGCCTAAATTCAGCCCTCCTCAATTTCCTGCACCACATCCTTGTCCAATCTCCATGAGAACCCAGGTCAAGAGAAGTGAAACTCTATCCCCCTGGCACACACATTGTGCTTTCCCTCTATTAAGTCGAATGTAAAGAATCTGTGGCACTGAAGGCCACACCAGTGTCCAGATTTTCCACGCAAAACGGAAGCTTACAGGGTTCAGAAAGAGGGTTTTTTGATGGCTGTGAAATGTCTTTTCCAAGTGCCTCCTGGGGTTTCAAATCCTTTTGAATCATGAAATTCTTTCTTTTATCTAGGGAATATTCTCACGTCTGGCCCGAAGGCACTCCCAACTAGGAGCACAGCTATCCCAGGGTCAGGAGGTCTGCCAGCCTGCTAGCTCCTGGAGGGATTCCTGAATATGTCCTCAGGCCTCAAGTGGTAACAGGTGTTTCCATTGCCTTTATGAGCAGCATGCAGGCCCTCAGGTGAGGGGTGGGTTTGATCTCCACTGGAAGCTCCTAATTCAGCCAATGGAGGCATCCATCTTTCTTTTGTCTGTCCATAGCAAGGGCCCGGGGAGTTTGTGCTTCCTTCAAGCAGAGCGACTTTGTATGGGACACTCATGCATGCCTACTTCTGGGAATCTCTCTGAGTGTGATGTGTGGACACCAGGACACCATGATCAGGGATTGTGAGGCCACAGGAACAATTGCCTTATCTGGATCTAAAATGTAGGTGTAAGGGGAAGGGTTCATCCACTATTGTTTTGTCAAACACAGTTCCCATCTATGTTGAAACATAGCTCTTTCTGGGTTCTTTCAGGGCTTGTAATCTGCTGCCCTGAGCAGTGGACTGAGAGTCTGGAGGCTGAGTAGGCAGCCAAACGTGACTGCCTACTCAGCCTCATGCCCCTGAATTCTGAGGGGTTGCCCCAGCTTACCAGTTTGGCAGTGTTTGGATGATAGTGAGGCATGGGATTGAATTGGGAACTCAGGAGAGGGAGACATGAGAATCCCTCTGCATATGCATTCTTGCTTAGCCACAATCTGTGCTAGCTGGCTTGCCCTGTCCAGCTAGGTTCTCTGAACATAAGTTGCAGGTGAGGCTGGCTACCTTGACACCCATGCCTTGAGACTACTATAGGTGAGCTCTGAGCACACACAGACAGACAGTCACACACTCACACACACATTACTGTCAGTTCTGGTAGTACAGCATATGGTGAAGGCTGGGGCTGTATGTGGTCTCTGGGCATGAGAGCTACTGCCTTACAATCTCTACAAGCAAGGTTTGAACCTGTCATCAATGAACACAGTGTAGGAGGTTTTTGACTTCTGGACACTTTCCAACTCATCTATTTCTCTTCTCGCCTACTCTGTCTCTAACTCTCACACACTCGTTATTCACTCATTGATATTTTACTTATATACTTATTTTACTGACAGGGCTAGATATACAAAGAGAGTTACCAGAGCACTGCTGAGATCTGGCTTGTTTGTTGGTGATATCACCTAGGCTACTGGAGCCACAGCTTTGTAAGTCTCTCTGATACAAGCCATATTCTGTCTCCTCATATCCATGGCAGTATCTCTCAAACCTTATAATATATATATATATATATATATATATATATATATATATATATATATATATATATATATTTGGCATTTTTAGAATAGTAGACCTATGTAATTGATCTTTATCAGAATTAACACATTTATAACAGCTTCCTTTATCATTAATAATTAGCCACCTAGTTGGAGCAGGATTCAATACAATTATAAATAATAGAACCTTCCAGTAGCATTACTAATAGCATTTCTATCAGCATCCTTATTGTAATTATCATAGTACAGAAACTTGCCTCCTTTCTCTAGTGTAAGCTTCAGTACATATGAGTTTCTTTTCATTCTCCTGAAATCTTAATAGACCTGGACTCTGAAGTGTCTCAGGATTTTTGAAGCAGCCCTCTATTTCTCAGCAGATGGTTTCCATTTTCCGCTGTAATCAGATCTTCTTGTGCTTTTTGGTTTTATTTTTTATTTTTTTCAAATCCTCCGAGATCACCCCCGTTTATTTGAAAATTTATTTATTTATTTAGTCCTATATTACGTGAGGGGTCATTTCTTCTGCTTGATAAAAATTTCTCTTGTAATTGAAGGGAAGTTTACACTCACAATACATTTCGTGTTGTAAATACTACACACATATGGGGAAGGCTGGGGTGGTCTGGGGTCTGTGGACATGAGACTGCTGCCTTACAATCTCTACAACCCAGGTTTGAACCTGTCATGTATGAACACAGTGTGGGAGGTTTTTGACTTCTGGTCTCTTTCCCACTCTTCCATTTCTCTTCTTGCCTTCTCTGTCTCTGACTCTCACAGGCTCTCACTCACTCTATCTGCACTCATTAATATTTTAATTATATACTTATTTTACTGACAGGCCCTGATATACAAAGAGAGTCGCTTGTTTTATTCTCAATTTCACCTAGGTTTCTGGAGCCTCAGCTTTGTAAGTCTCTCTGACACAAGCCATATTCTGTCTCCTCATTTCCATGCCAGTATCACTCAGTTTATAGTAAAGATATACATACATACACACACACACACACACACACACACACACACACACACACACACACATATATATATATATATATATATATATATATATATATATATATGTCATTTTTAGAATTGTTGACCTATGTATTTGACCTTAATTCAGAATTACACATTTATAACAGCCTAGTTTTTCAGAAATAATTGGCCTTGTAGCTGGAGCAGGATTCAATACAATTATAAATAATAGAACCTTCCAGTAGCATTTATAATCGTGTTTCTATCAGCATCCTTATTGTAATTTTCATAGCCCAGAACTTCCCTCCTTTTTCTAGTGTAAGCTTCAATATGTATGTGTTTGTTTTCTTTTTCCGGAAATCTTAAATTCTTTGGACCCTGAAGTGTTAGGGAATTTTTGAAGCAGCCCTCTGTTTCTCAGCAGGTGGTTTCTATGTTTCTGCTGTAATCAGGTCTTCTTGTGGTTTTTGTTTTCAATATTTTTTATTTTTTCAAGTCCTCCTAAATCATCCCCATTTATTTTCATATTTATTTATTTAGTCAGGTATCACATGAGGGTCATTTCTTCTGCTTGGTAGATTTTCTCTTATAATTGAAGGGAACTCTTGACGCACAATGCATTTCCGGTGGCAAATACTACATACATATGGTGAAGGCTTGGGTTGTCTAGGGTCTGTGGGCATTAGAGCTGCTGCCTTACAATCTCTACAACCCAGGTTTGAACCTGTCATGAATGAACACAATCTAGGGGTTTTTTGACTTCTGGTCTATTTCCAACTCATCTATTTCTTTTCTCGCCTTCTCTGTCTCTGACTGTCACAGGCTCTCACTCACTCTGTCTGCACTCAGCAATATTTTACTTATATCCTTATTTTATTGACAGGCCCAGATATACAAAGAGAGTTGCCAGAGCACTGCTGAGCTCTGGCTTGTTTTTTGGCGATTTTACCTAGGCTACTGGAACCTCAGCTTTGTAAGTCTCTCTGACACAAGCCATATTCTGTCTCCTCATATCCATGGCAGTATCTCTCAGACTTTATAATAAAGATATACATCCATATACATATATAAATATACATATATATCTGTCATTTTAGAATTGTTGACCTATGGTCTTCCTGTGGTTTTTATTATTTTTTTATTTTTTCAAATCCTCTGAGATCATCCCCATATATTTGCATATTTATTTATATGTTGTTGCTGAGGAGTTATTCTGATGCAGTTTCCACCCCTAGGTTTTTCTACACCCGCCAAATCCTAGAGTGCCCCCTTTCAACCAATCCTGGCCCTACACGTCACCCCTGGTTGTCGCCCAATAAAAGCCCCCTCACCCCCCCTCTCTGTGGGCTCTCAGCTCTCCCTCTCTGAGGTCTGGCTCCCTGCTCTCCCCTCCGTGTTCAGATAGTGGGGAAGGCCATTGCCTGCTGGCTACACGTGGTCTGAATCAAACCCCCCATCCTATAATAAAGATTTTTGTACCCCTTTGCTCTGGACGTCTGCTCTCTTCTCTGAGGTGCAGCCCGACACCAGACCACCACAACAACATCTGGCGCCCTTCGTGTTCCATACGCACACCATGCCCGGCCTGAGGTCTCTGAAACCGCCCAGACACAGGTAAGTGGCATCCGCCCACTTCTGTGGCCCTGTGTTTCCCTCCACCATGGGAAATTTCTCGTTTTATGAGGAGGTGTCCCAGTCATTATCTCTTGACCTGGGACAGACTCGCGCTGTCATTAACAGTTTAATTTTCGCTACCCCTTGGATTTTTTAACTGTGGTCGCCACTTTCAAGATATGCAAAACGTGGTATGCCATAAGGATAAGTGACCTTGAGGCTGAGGTATGAGAGTTAAATCACATGTGCTTAAGACTTAGATGTCCTATGCAATCAGTGGCTAATCCCAAGAATTCCATTCCCACAGACATGCACACTTGTTTGGATGCTCCACCTCTGACCCCTCCCCTTCCGCCCCTGTTTCAGCTCTGCCTGAGGTTTCTGTGTCCCTGAACCCGCCCCCGGCCCCTGCCTCCCCGGTTTCAGCTCCGCCTGAGGTTTCTGTGTCCCTGAACCCTCCCCTGGCCCCTGCCTCCCTGGTTTCATCTCCGCCTGCAGCTTCCGTTTTCCTGACCCCACCCCAGGTCCCTGCTGCCGTGGTTGCAGCTCCACCTGAGGTTTCTGAAACCCTGAACATTTTTAGAATTGTTAACATATCTATTTGACCGTAATTCAGAATTACCAAATTTATAAAAGCCCAGTTTTTCTGAAATAATTGGCCGTATAGTTGGAGCAGAATTTGATACAATTATAAATAAAATAACATTCCAGTAGCATTTATAATCGTGTTTCTATCAGCATCCCTATTGTAACTATCAAAGCCCAGAACTTCCCTTCTTTTTCTAGTGTAAGCTTCAAAACATTTGTTTGTTTTATTTCTCCAGGAAACTTAATTTCCCTGGACCCTGAAGTTTTAGGGAATTTTTGAAGCAGCCCTCTGTTTCTCAGGAGATGGTTTCTATGTTTCTGCTGTAATCAGGTCTTGTGGTTTTTGTTTTCATTATTTTTTATTTTTTCAAGTCATCCTAAGTCATCCCCATTTATTTGCATATTTATTTATTTATTCAGGTATCACATGAGTGTCATTTCTTCTGCTTGATAGATTTTCTCTTATAATTGAAGGGAACTATTGATACACAATGAATTTCCTGGTACAAATAATACACACATATGGTGAAGGCTTGAGTTTTCTAGAGTCTGTGGGAATTAGAGCTGCTCCCTTACAGTCTCTACAACCCACATTTTAACCTGTCATGAATGAACACAGTCTAGGGGGTTTTTGACTTCTGGTCTATTTCCAACTCCTCTGTTTCTTTTCTCTCCTTCTCTGTCTCTGACTCTCAGGCTCTAACTCACTCTGTCTGCACTCAGTAATATTTTACTTATATCCTTATATTATTGACAGGCCCATATATACAAATAGAGTTTCCAGAGCACTGCTTAGCTCTGGATTGTTTTGTTGGTGATTTTACCTAGACTACTGGAGCCTCAGCTTTGTAAGTCTCTCTGACACAAGCCATATTCTGTGCCCTCATATACATGGCTGTAATTCTCAGATTTTATAATAAAGATATACATCCATATACATATATAAATATATCTCTGTCATTTTTAGAATTGTAGACCTATGATCTTCCTGTGCTTTTTATTTTTATTTTTAGAAATACTCCTAGATCATCCCCATATATTTGCATATTTATTTATATATTTAGTCCAATATCATATGCGGGGTCATTTCTTCTGCATGATAAACTTTCTCTTATAATTGAAGGTAACTATGGTCATACAATACATTTCCTTTTGCAGATTCTGCACACTACTACAAATACTACTGCACTGTTTTTGACAGTGACATCCAATGCGCAATGGATTAGTATTGCATGGCTCTAAATAATGTTCCCTATTTAAGCTACAATGTTTTTAACCTCACAAATATTTATTCTGTTCTTTCTTGGAGGAGGAATGGTTTACAGTCAACAGTTACATGTAATAGTGGCTAAGGGGGTAATTTTTCCCACTTTCCCTGTATTTCTGTACATCATTTGTAACTTTCCTATTGAGGAGAAGGAAACAGTCATAAATTGAGAAAGCAGGGCCCAAGCAGGAAGTGAGAAAGAGAGACAGCTGATCGTTTTGAAACCTGAAGTTCTTTCCTGTATCTAGGGAATATTCTCACCTCTGGCCAGAAGGCCTTTGCAACTAGGAGCACACCTATCCCAGATTTAGGAGGTCTGCCAGTCTGCTAGCTCCTGGAGGGATTCCTGAGTATGTCCTCAGGCCCCAAGTGGCAACAGGTGTTTCCAATTGCCTTTATTAGCAGCAGCCAGGCCATCAGGTGAGGGGCGGGACTGTGATATCCACTGGAAGCTCCTAATTCAGCCAATGGAGGCATCCATCCTTCTTTTGTCTCTCCATAGCAAGGGCCCGGGGAGTTTGTGCTTCCTGCAAGCAGAGAGACATTGTATGGGACACACATGCATGCCTACTTCTTGGAATCTCTCTGAGTGTGATGTGTGGACACCAGGACACCAGGATCAGGGTTTGTGAGGCCACAGGAGCAATTGCCTTAGCCGGACCCAAAGTGTAGGTTTAAGGGGCCGGGTTCATCCACTACTGTTTGGTCAAACACAGTTCCTATCTATGTTGAAAGACAGCTCTTTCTGGGGTATTTCAGAGCTTGTAATCTGCTGTCCTAGGCAGTGGACTGAGATTAAGGAGGCTGAGTAGGCAGCCAAACGTGACTGGACAGACACATGCCCCTGAATTCTGAGGGGTGCCCCTGCTTACCCCTTTGCCAGTTTTTGGATGATAGTGAGGCAGGGGATTGAATCGGGAACACAGGAGAGGGAGACATGAGAGTCCCTTTGCATATGCATTCTTGTTTTGCGAGAATCTGTGCTAGTTGGCTTGCCCTGTCCAGCTAGATTATCTGTGCATTAGTTGCAGGTGAGGCTGGCTACCTTGACACCCATACTCTGAGACTACTACAAGTGAGCTCTGAGCACACACAGACACACACAGACAGACAAACAGGCAGACACTCACACAAACATTACTGTCTGGTCTGGTAGTACAGCATATGGTGAAGGATGGGGATGTATGGGGTTTGTGGGCATGAGAGCTGGTGCCTTACAATCTCTACAAGTCAGGTTTGAACAGGTAATCAATGAACACAGTGTAGGAGGTTTTTGACTTCTGGTCACTTTCCAACTCATCTATTTCTTTTCTCTCCTTCTCTGTCTCTGACTCTCACAGGCTCTCAATTACTCTGCACTCAGTAATATTTTACATATATCCTTATTTTATTGACAGGCCCAGATATACAAAGAGAGTTCCCAGAGCATTGCTGAGCTCTCTCTTGATGTGTTGGTGATTTCACCTAGGCTACTGGAGCCTCAGCTTTGTAAGTCTCTCTGACACAAGCCATATTCTGTCTCCTCATATCCATGGCAGTATCTCTCAGACTTTATAATAAACATATACCTCCATATATATATATATCTGTTATTTTTAGAATTGTCGACCTATGTAATTGATCTTTATCAGAATTAACACATTTATAACAGTTTCCTTTTTCATTTATAATTGGCCACCTAGTTGGAGCAGGATTCAATACAATTATAAATAATAGAACCTTCCAGTAGCATTTCTAATAGCATTTCTATCAGCATCCTTATTGTAATTATCATAGTACGGAACTTGCCTCCTTTCTCTAGTGTAAGCTTCAGTATATTGAGTTTCTTTTCATTCTCCTGAAATCTTAATTTCCCTGGACTCTGAAGTGTCTCAGAATTTTTGAAGCAGCCTACTGTTTCTCAGCAGATGGTTTCTATGTTTCTGCTCTAATCAGGTCTTCTTGTGCTTTTTGTTATTATTTTTCATTTTTTTCAAATCCTCCTAGATCATCCCCTTTTATTTGCATATTTATTTTTTTACTTAGTCCTATATTACATGAGGGGTCATTTATTCTGCTTGATAGATTTTTCTATTATAATTAAAGGGAAGTTTAGACTCACAATACATTTCCTGTCGTAAATACTACACACATATGGTGAAGGCTGGGGTTGTCTGTGGTCTTTAGACATGAGACTGCTGCCTTACAATCTCTACAACCCAGGTTTGAACCTGTCATGAATGAACACAGTCTAGGTGGTTTTTGACTTCTGGTCTCTTTCTCACTCTTCTATTTCTATTATTGCCTTCTCTGTCTCTGACTCTCACAGGCTCTCACTCACTCTGTCGGCACTCATTAATATTTTACTTATATACATTATTTTACTGACAGGACCAGATATACAAAGGGAATCACCAGAACACTGCTGATCTTTGGCTGTTTTTTTGGTGATTTCACCGAGGTTTCTGGAGCCTCAGCTTTGTTAGCCTCTCTGACACAAGCCATACTCTGTCTCAGCATAGCCAGCCAGTATCCCTCAGAGTTTATAATAAAGATACACATACATATATGTAAATATATATATATATATATATATATCAGTCATTTTTAGAATTGTTGACATTTTTATTTGATCTTAACGCAGAATTACCACATTTATAACAGGCTTTTTATTCATAAATACTTGGTCACATAGTCGGAGCAGTATTCACTACAATTATAAATTATAAGCCTTCCAGGAGCATTTCCAATAGCCTTTCTATCAGTATCCTCATTGTAATTATCATAGCACAGAATTTGCCTCCATTTTATAGTGAAAGCTTAATACGTATGCCTTTCTTTTCATTCTCTGGAATTCTTAATTTGCCTGGACCCTGAAGTGTCAGGGAAGTTTTGCAGCAGCCCTCTATTTCTCAGCACACATTTTCTATATTTCTGCTGTAGTCAGGTCTTCCTGTGGTTTTTGTTTTTTTCAAATCCTCCTAGATCATCCCCATTCATTTGCATTTTTATTTATTTATTTAGTCCCATATCACATTAGGGGTCATTTCTTCTGCCTGATATATTTTCTCTTATAATTGAAGGGAACTTTTGACACACAATACATTTCCATTTGCAGATACTACACACTACTATGACTATTACTGAACTGTTTTTGACAGTGACATCCAATGCACAATGGATTAGTATTGCATTGCTCTAAAGAATGTTCCCTATTTAACCTACAATATTTTTAACCTCACAAATATATATTCTGTTCTTTCTTGGGGGATGAATGGTTTACAGTCAACAGTTACATGTAATAGTGGTCACAGGGGTAATTTTTTCCACTTTCCCTGTATTTCTGTACATCATGTGTAACTTTCTTACTGAGGAGAAGGAAACAGTCACAAATTTAGAGAGCAGGGTCCAAGCAGGAAGAGAGACAGAGAGACAGCTGCAGTTCTGATTTGACACTAGCCCAGCTTTTCCCTAAATGGGTAAGTGGTGAGCAGGGGATCAAAAAGGGGTCCTGTGCTTCCACAAAGTTCCCTGGCATCTCCAACAGCTGTGCCTGCAACCCATGCTCCCTTCGTTGTCCATGTAACTTTTGATCTTCTCTAGGCACTTCTCACCTTCATATGCCAGAAACTTAACAATTCTCCCCTCCACCAATGAAACTTTGACCTTATACTTGAGTGCAAAACAGCAACCCCAATCCACGTTATTTCAGGGAAAAGTGTGTGCGTCTCTTTTCGAGGGTGTGTGTGTGTGTATGTGTAAGTGTACATAAGTGTGTTTCAGTTATGATTACCGCTGTTGTTTCTTTATTCCTGATGCATATTCTTAGGAACTGGGTTGTGCAATGACAAATGACGTTTCCACTGCACAAGTGGTTTTTCAAGTATGAATGGCACATTGGATATTCTGTACACTGTTGTGCATTCTCCCAGGTGGTCCTAAGATGGGTTCTTTCCTTTGCTATTCCCATGCTGTGTGTAATTTTCTGTGTAGACTCAAAGAGGAGTGGCATGGGGGAGCTCAGCTGCATTCTGCTGTGTGTCCACAAGGTGGCAGCAAAGCCCATAGTTGAGTGTAGTGATTCTGTGGAATGAGGAGAACTCTGGGATTTGTGGCCCATGGACAGCAAGGTTGAAATTTACGTAGAGTGCTCTAGACATCTGTTCTTTCCTGTGGGGTGGGGGGATCCCCCATTTGGCTTTGCAAGTGGAAGGGGTTTCTCTCTTTGTCTGGGATGACTCTACTGTGAGCTTTTGAATCCCTGTACTCAGCTGCATTTTGCTGAGTGTCCACAAGAGGGCAGCTCCAGTGTGGCACTAAGGCACCATGGGGCAAGTGCCCTGAGGCACTGGGCTACAAGAGTGTTTATGGGTGTGCCCTAAGACCATGGCGAGCCTAGCTCAAGCAGGCAGTGTCCTAAGGACGTGTCCAGACAGGAGCTGTTGGGTCGTGTTGGCAGAAACAGGGCCTACAGAGGAAGGCAGACAGTCCCCAGGGGCGGGTCTAAGAGACCATGCCCTCTGAGCCTGAGGGGAGGGCCCAGTGCATATTCGTAGAGACAGCTGGCCAATTAGAGAAGAGGAACATCACCCTCAGGGGCGTGAACCAAGAGCTGGCCAATGAGAACAAAGGAGAAGTTGCGAGGTCTGGACTCAGAGAGCAGCCTTCTGAAGGAAGCCCGCCAATTGGAGTTCAGAGCTGGCCTTAAAAGTCGGGCGTGCTTCGAGGAAGTGCGAAGCAGGGTTCAGCCCAGGGCCCTGCCTTGCAGAAGCTGTCCAGTGCGTATGTGTATAACTCCATTTGTGCCTGTGCCTCTGTGGATGTGTGCGTGCATGACTGTGAGAGTGTGTGTTTGTGTGTGTGTATGTGTGTGGAAGGGAGAGAAAGAGAACAACAGAATTAATGTGGCACAGGAGATTTTGTGCAAAACACTTGGCACATTCTGATTTACTGGTCAATATTGACAGCATTGTGGCTCTCCTTGTCCCTTGGACACTATTTTTCTTTTCAGATGTAAAGACACTGAAGAGGGAGAGGTTTTGCCCTAAGGCTTGCTCTGGGAACTAGCAGCTTCCCTGTGTGTGTTGCCAGACTAGGAAACTTGTGGTGCCTGTCCATGTGGAGAGTTTCCTGGATGAGTTCCTTCTCAAGCCTTTTTCGCTAGGTCCCATTGGAGCTGCATATAGCTAATGATTTGGAGATTTTACTCCTTTGGACAATTCTTTTCCTGATGCACAGTTTCTCTCCAGGTTTTAACATTCAATTGTCTGAATGTCATACCGCATCCATTGTAGAAAATGACTACATCAGTGTCTTGCTCTCTCTCTCTCTCTCTCTCTCTCTCTCTCTCTCTCTATATATATATATATATATATATATATATATATATATATATATGATGTAGATGTCTGAAAATATATTTTAGCTAGAGACCTGCACAGCTCTGGATTCGGGTAGTCATGCGGATACACCTGTCCCTTCAGAGCCACAGTCATGAGACACATCTCACAGAGCATTCGTTTACCTATTGTCACTCTACAAATCTCTCAGCACAAACTAATGCTGCCAAATCATCTACTTACCTCTTGCTCATTTTGTCCAAGGAGTCCTATTCCAAAACTGTAAATCAAAGAAGAAAGAGACATAGTGCAGGTCCCTGCACACAGGACAGGCTGAGGCTGGACCAGGGAGATGGAATATGCCAGCCTGCATCTTGGCTGGAGCATCACTAAGACTACTTCCAATTTGGAGAGGCGGGGGCAGTTTTGGAGAGTTGGCTGCAGGCCGAGAGTTGCTTCTCAGAGTGGCTAAGACCTAGATGTTCTAAGTGTTACCTTTCCTCCAAAACATAAAATAGCAATGACACTTGTAAGAAGTATGCATGGGCATGGAGGATTTGTCTTCAGTGCTCTGGTACTGATCAACACAGGGCCAGAATTTCAGTCCTTTCCTGTCTCTGTCATTCTGTCTCTCTGACAGTCTCTACGTGCCTTCTTCCTTGGGCCCTTATGGAAAGTCAGTGCATGCATTTGAACTCAGGCATCCTGGTGTTGAAATTTTCCTTTCTTTGCCCTTTGGATTATTTAGTCTACTGGACATGGGGTAGTACAGTGGGGAACAGTGAAGACAGATTTGCTGCTGCAGGTTCCAGGAATATGTCCATCTGCAGCTGCAGCTGTCCAGGCCCTCTGTGCTTGAATGCCATTGTCCAGGGCCCAGAGGCTGACACTCAGCCTAAATGCAGCCCTCCTCAACTTCCTGCACTGCATCCTTGTCCTTATTGCATGAAGCCCAGGTAAAGAGAAGTGAAAATCTACCACCCTGGCACACACATTGTGCTGTCCCTCTATTAAGCCGAATGTAAAGTATCTGTGGTATTGATGGCCACACCAGTGTCCAGATTTTCCACGCAAAATGGAAGCTTCCAGGGTTTTGAAAGAGGGTGTTTTGATGGCTCTGAAATGTCTTTTCCAAGTTCCTCATGGAGTTTTCAAATCTTTTTGAAACCTGAAGTATTTTCTTCTATCTAGGGAATATTCTCACCTCTGGTCAGAAGGGCCGCCCAACTAGGAGCACAGCTATCCCGGGGTAAGGAGGTCAGCCAGCCTGCTAGCTCCTGGAGGGATTCCTGAGTATGTCCTCAGGGCCCAAGTGGTAACAGGTGTTTCCAATTGCCTTTATTAGCAGCAGCCAGGCCCTCAGCTGAGGTGTGGGGCTGTGATCTCCACTGGAAGCTCGGAATTCAACCAAAGGAGGCATCCATCTTTCTTTTGTCTGTCCATAGCAGGAGCCCGGGGAGTTTGTACTTCCTTCAAGCAGAGAGACTTTCTATGGGACACTCATGCATGCCTACTTCTGGGAATGGGAATTCTGAATTCTGAGTGGTGCCGCAGCTTCCCTCGGATGATAGATAGTGAGGCATGGGATTGAATAGTGAACTCAGGAGATTTAGACATGAGAGTCCCTTTGCATACGCATTCTTGCTTAGCCAGAACCTGGGCTAGCAGGCTCGTACTGACCAGCTAGGTTCTCAGTACATAAGTTGCAGGTGAGGCTGGCTACCTTGCCACACATGCTTTGAGACTACTACAGGTGAGCTCTGAGCACACACAGACACACACAATCAGACAGACCGACTGACACACACACATTACTGTCAGGTCAGGTAGTACAGCATATAGTGAAGGCTGGGGTTGTCTGGGGTCTGTGGGCTTGAGAGCTGCTGCCTTACAATCTCTACAAGCCAGATTTGTATCTGTCATCAATGAACACAGTGTAGGAGGTTTTTGAATTCTGAGACACTGAAGAATGAGAGATTTTTGCCCTGAGGCTTGCACTGGGAACTAGCAGCTGCCCTTGTGTGTTTCCAGACTAGGAAACTTGTGGTGCCGGTCCATGTGGAGAGTCTCCTGGATGATTTCCTTCTCAAGCCTTTTTCGATCGGTGCCGCTGTTGCTGCAAATAGCTAATGATTTGGAGATTTTACTCCTTTGGACAATTCTTTTCCTGATGCACAGTTTCTCTCCAGGTTTGAGCAATCAATTGTCTGAATTTCATACCTAATCCATTGTAGAAAATGACTACATCAGTTTCTCTCTCTCTCTCTCTCTCTCTCTCTCTCTATATATATATATATATATATATATATATATATAAATATATATATATATATATATAATTTAGAGTTCTGAAATTTTTTTTAGCTAGAGACCTGTACAGCTCTGGATTAGCGTATTAAAGTGGATAAACCTGGCCCTTCTGAGCCACAGTCATGAGAGACATCTCACAGAGCGATATCGTTTATCACTCTACAAATCTCTCTCAACACAAACTATCTCTGCAAAATCATTTACTTCCCTCTTGCTCATTTTGTCCACCGAGTCCTATCCCAAAACTGTAAATCAAAGAAGAAATAGACATAGTGCAGTTCCCTGCAAACAGGACAGGCTGAGGCTTGACCAGGGGGATGCAATACGCCAGCCTGCTTCTTGGCTGGAGCATCAATAAGACTACTTCCAATTTTGAGAGGCAGGGGCAGTTTTGGAGAGTGGGCAGCCCGCCAACTGTTACTTCTCAGAGTGTCTAAGACCTAGATTTTCTAAGTGTTACCTTTCCTCAAAAACATAAAATAGCAATGCCACTTGTAGGAAGTATACATGGGCTTGGAGGGTTTGTCTTCAGTGCTCTGGCACTGATCAACACAGGGCCAGAATTTCACTCCTTTTCTGTATCTGTCATTCTGTCCCTCTGACTGTCTCTACGTGCCTTCTTCCCTGGGCCCTTACTGGAAGTCATTGCATGCATCGTGAACTCAGTCATCCTGGTGTTGAAATTTTCCTTTCTTTGCACTTTGGATTATTTAGTCTCCTGCACATCCTGTAGTATGGAATGGAACTGCGGAGACAGCATTGCTGCTGCAGGTTCCAGGCATATGTTCATCTGCAGCTGCATCTGTCCAGGCCCTCTGTGATTGATTCCCATTCTCCTGGAGGCTGAGTAGTCAGCCATGCTCTGAGAATTCTATAGGTGAGCACAGACAGAGAGACACACACACACATTTCTGTCAGGTCTGGTAGTACAGCATATGGTGAAGGCTGGGGCTGTCTGGGGTCTGTGAGCATGAGAGCTGCTGTCTTACAATCTCTAAAAGCCAGCTTTGAACCTGTCATCAATGAACACAGTGTAGGAGGTTTTTGAGTTCTGGTTTCATTCCAACACATCTATTTCTCTACTCGCCTTATAGATTTAGTCTGATATAACATGAGGGGCCATTTCTTCGGCCAGAAAAATTTTCTCTTATAATTGTAGGGAACTTTGGACACACAATACATGTCCTTTTGCAGAGACTACACTCTACTACAGCTACTACTGCACTGTTTTTACATTGACATCCAATGCACAATGGATTATTATTGCATGGTTCTAAAAATGTTCCCTATTTAACCTACAAAGTTTTTAACCTCACAAATATTTATTCTGTTCTTTCTTGGGTGATGAATGGTTTACAGTCAACAGTTACATGTAATAGTGGCTACGGGGCTAATTTTTCCCACTTTCCCTTAATTCAGTACATCATTTGTAACTTTCCTATTGAGGAGAAGGAAACAGTCATAAATAGAGAGAGCAGGGCCCAAGCAGGAAGAGAGTCAGAGAGACAGCTGCAGATCTGATTTGCCACTAGCCCAGCTTTTCCCTAATTGGGTAAGTGGTGACCAGGGGCTCAAAATGGGGTCTTGGGCTTCCACATAGTTCTCTTGCATTCTTGCTTATCCAGAATCTGGGCTAGCTGGCTTACCCTGACCAGCTAGGTTCTCTGTACATAAGTTGCAGATGAGGCTGGCTACCTTGACACCCATGTTCTGAGACTACTACAGGTGAGCTCTGATCACACACAGACACAACACACAGACAGAAACACACACACACACACACACACATTACTGTCAGGTATGGTAGTACAGCATATGGTGACGGCTGGGGCTGTCTGAGGTCTGTGGGCATGAGTGCTGCTGCCTTATAATCTCTACAAGCCAGGTTTGAACCTGTCAGTGAACACAGTGTAGGAGGTTTTGAATTCTGATCTCTTTCCAACTCATCTATTTCTCTACTCGCCTTCTCTAACTGTCACATTCTCTGGCTGGCTGAGGGTGTGTCACTGGGACAACAAGACAATCAGATTCGAGCTGATGTGGCGGCTGGGCGGGCCTTCTTGAGGCTGCCCAATGAGCGTGCTCCAAGGCCGTGTTGGCTGTGCTCAAGGCCAAGGCTAATCACTAACTAGGGGCCTGGACCCTCCTGGGCTTGTCCAAGCACACTGGCCAATGATATTGCTGGCAGGGGTTCTGGGCGTGGCCTAGGCATCTGGCCTATCAGAGCATGGCTGGCGCCCTGTAGGCATGCCCTTTGAAGGAAGCACGAATATGGGAGCTCAGAGCTGGCATTAAAAGACTGTGCGTGCTTCCAGGAAGTGTGAAGCAGGGTTCAGCCCAGGGTCCTGCCTTGCAGAAGCTGTCCAGTGCGCATGTGTGTAACTCCATTTGTGCCTGTGCCTCTGTTGATATGTGCCTGTGTGTGACTGTGAGAGTGTGTGTTTGTGTGTGTTTGTGTTTGTGTGTGTTTGGGAGGGAGAGATAGAGAGAATAACAGAATCACTGTGGCACAGGTGATTTTGTGCAAAACACATGGTACATTCTGATTTACAGCTCAATATTGACACCATTGTAGCTCTCCTTTGCCCTTGGTCACTTTTCTTATTTTCAGATGTAAAGACACTGAAAAGGGAGAGGTTTATGCCCTGAGGCTTGCACTGGGAACTAGCAGCTGCCCTGTGTGTGTTACCAGACTAGGAAATTTGTGGTGCCTGTCCATATGAAGAGTCTCCTGGATGAGTTCCTTCTCGAGCCTATTTTGCTCGGTACCATTGGAGCTGCATATAGCTAATGATTTGGAGATTTTACTCCTTTGGACAATTCTTTTCCTGATGCACAGTTTATCTCCAGGTTTAAGCAATCGATTGTCTGTATGTAATATAAAATCCATTGTAGAAAATGACTACATCAGTCTCTCTCTCTACATATGTGTGTGTGTGTGTGTGTGTGTGTGTGTGTAACGTGTAGAGGTATGAAAATATTTTTTAACTAGAGACCTGCAGAGCTCTGGATTAGGGTAGTAAAGTGGATACAGCTTGCCCTTCTGAGCCACAGTCATGAGAGACATCTCACAGAGCCATATTGTTTATCACTGTACAAATCCTCTCAGCACAAACTACCACTGCCAAAACATCTACTTCCCTCTTGCTATTTTTGTCCACCTAGTCCTATCCCAAATCTGTAAATCAAAGAAGAAATAGACATAGTGCAGTTCCCTGCAGAGAGGACAGTCTAAGGCTGGACCAGGTAGAGGCAATACGCCAGCCTGCAAATTGGCTGGAGCATCACTAAGACTACTTACAAATTGGAGAGGCGGGGGCAGTTTTGGAGACTGGGCTGCAGGCTAAGTGTTGCTTCTCAGAGTTGGCTAAGACCTAGATATTCTAAGTGTAACCTTTCCTCACAAACATGAAATAACAATGCCATTTGTAAGAAGTATGCATGGGCATGGAGGGTTTGTCTTCACTGCTCTAGCACTGATAAACACAGGGCCAGAATTTCAGTCCTTTTCTGTCTCTGTCATCCTGTCTCTCTGACTGTCTCTATTTGCCTTCTTCATTGGGCCCTTATGGAAGTCAGTGCATGCATCATGAACTCGGACTTCCTGGTGTTGAAATTATCCTTTCTTTGCCCTTTGAATTATTTAGTATCTTGCATAAGGCATAGTACAGAGGGGAACTGAAGAGACAGCGTTCCTGCTGCAGGTAACAGGCATATGTCCATCTTCAGCTGCAGCTGTCCAGGCCCTCTGTGCTTTACTCCCATTCTATAGGGCCCTGAGTCTGACACTCAGCCTAAATGCAGCCCTACTCACCTTCCGACACATCATCCTAGTCCTTATTCCATGAGAGCCCAGGTGAAGACAAGTGAAACTCTATCCCCCTGGCACACACATTGTGTTTTCCCTCTATTAAGCCGAATGTAAAGGATCTGTGGTACTGATGGCCAACCAGTGTCCAGATTTTCCATGCAAAACGGAAGCTTCCTTGTTTTGAAAGAGGGTGTTTTGATGGCTGTGAAATGCCTTTTCCAAGTGCCTCATGGGGTTTTCAAATCCTTTTGAAACCTGAAGTTCTTTCTTGTATCTAGGGAATATTCTAACCTCTGGCCTGAAGGGCCGCCCAACTCTGAGCACAGCTATCCCATGGTGAGGAGGTCTGCCAGCCTGCTAAATCCTGGAGGGATTCCTGAGTATGTCATCAGGGCCCAAGTGGTAACAGGTGTTTCCAAATGCCTTTATTAGCAGCAGCCAGGCCCTCAGGTGAGGTTGGGGGCTGTGATCTCCACTGGAAGCTCCAAATTCAGCCAATGGAGGCATCCATCTTTCTTTTGTCTGTCCATAACAAGGGCCCGGGGAGTTTATTCTTCCTGCAAACTGAGCGACTTTGTATGGGACACTTATGCATGGCTACCTCTGCGAATCTCTCTGAGTGTGATGTGTGTACACCAGGACACCATGATCAGGCGTGTGAGTCCACAGGAGCAATTGCCTTAGCCGGACCCAAAGGGTCGGTGTAAAGGACAGGGTTCATCCACTATTATTTGGTCTAACACAGTACCCATCTATGTTGAAACACAGCTCTTTCTTGGTACTGTCTGTGCTTGTAATCTGCTGCCCTGAGCAGTGGACTGAGAGCCTGGAGGCTGGACAGGCTCATGCTCATGAATTCTGAGGGGTGCCCCAGCTTCCCCCTGATGATAGATAGTGAGGCATGGGATTAAATAGGGAACTCAGGAGATTAAGATATGAGAGTCCCTTTGCATATGCATTCTTGGTTAGCCAGAATCTGGACTAGCTGGCTTGCCCTGACCAGCTAGGTTCTCTGTACATAAGTTGCAGGTAAGGCTGGCTACCTTGACAACCATGCGCTGAGACTACTACAGGTGAGCTCTGAGCACACACAGATACACACAGTCAGACAGACAGACAGACACACACACACACACATTACTGTCAGGTCTGGTAGTACAGCATATGGTGAATTCTGGAGCTGTCTGGGGTCTGTGGGCATGAGAGCTGCTGCCTTACAATCTCTACAAGCCAGGTTTGAACCTGTCATCAATCAACACAGTCTAGGAGATTTTTGAATTCTGAGACACTGAAGAGGGAGAGATTTTTTCCCTGAGGCTTGCACTGGGAACTAGCAGCTGCCCTGTTTGTGTTTCCAGACTAGGAAACTTGTGGTGTCTGTCGATGTGGAGAGTCTCCTGGATAAGTTCCTTCTCGAGCCTTTTTCGATTGATCCCGTTGGAGCTACATATAGCTAAATATTTGGAGATTTTACTCCTATGGACAAATCTTTTCCTGATGCACAGATTCTCTACAGCTTTTAGCAATCAATTGTTGAATGTCATATCGAATCCATTGTAGAAAATGACTATCGCAGTGTCTCTCTCTATATATATATATATACATATATATATAAATTATTATATATGTATATATATATATATATGTAACATGTAGAAGTCTGAAAATATTTTTTACCTAGAGACCTGCAAAGGTCTTGATTAGGCTAGTGAAATGGATACACCTGGCCCTTCTTAGCCACAGTCATGAGAGACATCTCACAGAGCCATATCGTTTATCACAGAAGAAATAGACATAGTGCAGTTCCCTGAACACAGGACAGGCTGAGGCTGGACCAGGGAGATGAAATAGCCAGCCTGCATTTGGCTGGAGAATCACTAAAACTAGTTCCAATTTGGAGAGGCAAGGGCAGTTTTGGAGAGTGGGTTGCAGGCCAAGTGTTGCTTCTCAGAGTGGGCTAAGACCTAGATGTTCTAAGTGTAACCTTTCCTCACAAACATAAAATAACAATGCCACATGTAAGATGTATGCATGGGCATGGAAGGATTGTCTTCAGTGCTCTGGCACTGTTCAACACAGGGCAAGAACCTCTGTCCTTTCCATTCACTCTCATTCTGTCTCTCTCACTGTCTCTAAGTGCCTTCTTACCTGGAACCTTATGGAAGTCAGTGCATGCATCGTGAACTCGGTCTGGCTAGTGTTGAAATTTTCCTTTCTTTGCCCTTTGGATTACTTAGTCTTGTGCATATGACGTAGTACAGAGTGGAACTGAGGAGACAGCTTTCCTGCTGCAGGTAACAGGCATATGTCCATCTCCAGCTGCAGCTGTCCTGGCCCTCTGTGCTTGACTCCCATTCTCCAGGGCCCTGAGGCTGACACTCAGCCTAAATGCAGCCCTCCTCAATTTCCTGCACCGAATCCTTGTCCTTATTCCATGAGAGCCCAGGTCAAGAAAAGTGAAACTCTACCACACTGGCACACA
Organism: Erinaceus europaeus; assembly: GCF_950295315.1. Taxonomy (NCBI): domain Eukaryota; kingdom Metazoa; phylum Chordata; class Mammalia; order Eulipotyphla; family Erinaceidae; genus Erinaceus; species Erinaceus europaeus. The sequence continues at coordinate 75,208,619 of NC_080167.1, forward strand.
CATTGTGCTTTCCCTCTATTGGGCTGAATGTAATGGATCTGTGGTACTGATGGCCACAACAGTGTCCAGAATTTCCACGCAAAAAGGAAGATTCCAGGGTTCTGAAAGAGGGTGTTTTGATGGCTGTGAAATGTCTTTTCCAAGTGCCTCTTGGGGTTGCAAATCCTTCTGAAACCTGAAGTTCATGGTTGTATCTAGGGAATATTCTCACCTCTGGCCCGAAAGCCCTCCCAACTAGGAGCACAGCTATTCCAGGCTCTGGAGGTCTGCCAGCCTGCAAGAACCTGGAGGGATTCTAGAGTATTTACTCAGGCCCCAAGTGGTAACAGGTGTTTCCAATAGCCTTTATTAGCAGCAGACAGGCCATCACGTGAGGGGCGGGGCTTTGATCTCCACTGGAAGCTCCTAATTCAGTCTATGGAGGCATCCATCTTCCTTTTGTCTCTCAATATCAAGGGCTCGGGGAGTTTGTGCTTCCTGCAAGCAGAGCGACTTTGTATGGGACTCCTGCATGCCTAATAATGGGAATCTCTCTGAGTGTGATGTGTGGACACCAGGACACTATTATCATGGATTGTGAGGCCACAAGAGCAATTGCCTTAGCCGGACCCAAAGGATAGGTGTGAGGGCCCGGGTTCATCCACTATTGTTTGGCCAAACACAGTTCCCATCTATGTTGAAACACAGCTATTTCTGGGTTCTTTCTGGGCTTGTAATCTGCTGCCCTGAGCAGTGGACTGAGAGTCAGGAGGCTGAGTAGGCAGCCAAACGTGACTGGACAGGCTCCTCCACCTGAATTCTGTGGGGTGCCTGAGCTTACCCCTTTGGCAGTGTTTGGATGATAGTGAGGTATGAGATTGAATCCGGAACTCAGGAGAGGGAGACATGAGAGTCCCTTTGCATGTGCATTCTTGCTTAGCCACAATCTGGGCTAGCTGGCTTGCCCTGACCAGCTAGGTTCTCTGCACGTAAGTTTCAGGTGAGGCTGGCTATCTTCCCAACCATGCTCTGAGAATACTATAGGTGAGCTCTGAGCACACCGACACAGACAGTCAGAGAGACAGACACACACACACACACATATTACTGTCAGGTCTTGTAGTACAGCATATGGTGAAGGCTGGGGCTGTCTGGGGTGTGTGGGCATGAGAGCTGCTGCCTTACAATCTCTACAAGCCAGGTTTGATCCTGTCATCAATGAACACAGTGTAGGAGGTTTTTGAATTCTCATCTCTTTTCAGCAGAAGTGGCTGTGGGAAGGCCTTCCAGAGCTTGCACAATGAGAGTGCTACAGGGCCCTGTGGGCGGTGCTCAAGGTTGCTGGCCAATCACTGAATAAGGGCCTTGACACTCCTGGGCGTTTCCTAGCACACTGGCCAATGATATTGCTGGCAGGTGTCTGGGCGTGTCCTAGGCCTCTAGCATATCAGAGCATGGCTGGTGCCCTGTCTGTGTGCCTTCTGAAGTAAGCCCAACAATGGGAGCTCAGATCTGGCCTTAAAGGCTGGGTGTGTATTCAGGAAGTGCGAAGCAGGGTTCAGCCCAGGGCCCTGCCTTGCAGAAGCTGTCCAGTGTGCATGTGTATAACTCCATTTGTGCCTGTGCCTCTGTGGATGTGTGCGTGTGTGTAACTGTGAGAGTGTGTGTTTGTGTGTGTGTGTGTGTGGGAGGGAGAGAGAGAAAACAGAATCACTGTGGCACAGGTGATTTTGTGCAAAACTCTTGGCACATTCTGATTTTCAACTCAATATAGACACGATTGTAGGTCTCCTTGGCCCTTGGTCACTTTTCTTATTTTCAGATGTAAAGACACTGAAGGCGAGAGCTTTTTGCCATGAGGCTTGCACTGGGAATTAGCAGCTGCCCTGTGTGTGTTGCCAGACTAGGAAACGTTTGGTGCCTGTCCATGCTGAGAGGCTCCTGGATGAGTTCCTTCTTGATCCTTTTTCGCTAGGTCCCATTGGAGCTGCATATAGCTAATGATTTGGAGATTTTACTCCTTTGGACAATTATTTTCCTGATGCACAGTTTCCCTCCAGGTTTAATCAATCAATTGTCTGAATGTCATATCGCATCCATTGTAGAAAATGTCTACCTCAGTGTCTTGCTCTCTCTCTCTCTCTCTCTTATATATATATATATATATATATATATATATATATATATATATATATATATATACCAGGTAGAGGTCTGAAAATATATTTTACCTATAGACGTGCACAGCTCTTGATTCGGGTAGTAATGCAGATACATCTGGCCCTTCTGAGCCACAGTCTTGAAAGACATCTCACAGAGCCATTCGTTTACATCTTGTTACTCTACAAATCTCTCTCATCAAAAACTACAGCTGCCAAATCATCTACTTCCCTCTTGCTCTTTTTGTCCACCAAGTCCTATCCCAAAACTGTAAAATCAAAGAAGAAATAGACATAGTGCAGTACCGTGCACACAGGACAGGCTGAGGCTGGACCAGGGAGATGAAATATGCCAGCCTGAATTTGGCTGGAGCATCACTAAAACTACTTCCATATGGAGAGGCAAGGGCAGTTTTGGAGAGTGGGCTGCAGGCCAAGTGTTGCTTCTCAGAGTGGGCTAAGACCTAGATGTTCTAAGTGTAACCATTCCTCACAAACATAAAATAACAATGCCACTTGTAAGATGTATGTATGGGCATGGAGGGTTTGTCTTCAGTGTTCTGGCACTGATCAACACAGGGCCAGAATTTGTCCTTTTCAGTCACTGTCATTCTGTCTCTCTGACTGTCTCTATGTGCCTTCTTCCCTGGACCCTTATGGAAGTCAGTGCATGCATCTTGAACTAGGTCTTGCTGGTGTTGAAATTTCTTTGCCCTTTGGATTACTTAGTCTTGTGCATATGACGTAGTACAGAGTGGAACTGAGGAGACAGCTTTCCTGCTACAGGTAACAGGCATATGTCCATCTCCAGCTGCAGCTGTCCTGGCCCTCTGTGCTTTACTCCCATTCTCCAGGGCCCTGTGGCTGACACTCAGCCTAAATGCAGCCCTCCTCAATTTCCTGCACCACATCCTTGTCCTTATTCCATGAGAGCCAAGGTCAAGAGAAGTGAAACTCTACCACCCTGGCACACACATTGTGCTTTCCTTCTATTGGGCCGAATGTAAAGGATCTGTGGTACTGATGGCCACACCAGTATCTAGATTTTCAATGGAAAACGGAAGATTCCAGGGTGTTTTTCTCTTATAATTGAAGGGAAGTTTACACTCAATACATTTCGTGTGGTAAATACTACACACATATTGTGAAGGCTGGGATGGTCTGGGGTCTGTGGACGTGAGATTGCTGCCTTACAATCTCGACAACCCAGGTTTCAACCTGTCATGTATGAACACAGTGTGGGAGGTTTTTGACTTCTGGTCTCTTTCCCACTATTCTGTTTCTCTTCTTGCCTTCTCTGTCTCTGACTCTCGCAGGCTCTCACTCACTCTGTCTGCACTCATTCATATTTTACTTATATATTATTTTACTGACAGGCCCAGATATGCAAAGAGAGTTGCCAGAGCACTGCTGAGCTCTGGATTGTTTTGTTGGCAATTTCACCTAGGTTTCTGGAGCCTCAGATTTGTAAGTCTCTCTGGCACAAGCCATCCTCTGTCTCCTCATAGACATGCAAGTATCCCTCAGTGTCTATAATAAAGATACACTTACATATATGTACATATATATACATATATATGTATATATATATATCAGTCATTTTTAGAATTGTTGACCTTTTTATTTGATCTTAATGCAGAATTACCACATTTATAACAGCCTCCTTATTCATAAATAATTGGTCACATAGTTGGAGCAGGATTCACTACAATTATAAATTATAAACCTTCCAGGAGCATTTCCTATAGCCTTTCTATCAGTATCCTCATTGCAATTATCATAGCACAGATCTTGTCTACATTTTCTAGTGTAAGCTTCAATACATATGCCTTTCTTTTCATTCTTAGGAATTCTTAATTTCCCTGGACATTGAAGTGTCAGGGAAGTTTTGAAGCAGCCCGTTATTTCTCAGCAGACGTTTTGTATATTTCTGCTTTAATCAGGTCTTCCTGTGGTTTTTGTATTTATTTTTTCAAATCCTCCTAGATCATCCCCATATTTTTACATATTTATTTATTTATTTAGTCCCATATTACATGAGGTGTCTATTTCTTCTGCCTGATAGATTATCTCTTATAATTGAAGGGAACTTTGGACACACAATACATGTCCTTTTGCAGAAACTACACACTACTACAGCTACTACAGCACTGTTTTTGACTGTGACATCCAAAGCACAATGGAATAGTATTGCATGGTTCTAAAGAATGTTCACTATTTAACCTACAATGTTTTTAACTTCGCAAATATTTATTCTGTTCTTTGTTGGGGGATGAATGATTTACACTCAACAGTTTCATGTAATAGTGGGAAGGGGGGTAATTTTTCCCACTTTACCTGTATTTCTGTACATCATTTGTAACTTTCTTATTGAGGAGAAGGAAACAGTCATAAATAGAGAGAGCAAGGCCCAAGCAGGAAGAGAGACAGAGAGACAGCTGCAGTTCAGATTTGACACTAGCCCAGCTTTTCCCTAGCTGGGTAAGTGGTGACCAGGGCCTCAAAACGGGGTCCTGGGATTCCACATAGTTCCCTGGCATCTCGACAAACTGTGCCTCCAACCCATGCCCCATTCATTGTCCATGTAACTATCGATCTGATCTAGGTACTTCTCACCTTCTCTAGGTACTTCTCACCTTCTACAGTGGTACTTCGCATCCATTGTAGAAAATGACTACATCAGTGTCTTGCAGTCTCTCTCTCTCTCTTTATCTCTCTCTCTCTATATATATATATATATATGTATATATATATATATATATATATATATATATATATATATATATATATGTATATAACATGTACAGGTCTGAAAATATATTTTAGCTAGTGACGTGCATTGCTCTAGATTCGGGTAGTAATGCGGATACACCTGGCCCCTCTAAGGCATAGTCTTGAGAGACATCTCACAGAGCCATTCGTTTACCTCTTGTCCCTCTACAAATCTCTCTCAGTACAAACTACAGCTGCCAAATCATCTACTTCCCTATTGCTCTTTTTGTCCACGGAGTCCTATACCAAAACTGTAAATCAAAGAAGAAATAGACATAGTTCTGTTCCCTGCACACAGGACAGGCTGAGGCTGTACCAGGGAGATGAAATAAACCAGCCTGCATTTGGCTGGAGCATCAATAAAACTACTTCCAATTTGGAGAGGCAAGTGCAGTTTTGGAGAGTGGGTTGCAGGCCAAGTGTTGCTTCTCAGAGTGGGTTAAGACCTAGATGTTCTAAGTGTAACCTTTCCTCACAAATATAAAATAACAATGCCACTTGTAATATGTATGCATGGGCATGGAAGGTTTGTCTTCAGTGCTCTGGCACTGATCAACACAGGGCCAGAATTTCTGTCCTTTCCATTCACTGTCATTCTGTCTCTCTGACTGTCTCTACGTGCCTTCTTACCTGGAACCTTATGGAAGTCAGTGCATGCATAGTGAACTCGGTCTTGCTGGTGTTGATATTTTCCTTTCTTTTTCCTTTGGATTACTTAGTTTTGAGCATATGACGTAGGACAGAGGGGAACTGAGGAGACAGCTTTCCTGCTGCAGGTAACAGGCATATGTCCAACTCCAGCTGCAGCTGTCCTGGCCCTCTGTGCTTGACTCCCATTCTCCTGTGCCCTGTGGCTGACACTCAGCCTAAATGCAGCCCTCCTCAATTTCCTGCACTGCATCCTTGTCCTTATTCCATGAGAGCCAAGGTCAAGAGAAGTGAAACTCTACCACCCTGGCACACACATTGTGCTTTCCCTCTATTGGGCCGAATGTAATGGATCTGTGGTAATGAAGGCCACACCAGTGTCCAGATTTTCCATGCAAAACGGAAGCTTCCAGCGTTCTGAAAGAGGGTGTTTTGATGGCTGTGAAATGTCTTTTCCAAGTGGCTCCTGGGGTTCCAAACCCTTCTGAAACCTGAAGTTCGTTGTTGTATCTAGGGAATATTCTCACCTCTGGGCAGAAGGCCCTCCCAACTAGGAGCACAGCTATCCCGGGGTCAGGAGGTCTGCCAGCCTGCTAGCTCCTGGAGGTATTCCTGAGTATGTCCTCATGCCCCAAGTGGTAACATGTGATTCCAATTGCCTTTATTAGCAGCAGCCAGGCCCTCATGTGAAGGGTGGGGCTGTGATCTCCAATGGAAGCTCCCAATTCTGCCAATGGAAGCATCCTTCTTCCTTTTGTCCCTCCATAGCAAGGGTCAGGGGAGTTTGTGCTTCCTGAATGCAGAGCAACATTGTATGGGACACTCATGCATGCCTACTTCTGGGAATCTCTATGAGTGTGATGTGTGGACACCAGGACACTATTATCAGGGATTGTGAGGCCACAGGAGCAATTGCCTTAGCCGGACCCAAAGGATAAGTGTGAGGGGCCGGGTTCATCCACTGTTGTTTGGTCAAACACACTTCCCATCTATGTTGAAACACAGTTGTTTCTGGGTTCTTTCTGGGCTTGTAATCTGCTGCCCTGAGCAGTGGACTGAGAGTCTGGAGGCTGAGTAGGCAGCCAAACGTGACTGGACAGGCTCCTGCACCTGAATTCTGAGGGATGCCTCAGCTTACCCCTTTGGCAGTGTTTGGATGATAGTGAGGTATGAGATTGAATCCGGAACTCAGGAGAGGAAGACATGAGAGTCCCTTTGCATGTGCATTCTTGCTTAGCCAGAATCTGGGCTAGCTGGTTTGCCCTGACCAGCTAGGTTCTCTGTAGGTAAGTTGCAGGTGAGACTGGCTACCTTCCCACCCATGCTCTGAGACGACTATAGGTGAGCTCTGAGCACACACAGACACAGACAGTCAGAGAGACAGACACACACACACAATTACTGTCAGGTCTGGTAGTACAGCATATGGTGAAGGCTGGGGCTGTCTGGGGTCTGTGGGCATGACAACTGCTGCCTTACAATTTCTACAAGCTAGCTTTGAACCTGTCATCAATGAACACAGTGTAGGAGGTTTTTGAATTCTCATCTCTTTCCAGCAGAAGTGGCTGGTGGGTGGGCCTTCCAGAACTTGCCCAATGATCGTGCTGCAGGGCCCTGTGGTCGGTGCTCAAGGTTGCAGGCCAATCACTGAATAAGGGCCTTGACACTCCTGGGCGTTTCCTAGCACACTGGCCAATGATATTGCTGCCAGGGTCTGGGCGTGTCCTAGGCCTCTGGCATATCAGAGCATGGCTGGTGCCCTGTCTGCGTGCCTTCTGAAGGAAGCCTGACAATGGGAGCTCAGAGATGGCCTTAAAGGCTGGGTATGTATCCAGGAAGTGCGAAGCAGGATTCAGCCCAGGGCCCTGCCTTGCAGAAGCTGTCCAGTGTGCATGTGTATAACTCCGTTTGTGCCAGTGCCTCTGGATGTGTGCGTGTGTGTAACTGTGAGAGTGTGTGTTTGTGTGTGTTCGTGTGGGAGGGAGAGAGAGAGAGAACAACAGAATCACTGTGGCACAGGTGATTTTGTGCAAAACACTTGGCACATTCTGATTTGCAACTCAATATAGACACCATTGTAGCTCTCCTTGGCCCTTGGTCACTTTTCTTATTTTCATATGTAAAGACACTGAAGGGGGAGAGGTTTTTGCCATGAGGCTTGTACTGGGAACTAGCAGCTGCCCTTTGTGTGTTCCAGACTAGGAAACTTGTGGTGCCTGTCCACGTTGAGAGGCTCCTGGATGAGTTCCTTCTTGATCCTTTTTCGCTACGTCCCATTGGAGCTGCATATAGCTAATGATTTGGAGATTTTACTCCTTTGGACAATTATTTTCCTGATGCACAGTTTCCCTCCAGGTTTAATCAATCAATTGTCTGAATGTCATATCGCATCCATTGTAGAAAATATCTACATCAGTGTCTTGCTCTCTCTCTCTCTTTATATAAATATATATATGAACCATGTAGAGGTCTGAAAATATATTTTAGCTATAGACGTGCACAGCTCTTGATTCGGGTAGTAATGCAGATACACCTGGCTCTTCTGAGCCACAGTCTTGTGAGACATCTCACAGAGCCATTCGTTTACCTCTTCGTTTACAAATCTCTATCAGCACAAACTACAACTGCCAAATCATCTACTTCCCTCTTGCTCTTTTTGTCCTCCAAGTCCTATCCCAAAACTGTAAATCAAAGAAGAAATAGACATACTGCAGTATCTGCACATAGGACAGGCTGAGGCTGGACCAGGGAGTTGAAATACGCCAGCCTGCATTTGGCTGGAGCATCACTAAAACTACTTCTATATGGAGAGGCAAGGGCAGTTTTGCAGATTGAGCTGCAGGACAAGTTGGCTTCTCAGAGTGGGCTAAGACCTAGATGTTCTAAGTGTAACCATTCCTCACAAACATAAAATAACAATGCCACTTGTAAGATGTATGTATGGGCATGGAGGGTTTGTCTTCAGTGCTCTGGCACTGATCAACACAGGAGCAGAATTTGTCATTTTCAGTCACTGTCATTCTGTCTCTCTGACTGTATCTATGTGCCTTCTTTCCTGGACCCTTTGTCGAAGTCAGTGCATGCATCGTTAACTCGGTCTTCCTGGTGTTGAAATTTTCCTTTTTTGCACTTTGGATTAGTTAGTCTAGTGCATATGGCCTAGTAGAGAGAACTTAGGAGACAGCGTTCCTGCTGCAGGTAACAGGCATATGTCCATCTCCAGTTGCAGCTGTCCAGGCCCTCTGTGCTTGACTCCCATTCTCCAGGGCCCTGTGACTGACACTCAGCCTAAATGCAGCCCTCCTCAATTTCCTGCACCACATCCTTGTGCTTATTCCATGAGAGCCCAGGTCAAGAGAAGTGAAACTCTACCACCCTGGCACACACATTGTGCTTTCCCTCTATTGGGCTGTTGTAAAGGATCTGTGGTACTGATGGCCACAACAGAGTCCAGATTTTCCATGCAAAACGGAAGCTTCCAAAGTTCAGAAAGAGGGTGTTTTGATGGCTGTGAAATGTCTTTTCCAAGTGCCTCCGGGGGTTTCAAATCCTTTTGAAACCTGAAGTTCGTTCTTGTATCTACGGAATATTCTCACCTCTGGACCGAAGGCCCTCCCAACAAGGAGCAAAGCTATCCTGGGGTCAGGAGGTCTGCCAGCCTGCTAGCTCCTGGAGGGATTCCTGAGTATGTCCTCAGGCCGCAAGTGGTAATAGGTGTTTCCAATTGTCTTTATTAGCAGCAGCCAGGCCCTCAAGTGAGGGGCGGGGATGTGATCTCCACTGGTAGCTCCTAATTCAGCCAATGGAGGCATCCATCTATCTTTTGTCTCTCCATAGCAAGGGCCCGGGGATTTAGTGCTTCCTGCAAGCAGAGCGACTTTCTGTGGGACACTCATGCATACCTACTTCTGGGAATCTCTCTGAGTGTGATGTGAGGACACCACCAGACCATGATCAGGGATTGTGAGGCCACAGAAGCAATTGCCTTAGCCGGACCCAAAGGGTAGGTTTAAGATGCCAGGTTCATCCACTATTGTTTGGTCAAACACAGTTCCCATCTATATTGAAAGACAGCTCTTTCTGGGTTCTTTCTGGGCTTGTAATCAACGGCCCTGAGCAGTGGACTGAGAGTCTGGAGGCTGAGTAGGCAGCCAAACGTGACTGTACAGGCTCCTGCCCCTGAATTCTGAGGGGTGAACCAGCTTACCCTATTGGAAGTGTGTGGATTATACTGAGGCATGAGATTGAATCGGGAACTCAGGAGAGGGAGACATGAGAGTCCCTTTGCATGTGCATTTTTGCTTAGCCAGAATCTGGGCTAGTTGGCTTGCCCTGACCAGCTAGGTTCTCTGTACATAAGTTGAAGGGTAGACTGACTACCTTCCCACCCATGCTCTGAGACTACTATAGGGGAGCTCTGAGCACACAGAGAAACAGACACACACACACACACACACACACACACACACACACACACACACACACATTAATGTCAGGTGTGGTAGTACAGGATATGGTGAAGGCTGGGGCTGTCTGGGGTCTGTGGGAATGAGAGCTGATGCCTTACAATCTCTAAAAGCCAGCTTTGAACCTGTCATTAAGGAACACAGTGTAGGAGGTTTTTAACTTCTCGTGTCTTTCCAACTCATCTATTTCTTTTCTTGACTTCTCTGTCTCTAAGTATCAAATGCTCTCACACACTCTGTCTTCACTCATTGATATTTAAGTTAATAATTATTTTACTGACAGGCCCAGATATACAAAGAGAGTTACCAGAGCACTGTTGAGCTCTGGCTTGTTTTGTTGGTGATATCACCTAGGCTACTGGAGCCACAGCTTTGTAAATCTCTCTGAATCAAGCCATATTCTGTCTCATCATTTCCGTGGCAGTATCTCTCTGACTTTAGAGTAAACATATATATATGTTATATATATATATATATATATATATATATATATATATATATATCTGCCATTTTTAGAATTGTCGACCTATGTTGATCTTCATCAGAATCAACACATTTATAACAGCTTCCTTTTTCAAAAATAATTGGCCACCTAGTTGGAGCAGTATTCAATACAATTATAAATAATAGAACCTTCCAGTAGCATTTCTAATAGCATTTCTATCAGCATCCTTATTGTAACTATCATAATACAGAACTTGCCTCCTTTCTCTAGTGTAAGCTTCAGTACATATGAGTTTCTTTTCATTCTTCTGAAATCTCAATTTTCCTGGATTCTGAAGTGTCTCGGAATTTTTGAATCACCCCTCTGTTTCTTAGCAGATGGTTTCCATTTTCTGCTGTATTCAGGTTTTCTTGTGCTTTTTGTTTGTATTTTTTTCATTTTTTTTCAAATTCTCCTAGATCATCATCATTTATTTTCATATATATTTATTTATTTAGTCCTATATTACATGAGGGGTCATTTCTTCTGCTTGATAGATTTTTCTTTTAAAATTGAAGGGAAGTTTACAATCACAATACATTTCGTGTCGTAAATACTACACACATATGGTGAAGGCTGGGTTGGCCTGGGGTCTGTCGACTTGAGACTGCTGCCTTACAATCTCTACAACCCAGGATTGAACCTGTCATGTATGAACACAGTGTGGGAGGTTTTTGACTTCTGGTCTCTTTCACACTCTTCTATTTCTCTTCTTGCCTTCTCTGTCTCTGACTCTCACAGGCTCTCACTCACTCTGTCTGCACTCATTAATATTTTACTTATATACTTATTTTACTGAAAGGCTCTGACATACAAAGAGAGTCGCTTGTTTTGTTGGCTATTTCACCTAGGTTTCTGGAGCCTCAGCTTTGTAAGTCTCTCTGACACAAGCCATACTCTGTCTCTATGTGCCTTCCTACCTGTGCCCTTACTGGAAGTCAGTGCATGCATCCTGAACTCGGACTTCCTGGTGTTGAAATTCTCCTTCCTTTGCCCTTTGGATTATTCAGTCTCCTGCATATGGCGTAGTACATTGGGGATCTGATGAGACAGCGATCCTGCTGCAGATAACAGGCATATGTCCATCTGGAGCTGCAGCTGTCCAGGCCCTCTGTGCTTGACTCCCATTCTCCAGGGCCCTGTGGCTGACACTCAGCCTAAATGCAGCCCTCCTCAATTTCCTGCACCGCATCCTTGTCCTTATTCCATGAGAGCCCAGGTCAAGTGAAGTGAAACTCTACCACCTTGGCACACACATTGTGCTTTCCCTATATTGGGCCGAATGTAAAGGATGTGTGGTACTGATGGCCACACCAGTGTCCAGATTTTCTACGCAAAAAGGAAGCTTGCAGGCTTCAGAAGGAGGGTTTCTTGATGGTTGTGAAGTGTCTTTATCAAGTGCCTCATGGGGTTTATATCCTTTTGAAACCTGAAATTCATTCTTGTATCTAGGGAATATTCTCACCTCTGGCCCTAATGCTCTCCCAACAAGGGCACAGCTGTCCTGGCGTCAGGAGTTCTGCTAGCCTGCTAACTCCTGGAGGGAGTTACAAGCCAGCTTTGAAACTGTCATCAATGAACACAGTGTAGGAAGTTTTTGAATTCTGGTCTCTTTCCAACTCATCTATTTCTCTTCTCACCTTCTCTGTCTCTAACTCTCACATGCTCTCACACACTTTGTCTTCACTCATTAATATTTTATTTATATACTTTTTTTACTGACAGGCCCAGATATACAAAGAGAGTTACCATAGCACTGCTGAGCTCTGGCTTGTTGTGTTGGCGATTTCACCTAGGCTACTGGAGCCTCAGTTTGTAAGTTTTTCTGACACAAGCCATATTCTGTCTCCTCATTTCCATGCCAGTATCACTCAGAGTTTATAATAAAGATATATATATATATATATATCTGATATTTTTAGAATTGTCGAACTATGAATTTGACCTTAATTCAGAATTACCACTTTTATAACAGCCTAGTTTTTTCAGAAATAATGGCCATATAGTTGGAGCAGCATTCAATACAAATATAAATAATAGAACCTTCCAGTAGCATTTCTAATCATGTTTCTATCAGCTTTCTTATTGTAATTATCATAGCCCAGAATGTCCCTTCTTTTTCTAGTATAAGCTTCAATACATATGTGTTTGTTTTCTTTCTCTGGACATCTTAATTTCCCTGGACCCTGATGTGTTAGGGAATTTTTGAGGCAGCCCTCTGTTTCTCAGCTGATGGTTTCTATGTTTCTGCTGTAATCAGGCCGCCTTGTGGTTTTTCTTTTTCTTTTTTTTATTTTTTCAAGTCCTCCTAGATCATCCTCATTTATTTGCATATTTATTTATTTAGTCAGGTATCACATACGGGGTCATTTCTTTTGCTTGATAGATTTTCTCGTATAATTGAAGGGAACTTTTGAAGCACAATACATTTCCAGGGGCAAATAATACACACATATGGAGAAAACTTGGGTTCTCTGTTGTCTGTAGGCATTAGAGCTACTGTCTTACAATCTCTACAACCCAGGTTTTATCCTGTCATGAATGAACAAAATCTAGGGGAGTTTGACTTCTGGTCTATTTCCAACTCTTCTATTTCTCTTCTCGCCATCTGTCTCTGACTCTCACTCACTATGTTTGCACTCAGTCATATTTTACTTATATCCTTATTTTATTGACAGGCACAGATATACAACGTGAGTTGCCAGAGCACTGCTGAGCTCTGGCTTTTTTGTTGGTGTTTTCGCCTAGGCTACTTGAGCCTCAGCTTTGTCAGTCTATCTGACACAAGCCATATTCTGTCTCCTCATATCCATGGCATCATCTCTCAGATTTTATAATAAAGATATACATCCTTATACATATATAAATATATATATATATATATATATATATATATATATATATATATCTGTCATTTTTGGAATTGTCAACCTATGTAATTGATCTTAATCAGAATTAACACATTTATAACAGCTTCCTTTTTCATTAATAATTGGCCACATAGCTGGAGCAGGATTCAGTACAATTATAAATAATAGAACCTTCCAGTAGCATTTCTAATAGCATTTCTATCAGCATCCTTATTGAAATTATCATAGTACAGAACTTGCCTCCTTTCTCTAGTGGAAGCTTCAAGATATATGAGTTTCTTTTCATTCTCCTGAAACCTTAATTTCCCTGGACTCTGAAGTGTCTCAGAATTTTTGAAGCAGCCATCTGTTTCTCAGCAGATGGTTTCTTTGTTTCTACTGTAATCAGGTCTTCCTGTGCTTTTTGTTTTTATTTTTCATTTTTTTCAATTCCTCCTAGATCATCCCCATATTTGCATATTTATTTATTTATTTAGTCCTATATAACATGAGGGGTCATTTCTTCTGCTTGATAGATATTTCTCTTATAATTGAAGGGGAGTTTAAACTCACAATTCATTTCCTGTCATAAAATGTACACACATATGGTGAAGGCTGGGGTTGTCTGGGGTCTGTGGACATGAGACTGCTGCCTTACAATCTCTACAACCCAGGTTTGAACCTGTCATGTATGAACACAGTGTGGGAGGTTTTTGACTTCTGGTCTATTTCCAACTCTTCTATTTCTCCTCTTGCCTTCTCTGTCTCAGACTCTCACAGGCTCTCACTCACTCTGTCTGCACTCATTAATATTTTACTTATATATTATTTTACTGACAGGCCCAGATATACAAAGAGAGTCACCAGGGCACTGCTGAGCTCTGGCTTGTTTTGTTGACGATTTCACCTAGGTTTCTGGAGCCTCAGCTCTGTAAGTCTCTCTGGCAAAAGCCATACTCTGTCTCCTCATATCCATGCCAGTATAAATAATTGGTCAAATAGTTGGAGCAGGTTTCAGTACAATTATAAATTATAAACCTTCCAGGAGCATTTCCAATAACCTTTCTATCAGTATCCTTATTGTAATTATCATAGCACAGAACTTGCCTCCAATTTCTAGTGTAAGTTTCAATATGTATGTGTTTCTTGTCAGTGTTTGGATGATAGTGAGGAATGGGATTGAATCGGGAACTCAGGAGAGGGAGACATGAAAATCCCTCTGCATATGCATTCTTGCTTAGCCACAATCTGGGCTAGCTGGCTTGCCCTGTCCAGCTAGGTTCTTTGTACATAAGTTGCAGGTGAGGCTGTCAACCTTGACACCAATGGTCTGAGACTACTATAAGTGAGCTATGAGCACACACAGACACATGGAGACAGACAGATAGACACACACTCACCCACAATAATGTCAGGTCTGGTAGTACAGCATATGGTGAAGGATGGGGCTGTATGGGGTCTGTGGGCATGAGAGCTGCTGCCTTCCAATCTCAACAAGCCAGGTTTGAACCTGTCATCAATGAACACAGTGTAGGAGGTTTTTGACTTCTGGTCACTTTCCAACTCATCTATATATTTTCTCTCCTTCTCTGTCTCTGTCTCTCACAGGCTCTCACTCACTCTGTCTGCACTCTGTAATATTTTACTGATATCCTTATTTTATTGACAGGCCCAGAAATACAAAGAGAGTTGCCAGAGCACTGCTGAGCTCTGGCTTGTTGTGTTGGTGATTTCACCTAGGCTACTGGAGCCTCCGCTTTGTAAGTCTCTCTTACACAAGCCATATTCTTTATCCTCATATCCATGCCATTATCTCTCAGTCGTTATAATAAACATATATATATATATATATATATATATATATATATATATATATACATATATATGTTATTTTTAGAATTGTCAACATATGTAATTGATCTTTATCAGAATTAACACACTTTCCCACTCTTCTATTTATCTTCTTGCCTCCTTGTCTCTGACTCTCACAGGCTCTCACTCACTCTGTCAGCACTCATTAATATTTTACTTATACTTTATTTTACTGACAGGCCCAGATATACAAAGGGAATCACCAGGACACTGCTGATATCTGGATGTTTTTTTGGTGATTTCTCCTAGGTTTCTGGAGCCTCAGCTTTGTAAGTCTCTTTGGAACAAGCCATATTCTGTCTCTTCATAGCCATGCCAGTATCACTCAGACATTAAAATAAAGATACACTTACATATATGTATATATATATATATATATATATATATATATATATATATATATATATCAGTCATTTTTAGAATTGTTGACCTTTTTACCTGATTTAATGCAGAATTACCACATTTATAACAGCCTCCTTATTCATAAATAATTGGTCACATTGTTGGAGCAGGGAAAAGTGAGTGCGTCTCTGTGGGAGGGTGTGTTTGTGTGTGTGTGTGTAAGTGTACATAAGTGTGTTTCAGTTATGGTTACCGCTGTTGTTTCTTTAGTCCTGAAGCAGATTCTTAGGAACTGGGTTGTGCTCTGACAAAGGAAGTTTCACTGCACACGTGGTGTTTCAAATATGAATGGCACATTGGATATTCTGGACACTGTTGTGCATTCTCCCAGGTGGTCCTCAGATGGGTACATTCCTTTGCTATTCCCATGCTGTGTGTAATTTTCTGTGTAGACTCAAAGAGGAGTGTCATGGGGGAGCTCAGCTGCATTCTGCTGGGTGTCCACAAGGTGGCAGCAAAGCCCATAGTTGAGTGTAGTGATTCTGTGAAATGAGGAGAACTCTGGGATTTGTGGCCCATGGACAGCTAGGTTGAAATTGACATAGAGTGCCCTAGATATCTGTTCTTTCCTGTGGGGTGGGGGGATCCCCCATTTGGCTTTGCAAGTGGAAGGGATTTCTCTCTTTGTCTGGGATTACTCTACTGGGAGCTTGTGAATACCTGTGCTCAGCTGCATTCTTCTGGGTGTTCACAAGAGGGTAGCAACAGTGTGGGACTAAGGCTCCATGGGGCATGTGCCCTGAGGCACTGGGCTAGGAGAGTGGAGACAGTGTTTATGGGTGTGCCCCAAGAGTATGGCCAGCCTAGCTCAAGCAGGCAGTGTCCTAAGGATGGGTCCAGACAGGAGCTGTTGGGTCGTGTTGGCAGAAACAGGGCCTTCAGAGGATGGCAGACAGTCCCCAGGGGCGGGTCTAAGAGACCATGCCCTCTGAGCCTGAGGGGAGGGCCCAGTGTGTATTCATAGAGACTGCTGGCCAATTAGAGAAGAAGAACATCACCATAAGGGGCATGGACCAAGAGCTGGCCAATGAGAACAGAGGTGAAGTTGCGAGGGCCGAACTCAGAGAGCAGCCTTCTGAAAGAAGCCCGCCAATGGGATCTCAGAGCTGGCCTAAAAGGCTGGGCGAGCTTTCAGGAAGTGCGAAGCAGGTTTCAGCCTAGGGCCCTGCCTTGCAGAAGCTGTCCAGTGCACATGTGTATAACTCCGTTTGTGCCTGTGCCTCTGTGGATGTGTGCATGTGTGACTGTGAGAGTGTGTGTTTGTGTTTGTTTGTGTGTGTGTATGTGTGTGGTAGGGAGAGAAAGAGAACAACAGAATCACTGTGGCACAGGAGATTTTGTGCAAAACACTTGGCACATTCTGATTTACAGCTCAATATTGACACCATTGTAGCTCTCCTTGGCCCTTGGACTCTATTTTTCTTTTCAGATGTAAAGACACTGAAGAGGGAGAGGTTTTGCCCTAAGGCTTGCACAAGGAACTAGCAGCTGTCCTGTGTGTGTTGCCAGACTAGGAAACTTGTGGTGCCTGTCCATGTGGAGAGTCCCCTTGATGAGCTCATTCTCAAGCCTTTTTCGCTATGTCCCCTTGGAGCTGCATATATCTAATGATTTGGAGATTTTACTCCTTTGGACAATTCTTTTTCTGATGCACAGTTTCTCTCCACGTTTTAGCAATCAATTGTCTGAATGTCATATGGCATCCATTGTAGAAAATGACTACATCAGTGTCTTGCGCTCTCTCTCTCTCTCTCTCTCTCTATATATATATATATATATATATATGTATATATATATATATATATATATGATATGTAGAGGACTGAGAATATATTTTAGCTAGATACCTGCACAGCTGTGGATTAGGGTTGTAATGCGCATACACATCTCACCGAGCCATTAGTTTGTCTCTTGTCACTCTACATCTGCCATTCATCTGCTTCCCTCTTGCTCTTTTTGTCCACCAAGTCCTATCCCAAAACTGAAAATCAAAGAAGAAATAGACATAGTGCAGTTCCCTGCACACAGGACAGGCTGAGGCTGGACCATGGAGATGAAATACGCCAGCTTGCATTTCCAATAGCCTTTCTATCAGTATCCTTATTGTATTTATCATAGCACAGAACTTGCCTCCCTTTTCTAGTGTAAGCTTCAATACGTATGTTTCTTTTCATTCTCAGGAATTCTTAATTTGCCTGTACCCTGAAGTGTCCCGGGAGATTTGAAGCAGCCCTCTGTTTCTCAGCAGATGTTTTCTATATTTCTGCTATAATCAGGTCTTCCTCTTGTTTTTGTTTTTATTTTTTCAAATAATCTTAGATTATCCCCATTATTTGCATATTTATTTATTTATTTATTCCCATATCACATGAGGGGTCATTTCTTCTGCCTGATATATTTTCTCTTATAATTGAAGGGAACTTTTGACACACAATACATTTCCTTTTGCAGATACTACACACTACTACAACTATTACTGCACTGTTTTTGACAGTGACATCCAATGCACCATGGATTAGTATTGCATGGCTCTAAAGAATGTTCCCTATTTAACCTACAATGTTTTTAACCTCACAAATATATGTTCTGTTCTTTCTTGGGGATGAATGGTTTACCATTAACAGTTACATGTAATAGTGGTCACAGGGGTAATTTTTTTCCATTTTCCCTGTATTTATGTACATCATGTGTAACATTCTTACTGAGGAGAAGGAAACAGTCCTAAATTGAGAGAGCAGGGCCCACACAGGAAGAGAGACAGAGAGACAGCTGAGTTCTGATTTGACACTAGCCCAGCTTTTCCCTAGATGGTTAAGTGGTGAGCAGGGGATCAAAAAGGGGTCCTGTGCTTCCCCATAGTGTCCTGGCATCTCCAACAGCTGGCCTGCAACCCATGCTCCCTTCGTTGTCCATGTAACGTTTGATCTGCTCTAGGCACTTCTCACCTTCATTTGCCAGAAACTTAACACTTCTCCCCTCCACCCATGAAACTTTGACCTTATACTTGAGTGCAAAACAGCAACCCCAATCCACGTTATTTTAAGGAAAAGTGTGTGCATCTCTGTGGGAGGGTGTGTGTGTGTGTATGTGTAAGTATACATAAGTGTGTTTCAGTTATGATTACCGCTGTTGTTTCTTTATTCCTGACACAGATTCTTAGGAACTGGGTTGTGCAATGACAAAGGAAGTTTCCACTGCACAAGTGGTTTTTCAAATATGAATGGCACATTGGATATTCTGGACACTGTTGTGCATTCTCCCAGGTGGTCCTCAGATGGGTTCTTTCCTTTGCTATTCCCATGCTGTATGTAATTTTCTGTGTAGACTCAAAGAGGAGTGGCATGGGGGAGCTCAGCTGCATTCTGCTGGGTGTCCACAAGGTGGCAGCAAAGGCCATATTTGAGTGTAGTGATTCAGTGGAATGAGAACTCTGGGATTTGTGGCCCATGGACAGCAAAGTTGAAATTGACGTAGAGTGCCCTAGACATCTGTTCTTTCCTGTGGGATGGGGGGATCCCCCATTTGGCTTTGCAAGTGGAAGGGGTTTCTCTCTTTGTCTGGGATGACTCTACTGTGAGCTTTTGAATCCCTGTACTCAGCTGCATTCTGCTGGGTGTCCACAAGAGGGCAGCTTCAGTGTTGGACTAAGGCACCATGGTGCAAGTGCCCTGAGGCACTGGGCTACGAGAGTGGAGACAGTGTTTATGGGTGTGCCCCAAGAGCATGGCGAGCCTAACTCAAGCAGGCAGTGTCCAAAGGACGGGTCCAGACAGGAGCTGTTGGGTCATGTTGGCAGAAACAGGGCCTACAGAGGAAGGCAGACAGTCCCCAGGGGCGGGTCTAAGAGACCATGCCCTCTGAGCCTGAGGGGAGGGCCCAGTGCGTATTCATAGAGACAGCTGGCCAATTAGAGAAGAGGAACATCACCCTCAGGGGCGTGAACCAAGAGCAGGCCAATGAGAACAAAGGAGAAGTTGCATGGACAGGACTCAGAGAGCAGCCTTCTGAAGGAAGCCCACCAATGGGAGTTCAGTGCTGGCCTTAAAAAGCGGGCATGCTTCCAGGAAGTGCGAAGCAGTGTTCAGCCCAGGGCCCTGCCTTGCAGAAGCTATCCAGTGCGTATGTGTATAACTTCATTTGTGCCTCTGCCTCTGTGGATGTGTGCATGCGTGACTGTGAGAGTGTGTGTTTGTGTTTGTTTGTGTATGTGTATGCGTGTGGAAGGGAGACAATGAGAACAACAGAATCACTGTGGCAAAGGACATTTTGTGCAAAACACTTGGCACATTCTGATTTACTGCCAAATATTGACAGCATTGTAGCTATCCTTGTCCCTTGGACACTATTTTTCTTTTCAGATGTAAAGACACTGAAGAGGGAGAGGTTTTGCCCTAAGGCTTGCTCTGGGAACTAGCAGCTTCCCTGTGTGTGTTGCCAGACTAGGAAACTTGTGGTGCCTGTCCATGTGCAGAGTTTCCTGGATGAGTTCCTTCTCGAGCCTTTTTCGCTAGGTCCCATTGGAGCTGCATATAGCTAATGATTTGGAGATTTTACTCCTTTGGACAATTCTTTTCCTGATGTACAGTTTCTCTCCAGGTTTTAGAAATCAATTGTCTGAATGTCATATCACATCCATTGTAGAAAATGACTACATCAGTGTCTTGCTCTCTCTCTCTCTCTCTCTCTCCATATATATATATATATATATATATATATATATATATATAATGTAGATGTCTGAAAATATATTTTAGCTAGACACTTGCACAGCTCTGGATTCGGGTAGTCATGTGGATACACCTGGCCCTTCAGAGCCACAGTCATGAGAGACATCTCACAGAACATTCGTTTACCTATTGTCACTAACAAATCTCTCCTTGTCCAAGGAGTCCTATTCCAAAACTGTAAATCAAAGAAAAAATCGACATAGTGCAGGTCCCTGCACACAGGACAGGCTGAGACTAGACCAGGGAGATGAAATATGCCAGCCTGAATCTTGGCTGGAGCATCACTAAACTACTTCCTATTTGGAGAGGCAAGGGCAGTTTTGGAGAGTGGGCTGCTGCACAAGTGTTGCTTCTCAGAGTGGGCTAAGACCTAGATTTTCTAAGTGTAACCTTTCCTCACAAATATAAAATAACAATGCCACTTGTAAGAAGTATGCATGGGCATGGAGGATTTGTCTTCAGTGCTCTGGCACTGATCAACACAGCGCCAGAATTTCTGTCCTTTTCAGTCACTGTCATTCTGTCTCTCTGACTGTCTCTACGTGCCTTCTTCCCTGGACCCTTCGTGGATGTCAGTGCATGCATCTTGACCTCCGTCTTCCTGGTGTTGAACTTTTCCTTTCTTTGCACTTTGGATTACTTAGTCTCGTGCATATGTCGTATTACAGAGGGGAACTGAGGAGACAGCATTCCTGCTGCAGGTAACAGGCATATGTCCATCTCCAGCTGCAGCTGTCCAGGCCCTCTGTGCTTGACTCCCATTCTCCAGGGCCCTGTGGCTGATACTCAGCCTAAATGCAGCCCTCCACAATTTCCTGCACCACATCCTTGTCCTTATTCCATGAGACCCCAGGTCAAGAGAACTGAAACTCTACCACCCTGGCACACACTTTGTACTTTCCCTATATTGGGCCGAATGTAAAGGATCTGTGGTACTGATGGCCACACCAGTGTCCAGATTTTCCACGCTAAACAGAAGCTTCCAGGGTTCAGAAAGAGGGTGTTTTGATGGCTGTGAAAAGTCTTTTCAAGTGCCTCCTGGGGTTTCAAATCCTTTTGAAGCCTGAAGTTCTTTCTTGTATCTAGGGAATATTCTCACCTCTGGCCCGAAAGCCCTCCCAAGTAGGAGCACATCTATCCCAGATTCAGGAGGTCTGTCAGCCTGCTAGCTCCTGGAGGGATTCCTGAGTACGTCCTCAGGCCCCAAGTTGTAACAGGTGTTTCCAATTGCCTTTATTTGCAGCAGCCAGGTCCTCAGGTGTGGGGCGGGGCTGTGATATCCACTGGAAACCTCTAATTCAGCCAATGAAGGCATCCATCTTCCTTTTGTCTCTCCATAGCAAGGGCCCAGGGAGTTTGTGCTTCCTGCAAGCTGAGCGACTTTGTTTGGGACACTCATGCATGCCTACGTCTGGTAATCTCTCTGAGTGTGATGTGTTTACACCAGGAAACCATGATCAGGGATTGTGAGGCCACAGGAGCAATTGTCTTAGCCAGACCCAAAGGGTACGTGTAAGGGGATGGGTTCAACCACTATTGTTTGGTCAAACACAGTTCCCATGTATGTTGAAAGAAAGCTATTTCTGTGTTCATTCTGGCTTGTAATCAGCTGCCATGAGCGGTGGACTGAGAGTCTGGAGGCAGAGTAGACAGCCAAACATGACTCGACAGGCTCCTGCCCTTGAATTCTGAGGGGTGCCCCAGTTTATCCCATTGGCAGTGTTTGGATGATAGTGAGGCATGAGATTGAACAGGTAAGTCAGGAGAGGGAGACATGAGAGTCCCTTTGCATGTGCATTCTTGCTTAGCCTGAATCTGGGCTAGCTGCCTTGCCCTGACCAGCTAGGTTCTCTGAACATAAGTTGCAGGTGAGACTGGCTACCTTCCCACCCATGCTCTGAGACTACAATAGGTGAGCTCTGAGCACCCACAGACACAGACAGACAGACACACAGACACACACACATATTAATGTCAGGTCTGATAGTACAGCATATGGTGAAGGATGGGACTGTATGGGGTCTGTGGGCATGAGAGCTGCTGCCTTACAATGTCTACAAGCCAGGTTTGAACCTGTCATCAATGAACACCTTGTAGGAGTTTTTTGAATTCTCATCTCTTTCCAGCAGAAGTGGATGGTGGGCGGGCCTTCCAGAGGCTGCCCAATGAGAGTGCTACAGGGCCGTGTGGGCGGTGCTCAAGGTTGCTGGCCAATCACTGACTAGGGCCTTTGACACTACTGGGTGTGTCCAAGCACACTGGTCAATGATATTGCTGGCAGGGTTTCTGGGCGTGGCCTAGGCTTCTGGCATATCAGAGCATGTCTGGTGTCCTGTCTGTGGGCCTTCTGAAGAAAGCGTGAAAATGGGAGCTCAGAGCTGGCCTTAAAAGACTGGGCGTGCTTCCAGTAAGTGCGAAGCAGGGTTCAGCCCAGGGCCCTGCCTTGCAGAAGCTGTCCAGTGTGGATGTGTATAACTCCGTTTGTGCCTGTGACCCTGTGGATGTGTGCATGTGTGTAATTGTAATAGTGTGTGCTTGTGTGTGTGTGAGAGGGAGGGAGAGAGAGAGAATAACAGAATCACTGTGGCACAGGAGATTTTGTGCAAAATACTTGGCACATTCTGATTTACAGCTCAATATTGACACCATTGTGGCTCTCCTTGGCCCTTGGTCACTTTCCTTATTTTCAGATGTAAAAACACTGAAGAGGGAGAGGTTTTTGCCCTGAGGCTTGCACTGGGAATGAGCAACTGCCCTGTGTGTATTGCCAGACTAGGAAACTTGTGGTGCCTGTCCATGTGAGAGTGTCCTGGATGAGTTTCTTCTGGAACCTTTTTATCTAGGTCCCATTGGAGCTGCATATAGCTAATGATTTGGAGATTTTACTCCTTTGGACAATTCTTTTCCTGATGCACAGTTTATCTCCAGGTTTTAGCCATCAATTGTCTTTATGTCATATCGCATCCATTGTAGAAAATGACTACATCAGTGTCTTGTTGCCTCTCTCTCTCTCTCCATATATATATATATATATATATATATATATATATATATATATATATATATATATAACATGTAGATGTCTGAAAATATATTTTAGTTACAGACATGCACAGCTCTGGATTCGGGTAGTAATGACGATACACCTGGCCCTTCTGAGCCACAGTCATGAGAGACATCTCACAGAGCCATTCATTTACTTCTTGTCACTCTACAAATCTCTCTCAGCACAAAGTACAGCTGCCAAATCATGAACTTCACTCTTGCTCTTTTTGTCCACCGAATCCTATCCCAAAACTGTAAATTAAAGAATAGACATAGTGCAGTTCCCTGCACACAGGATAGTCTGAGGCTGGACCAGGGAGTGCAATACACCACCCTGAATCTTGGCGGGAGCATCACTAAGACTACTTCCAAATTGGAGAGGCAAGGACAGTTTTGGAGAGTGGGCTGCAGGCCAAGTGTTGTTTGTCAGAGTGGGCTAAGACCTAGATGTTCTAAGTGTAACCTCTCCACACAAACATAATATAACAATTCCACTTGTTAGAAGTATGCATGGGCATGGAGGGTTTGTTTTCAGTGCTCTGGCACTGATCAACACAAGGCCATAATTTCAGTCCTTTTCTGTCTCTGTCATTCTGTCTCTCTGACTGTCTCTACGTGCCTTATTCACTGGCCCCTTATGGAAGTCAGTGTATGCATCGTGAACTCGGACTTCCTGGTGTTGAAATTATCCTTTCTTTGCCCTTTGGATTATTCAGTCTCCTGCATATGGCGTAGTACATAGGGGAAATGAGGAGACAGTGATCCTGCTGCAGGTAACAGGCATATTTCCATCTCCACCTGCAGCTGTCCAGGCCCTCTGTGTTTGACTCCCATTCTCCAGGGCCCTGAGGCTGACACTCAGCCTAAATGCAGCCCTCCTCAATTTCCTGCACCGCATCCTTGTCCTTATTCCAGGAGAACCCAGGTAAAGAGAAGTGAAACTCTATCCCCCTGGCACACACATTGTGCTTTCCCTCTATAGGGCCGAATGTAAAGGATCTGCGGTACTGATGGACACACCAGTGTCCAGATTTTCCATGCAAAAGGGAAGCTTCCAGGGTTCTGAAAGAGGGTGTTTTGATGGCTGTGAAATGTCTTTTCCAAGTGCCTCATGGGGTTTTCAAGTCCTTTTGAAACCTGAAGTTCTTTCTTGTATCTAGGGAATATTCTATCTTCTGGCCTGAAGGCCCTCCCAACTAAGAGCACAGCTATCCCCAGTTCAGTTTGTTTGGCCAAACACACTTCCCATCTATGTTGAGACACAGCTCTTTCTAGGTTCTTTCAGGCCTTGTAATCTGCTGTCCACTGATAAGTGGATTGGGAGCCTGGAGGTTGAGTATGCAGCCAAACATGACTGGACAGGGTCCTGCCCCTGAATTCTGAGGGTTGCTGCAGCTTGCCCGTTGGCAGTGTTTGGATGATAGTGAGGCATGAGATTGAATGGGGAACTCAGGAGAGAGAGACATGAGAGTCCCTTTGCATATACATTCTAGCTTAGCCAGAATCTGGGCTAGCTGGCTTGTCCTGACCAGCTAGATTCTCTGTACATAAGTTGCAGGTGAGGCTGGCTACCTTGACACCCATGCTCTGAGACTACTGTAGGTGAGCTCAGAGCACACACAGACACACAAAGACAGACAGACAGACACACACACACACACACACACACACACACATTACTGTCAGGTCTGGTAGTACAGCTTATGGTGAAGGCTGGGGCTGTCTGGGGTCTGTGGGCATGAGAGCTGCTGCCTTACAATCTCTAAAAGCCTGTCATCAATGAACACAGTGTAGGAGGTTTTTGAATTCTGGTCTCTTTCCAACTCATGTATTTCTCTTCTTGCCTTCTCTGTCTCTAACTCTCACATGCTCTCATACACTCTGTCTTCATTCATTTATATTTTACTTATATACTTATTTTAATGACAGGCCCAGATATACAAAGAGAGTAACCAGAGCACTGCTGAGCTCTGGCGTGTTGTGTTGGCAATTTCACCTAGGCTACTGGAGCATCAGTGTGTAAGTCTTTCTGACACATGCCATATTCTCTCAGCTCATTTCCATGCCAGTATCACTCAGAGTTTATAATAAAGAGATACATAAATATATATATATATATATAAACATATATATTTATATATATATATGTCATTTTTCGAATTTTCTACCTATTGTATTTGACCTTAAATCAGAATTACCACTTATATAACAGCCTAGTTTTTCAGAAATAATTGGCCATGTAGCTGGAGCAGTATTCAATACAATTATAAATAATAGAACCTTCCAGTGCATTTATAATCGTGTTTCTATCAGCATCCTTATTGTAATTATTATAGCCCAGAACTTCAATCCTTTTTCTAGTGTAAGTTTCAATACATATGTGTTTGTTTTCTTTTTCCGGAAAACTTAATTTCCTTGGACCCTGAAGTGTTAGGGAATTTTTGAAGCAGCACTCTGTTTCTCAGCATATGTTTTCTATGTTTCTGCTGTAATCAGGTCTTCTTGTGTTTTTTTTTTCAATATTTTTATTTTTTCAAGTCCTCACAAATCATCCCCTTTTATTTGCATATTTATTTATTCAGTCAGGTATCACATGAGTGTCATTTCTTCTGTTTGATATATTTTCTCTTATAACTGAAGGGAACTCTTGACACCCAATGCATTTCCTGGGGCAAATACTACACACACATAGTGAAGGCTTGGGTTGTGTGGAGTCTGTGGGCATTAGAGCTGCTGCCTCTACAACACAGGTTTGAACCTTTCATGAATGAACACAGTCTAGGGGGTTTTTGACTTCTGGTCTATTTCCAACTCCTCTCTTTCTTTTCTCTCCTTCTCTGTCTCTGACTCTCACAGGCTCTCACTCACAATGTCTGCACGCAGTAATATTTTACTTATATCATTATTTTATTGACAGGCCCATATATACAAAGAGAGTTGCCAGAGCACTGCTGAGCTCTGGCTTGTTTTGTTGGTGATTTCACCTAGGCTACTGAAGCCTCAGCTTTGTACGTCTCTCTGACACAAACCATATTCTGTCTCCACATATCGATGGCAGTATCTCTGTGACTTAATAATAAATATATACATCCATATATATATATAAATGCACATATATATCTGTCATTTTTAGAATTGTGGACCTATTGTCTACATGTGGTTTTTATTATGTTTTAATTTTTTCAAATCCTCCTAGATCATCCACATTTATTTGCATATTTATTTATATATTTAGTCCGATATCACATGA
Organism: Erinaceus europaeus; assembly: GCF_950295315.1. NCBI lineage: Eukaryota > Metazoa > Chordata > Mammalia > Eulipotyphla > Erinaceidae > Erinaceus > Erinaceus europaeus. The sequence continues at coordinate 75,235,272 of NC_080167.1, forward strand.
GAGGTCATTTCTTCTGCCTGATAGATTTTCTCTTATAATTGAAGGGAAATTTGGACACACAATACATTTCCTTTTACAGATACTACACACTACTACAACTACTACTGCACTGCTTTTGACAGTGACATCCATTGCACAATGGATTAGTATTGCAAGACTCTAAAGAATGTTTCCTATTCAACCTACAATGTTTTTCACCTCAAAAATAATTATTTTGCTCTTTATTGGGGATGAATGTTTTACAGTCAACAGTTACATGTAATAGTGGCTAAGGGGGTAATTTTTCCCACTTTCCCTATATTTCTGTACATCATTTGTAACTTTCCTATTGAGGAGAAGGAAACAGTCATAAATTGAGAGACAGAGAGAAAGCTGCAGCTCTGATTTGCCACTAGCCCAGCTTTTCGCTAATTGGGTAAGTGGTGACCAGGGGCTCAAAATGCGGTCTTGGGCTTCCACATAGTTCTCTGGCATTCTTTCTTAGGTAGAATCTGGACTACCTCGCTTGCCCTGACGAGCTAGGTTCTCTGTGCATAAGTTGCAGGTGACTACCTTGACACCCATGCTCTGAGACTACTACAGGTGAGCTCTGAGCACATACAGACACACACAGACAGAAAAACAGACACACACACACACACATTACTGTCAGGTCTTGTAGTACAGCATTTGGTGAAGACTGGGGCTGTCTGGGGTCTGTGTGCATGAGAGCTGCTGCCTTACAATCTCTACAAGCCAGGCTTTATCCTGTCATCAATGAACACAGTGTAGGAGGTTTTTGAATTCTGAGACACTGAAGAGGGAGAGGTTTTTGCCCTGAGGCTTGCACTGGGAACTAGCAGCTGCCCTGTGTGTGTTGCAAGACTAGGAAACTTGTGGTGCCCGTCCATGTGGAGAGACTCCTGGAGGAGTTTCGTCTCGAGCCTTTTTCGATCGGTCCCAATGGAGCTGCATATAGCTAATGATTTGGAGATTTTACTCCTTTGGACAATTCTTTTCCTGATGTACAGTTACTCTCCAGGTTTTAGCAATCAATTGTCTGAATGTCATATCGAATCCATTGTAGAAAATGACGACATCAGTGTCTCTCTCTCTGTCTCTCTCTATATTTATGTAATATGTAGAGGTCTGAAAATATTTTTTAGCTAGAGTCCTGCACAGCTCTGGATTAGGGTAGTAAAGTGGATACGCTGGGCCCTTCAGAGCCACAGTCATGAGAGACATATCACAGAGCCATATCGTTTATCACTCTACAAATCTCTTTCAGCAAAACTACTGCTGCCAAATCATCTACTTCCCTCTTGCTCATTTTTTCCACTGAGTCCTATCCCAAAACTGTAAATCAAAGAAGAAATATACATAGTGCAGTTCCCTGCACACAGGACAGGCTGAGGCTGGATCAGGGAGATGAAATACGCCAGCCTGCATTTGGCAGGAACATCACTAAAACTACTTCCAATTTTGAGAGGCGGGGGCAGTTTTGGAGAGTGGGCTGCCGGTCAAGTGTTGCTTCTCAGAGTGGCTAAGACCTAGATGTTCTAAGGGTTACATTTCCTCAAAAACATAAAATACCAATGCCACTTGTAAGAAGTATGCATGGGCATGGAGGGTTTGTTTTCAGTGCTCTGGCACTGATCAACAAAGGGCCAGAATTTCAGTCCTTTTCTGTCTCTGTCATTCTGTCTCTATGACAGTCTCTAAGTGCCTCCTTCCTTGGGCCCTTACTGGAAGTCAGTGCATGCATCGTGACCTCAGTCATCCTGGTGTTGAAATTTTCCTTTCTTTGCCCTTTGGATTATTTAGTCTCCTGCACATGGTGTAGTACAGAGGGGAACTGCGGAGACAGCGTTCCTGCTGCAGGTAACAGGCATATGTCCATCTGAAGCTTCAGCTGTCCAGGCCCTCAGTGCTTGACTCCCATTCTCCATGGCCCTGAGGCTGACACTCAGCCTAAATTCAGCCCTCCTCACCTCCTGCACAGCTTCTTTGTCCTTATTCCATGGGATCCCAGGTGAAGAGAATTGAAACTCTGTCCCGCTGGCACACACATTGTGCTTTCCCTCTAAGAAGCCGAATGTTAAAGGATCTGTGGTACTGATGGCTAAACCAGTGTCCAGATTTTCCATGCAAAACGGAAGCTTCCAGGGTTCTGAAAGAGGGTGTTTTGATGGCTGTGAAATGTCTTTTCCAAGTGCCTCATGGGGTTTTCAAATCCTTTTGAAACCTGATGTTCTTTCTTGTATCTAGGGAATATTCTCACGTCTGGCCAGAAGGGCCACCCAACTAGGAGCACAGCTACCCCGGGGTCAGGAGGTCTGCCAGGCTGCTAGTTCTTGGAGGGATTCCTGAGTATGTCCTCAGGGCCCAAGTGGTAACAGGTGTTTCCAATTGCCTTTTTTAGCAGCATCCAGGCCCTCAGGTGAGGTTCGGGGCTGTGATCTCCACTGGAAGCACCAAATTCAGCCAATGGAGGCTTTACGTCTTTCTTTTGTCTGTCCATAGCAAGGGCCAGGACAGTTTGTGCTTCCTGCAAGCAGAGAGACTTTGTATGGGACACTCACGCATGCCTACTTCTGGGAATCTCTCTGAGTGTGATGTGTGGACACCAGGAGACCATGATCATGGATGTAAGGCCACAGGAGCAATTGCCTTAGCCGGACCCAAAGGGTAGGTGTAAGGGACCGGGTTCATCCACTATTGTTTGGTCAAACACAGTTCCCATCTATGTTGAAACACAGCGCTTTCTGGGTACTTTCTGTGCTTGGAATCTGCTGCCCTGAGAAGTGCACTGAGAGCCTGGAGGCAAAGTAGGCAGCCAAACGTGACTGGACAGGCCCTTGAATTCTTAAGGGTTCCCCAGCTTCCCCCGTTGCAAGTTTTTGGATGAGAGATAGTGAGGCATGGGATTGAATAGGGAAATCAGGAGATTTAGACATGAGAGTCCCTTTGCATATGCATTCTTGCTTAGCCAGAATCTGGGCTAGCTGGCTTGCCCTGACCAGCTAGGTTCTCTGTACATAAGTTGCAGGTGAGGCTGGCTACCTTGCCACCCATGCTCTGAGACTACTACAGGTGAGCTCTAAGCACACACAGACACACACAGTCAGACAGACAGACACACACACACACACACACACACACACACACACATTACTGTCTGGTCTGGTAGTACAGCATATGGTGAAGGTTGGTGCTGTCTGGGGTCTGTGGGCATGAGAGCTGCTGCCTTACAATCTCTACAAGCCAGGTTTGAACCTGTCATCAATGAACACAGTGTAGGAGGTTTTTGCATTCTGGTCTCTTTCCAACTCATCTATTTCTCTTCTCGCTTTCTCTGTCTCTAACTCTCACATGCTCTCACACACTCTGTCTTCATTCATTAATATTTTACTTATATACTTATTTTACTGATAGGCCCAGATATACAAAGAGAGTTGCCAGAGCACTGCTGTGCTCTGGCTTGTCGCGTTGGTGATTTCACCTAGGCTACTGCGGCCTCAGCTTTGTAAGTCTCTCTGACACAAGCCATATTATGTATCCTCATATCCATGGCAGTATCTCTCAGACTTTATAATAAACATATACATATACATATACATATACATGTACATATACATATATATGTTATTTTTATAATTGTCGACCTATGTAATTGATCTTTATCAGAATTAACACATTTATAACAGCTTCCTTTTTCATTAATAATTGGCCACCTAGTTGGAGCAGGATTCAATACAATTATAAATAATAGAACCTTCCAGTAGCATTTCTAATATCATTTCTATCTGCATCCTTATTGTAATTATCATAGTACAGAACTTGTCTCCTTTCTCTAGTGTAAGCTTCAGTACATATGAGTTTCTTTTCATTCTCCTGAAATATTAATTTCCCTGGACTCTGAAGTGTCTCTGAATTTTTGAAGCAACCCTCTGATTCTCACCATATGGTTTTCATTTTCTGCTGTAATCAGGTCTTCTTGTGCTTTTTGTTTTTATTTTTCTTTTTTTTCAAATCCTCGTAGATAATCCCCATTTATTTGCATATTTATTTATTTATTAGTCCTATATTACATGAGGGGTCATTTCTTATGCTTGATAAATTTTTCTCTTATAATTGAAGGGAAGTTTACACTCACAATACATTTCGTGTCGTAAATACTACACACAAATGGTGATGGCTGTGGTGGTCTAGGTTCTGTGGACTTGAGATTTCTGCCTTACAATCTCTACAACCCAGGTTTGAACCTGTCATGTAGGAACACAGTGTGGGAGGTTTTTGACTTCTGGTCTCTTTCCCACTCTTCTATTTCTCTTCTTACCTCCTCTGTCTCTGACTCTCACAGGGTCTTACTTACTCTGTCAGCACTCATAAAGATTTTACTTATACATTATTTTACTGACAGGCCCAGATATACAAAGGGAATCACCAGGACACTGCTGATCTCTGGCTGTTTTTTTGGTGATTTATCCTAGGTTTCTGGAGCCTCAGCTTTGTAAGTCTCTCTGACACAAGCCATACTCTGTCTCCTCATAGCCATGCCAGTATCCATCAGAGTCTATAATAAAGATACACTTACATATATATATACATATATATACATATATATAACTCATTTTTAGAATTGTTGACCTTTTTATCTGTTCTTAATGCAGAATTACCACATTTATAACAGCCTCCTTATTCATAAATAATTGGTCACATTGTTGGAGCAGGGAAAAGTGTGTGTGTCTCTGTGGGAGGGTGTGTGTATGTGTGTTTGTGTAAGTGTACAAAAGTGTGTTTCAGTTATGATTACCGCTGTTTTCTTTATTCCTGATGAAGATTCTTAGGAACTGGGTTGTGCTATGACAAAGGAAGTTTGCACTGCACACGTGGTTTTTCAAATATGAATGGCACATTGGATATTCTGGACACGGTTGAGCATTCTCCCAGGTGGTCCTCAGAAGGGATCTTTCCTTTGCTATTCCCATGATCTGTGTAATTTTCTGTGTAGACTCAAAGAGGAGTGTCATGGGGGAGCTCAGCTGCATTCTGCTGTGTGTCCACAAGGTGGCAGCATAGCCCATAGTTGAGTGTAGTGATTCTGTGGAATGAGGAGAACTCTGGGATTTATGGCCCATGGACAGCAAGGTTGAAATTGACGTAGAGTGCCCTAGATATCTGTTCTTTCCTGCGGGGTGTGGGGATCCCCCATTTGGCTTTGCAAGTGGAAGGGGTTTCACTCTCTGTCTGGGATGACTCTATTGGGAGCTTGTGAATCCCTGTGCTCAGTTGCATTGTGCTGGGTGTCCACAATAGGGCAGCACCAGTGCGGGACTAAGGCTCCAAATCATCTACAGCTGCCAAATCATCTACTTAACTCTTGCTCTTTTTGTCCACCAAGTCCTATCACAAAACTGTAAATCAAAGAAGAAATAGAAATAGTGTAGTTCCCTGCACACAGGAGAGGCTGAGGCTGGAACAGGTCGATGAAATCCGCCAGCCTCCATTTGGCTGGAGCATCACTAAAACTACTTCCAATTTGGAGAGCCAAGGGCAGTTTTGGAGAATGGGCTGCAGGCTAAGTGTTGCTTCTCAAAGTGGGCTAAGACCTAGATGTTCTAAGTGTAACCTTTCCTCACAAAGAAAAAATAACAATGCCACTTGTAAGAAGTCTGCATGGGCATGGAGAATATATATATATATATATATATATATATATATATATATATATATATATATATATATATCTCATTTATAGAATTGTAGACCTAGGTAATTGACCTTTATTTATAACATATTTATAACAGCTTCCTTTTTCATTAATAATTGTCCACTTAGTTGGAGCAGATTCAATACAATTATAAATAATAGAACCTTCCAGTAGCATTTCTAATAGCATTTCTATCAACATCCTTATTATAATTATCATAGTACAGAACTTGCCTCCTATCTCCAGTGTAAGCTTCAGTACATATGATTTTCTTTTCATTCTCCTGAAATCTTAATTTCCCTGGACTCTGAAGTGTCTTGGAATTTTTGAAGCAGCCCTCTGTTTCTCAGCAGATGGTTTCCATTTTCTGCTGTAATAAGGTCTTCTTGTGCTTTTTGTTTTATTTTTCATTTTTTTTCAAATCCTCCTAGATCATCCCCATGTATTTGCATATTTATTTATTTATTTAGTCCTATATTACATAAGGGGGCATTTCTTCTGCTTGATAGATTTTTCCTCTTATAACTGAAGGGAAGATTACACTCACAATACATTTCTTGTCTTAATACTACACACATATGGTGAATACTGGGGTGGTCTTCTATCTGTGGACATGAGACTGCTGCCTTACAATCTCTACAACCCAGTTTTGAACCTGTCATGTATGAACACAGGGTGGGAGGTTTATGACTTCTGGTCTCTTTCCCACTCTTCTATTTCTCTTCTTGCCTTCTCTGTCTCTGATTCTCACAGTCTCTCATTCAATCTGTCTGTACTCATTATTATTTTACTTATATACTTATTTTACTTACATGCCCTGATATACAAAGAGAGTCATCAGGGCAAGGCAGAACTTTGGCTTGTTTTGTTGGCGATTTCTCCTAGGTTTCTGGAGCCTCACCTTTGTAAGTCTCTCTGGCACAAGCCATGCTATGTCTCCACATAGCCATGCCAGTATCCCTTAGAGTCTATAATAAAGATACACTTACATATATGTACATATATATATATATATATATAATCAGTCATTTTAGCATTGTTGACCTTTTTATACATGGCAGTATGTTTCAGAGTTAATAATAAAGATATAAATCCATATACATATATATACACATATATAAATATACATATATATATATATATATATATATCTGTCATTTTTGGAATTGTCAACCTATGTAATTGAACTTAATCAGAATTAACACATTTATAACAGCTTCCTTTTTCATTAATAATTGGCCACATAGTTGGAGCAGTATTCAATACAATTATAAATAATAGAACCTTCCAGTAGCATTTCTAATAACATTTCTATCAGCATCCTTATTGTAATTATTATAGTACAGAACTTGCCTCCTTTCTCTAGTGTAAGCTTCAATACATATGAGTTTCTTTTCAATCTCCTGAAATCTTAATTTCCCTGGACTCTGAAGTGTCTCAGAATTTTTGAAGTAGCCCTCTGTTTCTCAGCAGATGGTTTCTATGTTTCTGCTCTAATCAGGTCATCTTGTGCTTTTTGTATTCATTTTTAATTTTTGTCAAATCCTCCTAGATCATCCAAATTTATTTGCATATTTATTTATTTATTTAGTCCTATATTACATGAGGGGTCATTTCTTCTGCTTGATAGATTTTTCTCTTATAATTGAAGGGAAGTTTACACTCACAATACATTTCCTTTGGTAAATACTACACACATATGGTGAAGGCTGGAGTTGTCTGGGGTCTGTGGACATGAGACTGCTGCCTACAATCTCTACAACCCAGGATTGAACCTGTCATGTATGAACACAGTGTGGGAGGTTTTTGACTTCTGGTCTCTTTCCAACTCTTCTGTTTCTCTTCTTGCCTTCTCTGTCTCTGTCTATCACAAGCTCTCACTCACTCTGTCTGCACTCATTAATATTTTACTTATATATTGTTTTACTGACAGGCCCAGATATACAAAGAGAGTCACCAGGGCACTGCTGAGCTCTGGCTTGTTTTGTTGGCCATTTCACCTAGGTTTTTGGAGCCTCAGCTTTGTAAGTCTCTGTGGCACAAGCCATACTCTGTCTCCTCATAGCTATGCCAGTATCCCTCAGAGTTGATAATAAAGATACACATATATATATATATATATATATATATATATATATGTACATATATATACATATATATATATCAGTTATTTTTAGAATTGTTGACCTTTTTATTTGATCTTAACGCAGAATTACCACATTTATAACAGCCTCCTTATTCATAAATAATTGGTCACATAGTTTTAGCAGGATTCACTACAATTTTAAATTAGAAACCTTCCAGGATCATTTCCAATAGCCTTTCTATCAGTATCCTTATTGTAATTATCCTAGCACAGAACTTGCCTCCATTTTCTAGTGTAAGCTTCAATATGTATGCATTTCTTTTCATTCTCAGTAATTCTTAATTTGCCTGGACCTTGAAGTGTCATGGAATTTTTGAAGCAGCCCTCTGTTTCTCAGCAGACGTTTTCTATTTTTCTGCTGTAATCAGGTCTTCCTGTGGTCTTTGTTTTTATTTTTTCTTTTTTTCAAATCCTCCTAGATCATCCCCATTTATTTACATATTTGTTTATTTAGTCTCATATCACATGAGGGGTCATTTCTTCTGCCTGATAGATTTTCTCTTATAATTGAAGGGAACTTATGACACACAATACATTTCCTTTTGCAGATACTACACACTACTACAACTACGACTGCACTGTTTTAGACAGTGACATCCAATGCACAATGGTTTAGTATTGCATGGCTCTAGAGAATGCTCACTATTTAACCTACAATTTTTTTAACTTCCCAAATATTTATTCTGTTCTTTCTTGGGGGATGAATGGTTTACAGTCAAAAGTTACATGTAATAATGGGCAAGGGGGCTAATTTTTCCCACTTTCCCTGTATTTCTGTACATCAGTTGTAACTTTCTTATTGAGGAGAAGGAAACAGTCATAAATTGATAGAGCAGGTCCCAAGCAGGAAGAGAGACAGTGAGACAGCTGCAGCTCTGATTTACCAGTAGAACAGCATTTCCCTAGATGGGTAAGAGGTGACCAGGGGCTCAAAATGGGGTCCTGGGATTCCACATAGTTCTCTGGAATTCTTGCTTAGCCAGAATCTGGGCTAGCTGGCTTACCCTGACCAGCTAGGTTCTGTACATAAGTTGCAGTTGGGGTTGTCTACCTTGACATCTATGCTCTGAGACTATTACAGGTGAGCTCTGAATACACACAGAGAGAGAGACCGACATACACAAAAACACACACACACATTACTGTCAGGTCTGGTAGTACAGCATATGGTGAAAGCTGGGGCTGTTTGGGGTCTGTGGGCATGAGAGCTGCTACCTTACAATCTCTACAAGCCAGGGTTGATCCTGTCAATAATGAACACAGTGTAGGAGGTTTTTTTATTCTGAGACACTGAAGAGGGAGAGGTTTTTGCCCTGAATCTGGCACTGGGAACTAGCAGCTGCCCTGTGTGTGTTGCCAGACTAGGAAACTTGTGGTGCCTGTGCATGTGGAGAGTCTCCTGGATGACTTCCTTCTCGAGCCTTTTTCGATCTTTGCCAGTTTTTGGATGATAGATAGTGAGGCATGGGATTGAATAGGGAAATCAGGAGATTTAGACATCAGAGTCCCTTTGCATATGCATTCTTGCTTAGCCAGAATCTGGGCTAGCTGGCTTGCCCTGAAGAGCTAGGTTCTCTGTACATAAGTTGCAGGTGAGGCTGGCTACCTTGCCACCCATGCTCTGAGACTACTACATGTTTGCTCTAAGCAAACAGACACACACAGTCAGACAAACAGACAGACAGACACACACACACACACACACACACACACACACACACACATTACTGTCAGGTCTGGTAGTACAGCATATGGTGAAGGCTGGGGCTTTCTGGGGTCTGTGGGCATGAGAGCTGCTGTCTTACAATCTCTACAAGCCAGGGTTGATCCTGTCAATAATGAACACAGTGTAGGAGGTTTTTGTATTCTGAGACACTGAAGAGGGAGAGGTTTTTGCCCTGAGTCTGGCACTGGGAACTAGCAGCTGCCCTGAGTGTGTTGCCAGACTAGGAAACTTGTGGTGCCTGTGCATTTGGAGAGTCTCCTGGATGACTTCCTTCTGGAGCCTTTTTTGATCGGTCCCTTTGGATCTGCATATAGCTAATGATTTGGAGATTTTACTCCTTTGGACAATTATTTTCCTGATGCACAGTTTATCTCCAGGTTTTAGCAATCAATTGTCTTTATATCATATCGAATCCATTGTAGAAAATAACTATGTCAGTGTCTCTCTCTCTCTCTCTCTCTCTCTCTCTCTATATATATATATATATATATATATATATATATATATATGTAACTTGTAGAGGTCTGAAAATATTTTTAGCTAGAGAACAGCACAGCTCTGTATTAGGGTAGTAAGGTGGATACACCTGGCTCTACAGAGCCACAGTCATGAGAGACATCTCACAGAGCGATATCATTTATCACTCTACAAATCTCTCTCACCACAAACTACCACTGCCAAATCATCTACTTCCCTCTTGCTCATTTTGTCCACCGAGTCCTATCCCAAAACTGAAAATCAAAGAAGAAATAGACATAGTGCAATTCCCTGCACACAGGACAGGCTGAGTCTGTACCAGGGAGATGCAATACGCCAGCCTGCATCTTGGCTAGAGCATCACTAAGACTACATCCAATTTGGAGAGGCGGGGGCAATTTTCGAGAGAGGTCTGCCGGCTAAGTGTTGCTTCTCAGAGTGGTTAAGTCCTAGATGATCTAAGTGTAAGCTTTCCTCACAAACATATAATAACAATGCGACTTGTAAGAAGTATGCATGGGCTTGGAGGGTTTGTCTTCAGTGTTCTCGCACTGATCAACAAAGGGCCAGAATTTCAGTCCTTTTCTGTCTCTGTCATTCTGTCTCTCTAACTGTCTCTACGTGCCTTCTTTCCTGGGCCCTTACTGGAAGTCAGTGCATGCATCCAGAACTCAGTCATCCAGGTGTTGAAATTTTCCTTTCTTTGTCCTTTGGATTATCTAGTCTCCTGCACTTGGTGTTGTACAGAGGGGAACTGCAGAGACAGCCTTGCTGCTGCAGGTTCCAGGCATATGTCCGTCTTCAGCTGTAGCTGTCCAGGCCCTCTGTGCTTGACTCCCATTGTCCAGGGCCCTGTGGCTGACACTCAGCATAAATGCAGCCCTCCTCACCTTCCTGCACAGCGTCCTTGTCTTAATTCCGTGAGAGACCATGTGAAGAGAAGTGAAACTCTATCCCCCTGGCAGACACATTGTGCTTTACCTCTATTAAGCCGAATGTAAAGGATCTGTGGTACTGATGGCCACACCAGTGTCCAGATTTTCCATGCAAAACGGAAGCTTCCAGGGTTCTGAAATAGGGTGTTTTGATGGCTGTGAAATGTCTTTTCCAAGTGCCTCATGGGGTTTTCAAATCCTTTTGAAACATGAAGTTCTTTCTTGTATCTAGGGAATATTCTCACGTCTGGCCAGAAGGGCCACCCAACTAGGAGCACAGCTATCCCGGGGTCAGGAGGTCTGCCAGCCTGCTAGTTTCTGGAGGGATTCCTGAGTATGTCCTCAGGGCCCAAGTGGTAACAGGTGTTTCCAATTGCCTTTATTAGCAGCATCCAGGCCCTCAGGTGAGGTTCGGGGCTGTGATCTCCACTGGAAGCACCAAATTCAGCCAATGGAGGCTTTACGTCTTTCTTTTGTCTGTCCATAGTAAGGGCCTGGGGAGTTTGTGTTTCCTGCAAGCAGAGAGACTTTGTATGGGACACTCATGCATGCCTACTTCTGGGTATCTCTCTGAGTGTGATGTGTGGACACCAGGAGACCATGATCAGGGATGTAAGGCCACAGGAGCAATTGCCTTAGCCGGACCCAAAGGGTAGGTGTAAGGGACCGGGTTCATCCACTATTGTTTGGTCAAACACAGTTCCCATCTATGTTGAAACACAGCTCTTTCTGGGTACTTTCTGTGCTTGGAATCTGCTGCCCTGAGTAGTGGACTGAGCTTGTGGAGGCTAAGTTGGCAGCCAAACGTGACTGGACAGGCTCATGCCCATGAATTCTGAAGGGATCCCCAGCTTTCCCCGTTGCCAGTTTTTGGATGATAGATAGTGAGGCATGGGATTGAATAGGGAAATCAGGAGATTTAGACATGAGAGTCCCTTTGCATATGCATTCTTTCTTAGCCAGAATCTGGGCTAGTTGGCTTGCCCTGACCAGCTAGGTTCTCTGCACATAAGTTGCAGGGGATGCAGGCTACCTTGCCACCCATGCTCTGAGACTACTACAGGTGAACTCTAAGCACACACAGACACACACAGTCAGACAAACTGACAGACACACACACACACACACACACACACACACACACACATAACTGTCAGGTCTGGTAGTACAGCATATGGTGAAGGCTTGGGATGTATGGGGTCTGTGGGCCTGAGAGCTGCTGCCTTACAATCTCTACAAGCCAGGATGTGATCCTCTCATCAATGAACACAGTGTAGGAGGTTTTTGTATTCTGGGACACTGAAGAGGGAGAGGTTTTTGCCCTTAATCTGGCACTGGGAACCAGCAGCTGCCCTGTGTGTGTTGCCAGACTAGGAAACTTGTGGTGCCTGTGCAATCAATTGTCTTTATATCATATCGAATCCATTGTAGAAAATAACTATGTCAGTGTCTCTCTCTCTCTTTCTCTCTCTCTCTCTCTCTCTCTCTCTATATATATATATATATATATATATATATATATATGTAACTTGTAGAGGTCTGAAAATATTTTTAGCTAGAGAACAGCACAGCTCTGTATTAGGGTAGTAAGGTGGATACACCTGGCCCTTCAGAGCCACAGTCATGAGAGACATCTCACAGAGCGATATCATTTATCACTCTACAAATCTCTCTCAGCACAAACTACCACTGCCAAATCATCTACTTCCCTCTTGCTCATTTTGTCCACAGAGTCCTATCCCAAAACTGAAAATCAAAGAAATAGACATAGTGCAATTCCCTGGACACAGTACAGGCTGAGTCTGGACCAGGGAGATGCAATACGCCAGCCTGCATCTTGGCTATGGCATCACTAAGACTACATCCAATTTTGAGGCTGGGGCAATTTTCGAGAGATGGCTGCCGGCCAAGTGTTGCTTCTCAGAGTGGATAAGTCCTAGATGTTCTAAGTGTAAGATTTCCTCTCAAACATATAATAACAATGCCACTTGTAAGAAGTATGCATGGGCTTGGAGGGTTTGTCTTCAGTGCTCTGGCACTGATCAACAAAGGGCCAGAATTTCAGTCCTTTTCTGTCTCTGTCATTCTGTTTCTCTAACTATCTCTACGTGCCTTCTTTCCTGGGCCCTTACTGGAAGTCAGTGCATGCATCATGAACTCAGTCATCCAGGTGTTGAAATTTTCCTTTCTTTGTCCTTTGGATTATCTAGTCTCCTGCACTTGGTGCAGTACAGAGGGGAACTGCTGAGACAGCGTTGCTGCTGCAGGTTCCAGGCAGATGTCCATCTGCAGCTGCAGCTGTCCAGGCGGTCTGTGCTTGACTCCCATTGACCAGGGCCCTGAGGCTGACACTCAGCCTAAATGCAGCCCTCCTCACCTTCCTGCACAGCGTCCTTGTCCTAATTCCATGAGAGACCAGGTGAAGAGAAGTGAAACTCTATCCCCCTGGCAGACACATTGCGCTTTCCCTCTATTAAGCCGAATGTAAAGGATCTGTGGTACTGATGGCCACACCAGTGTCCAGATTTTCCATGCAAAACGGAAGCTTCCAGGGTTATGAAAGAGGGTGTTTTGATGGATGTGAAATATCTTTTCCAAGTGCCTCATGGGGTTTTCAAATCCTTTTGAAACCTGCAGTTCTTTCTTGTATCTAGGGAATATTCTCACGTCTGGCCAGAATGGCCATCCAACTAGGAGCACAGCTCTCCTGGGGTCAGGAGGTCTGCCAGCCTGCTAGTTCCTGGAGGGATTCCTGAGTGTGTCCTCAGGTCCCAAGTGGTAACAGGTGTTTCGAATTGCCTTTATTAGAAGCATCCAGGCCCTCAGCTGAGGTTCGGGGCTATGATCTCCACTGGAAGTACCTAATTCAGCTATTGGAGGATTCCGTCTTTCTTTTGTGTGTCCATAGCTAGGGCCCGGGAAATTTGTGCCTTCTGCAAGCAAAGAGACTTTGTATGGGACACTCATGCATGCCTTCTTCTGGGAATCTCTCTGATTGTGATGTGTGGACACCAGGAGACCATGATCAGGGATGTAAGGCCACAGGAGCAATTGCCTTAGCCGGACCCAAAGGGTAGGTGTTAGGGACCGGGTTCATCCACTATTGTTTGGTCAAACACAGTTCCCATCTATGTTGAAACACAGCTCTTTCTGGGTACTTTCTGTGCTTGGAATCTGCTGCCCTGAGCAGTGGACTGAGAGCCTGGAAGCTAAGTAGGCAGCCCAACGTGACTGGACAGGCTCATGCCCCTGAATTCTGAAGGGTTCCCCAGCTTCCCCCGTTGCCAGTTTTTGGATGATATATAGTGAGGCATGGGATTGAATAGGGAAATCAGGAGATTTAGACATGAGAGTCCCTTTGCATATGCATTCTTGCTTAGCCAGAATCTGGGCTAGTTGGCTTGCCCTGACCAACTAGGTTCTCTGTACATAATTTGCAGGGGAGCCTGGCTACCTTGCCTCCCATGCTCTGAGAATACTACAGGTGAGCTCTAAGCACACACAGACAAACACAGTTAGACAAACAGACAGACAGACAGACACACACACACACACACACACACACACACACACACACATTACTGTCAGGTCTGGTAGTACAGCATATGGTGAAGGCTGGGGCTGTCTGGGGTCTGTGGCCATGAGAGCTGCTGCCTTACAATCTCTACAAGTCAGGGTTGATCCTGTCATCAATGAACACAGTGTAGGAGGTTTTTGTATTCTGAAACACTGAAGAGGGAGAGGTTTTTGCCCTGAATCTGGCACTGGGAACTAGCAGTTGCCCTGTGTGTGTTGCCAGACTAGGAAACTTGTGGTGCCTGTGCATGTGGAGTGTCTCCTGGATGACTTCCTTCTCGAGCCATTTTTCTATCGGTCCCTTTGGATCTGCATATAGCTAATGATTTGGAGATTTTACTACTTTGGACAATTCTTTTCCTGATGCACAGTTTATCTCCAGGTTTTAGAAATCAATTGTCTTTATGTCATATCGAATCCATTGTAGAAAATAACTATATCAGTCTCTCTCTCTCTCTCTCTCTCTCTCTATATATATATATATATATATATATATATGTAACTTGTAGAGGTCTGAAAATATTTTTAGCTAGAAAACAGAACAGCTCTGTATTAGGGTAGTAAGGTGGATACACCTGACCCTTCAGAGCCACAGTCATGAGAGACATCTCACAGAGCGATATCATTTATCACTCTACAAATCTCTCTCAGCACAAACTACCACTGCCAAATCATCTACTTCCCTCTTGCTCATTTTGTCCACCGAGTCCTATCCTACAACTGAAAATCAAAGAAGAAATAGACATAGTGCAATTCCCTGCACACAGGACAGGCTGATTCTGGACCAGGGAGATGCAATACGCCAGCCTACATCTTGGCTAGAGCATCACTAAGACTACATCCAATTTGGAGAGGAGGGGGCAATTTCGAGAGAGGGCTGCAGGCCAAGTGTTGCTTCTCAGAGTGGTTAAGTCCTAGATGTTCTAAGTGTAAGCTTTCCTCACAAACATATAATAACAATGCCACTTGTAAGAAGTATGCATGGGCTTGGAGGGTTTGTCTTCAGAGCTCTGGCACTGATCAACAAAGGGCCAGAATATCAGTCATTTTCTGTCTCTGTCATTATGTCTCTCTAACAGTCTCTACCTGCCTTCTTTCCTGGGCCCTTAATGGAAGTCAGTGCATTCATCATGAACTCAGTCATCCAGGTGTTGAAATTTTCCTTTCTTTGTGCTTTGGATTATCTAGTCTCCTGCACTTGGTGTAGTACAGAGGGGGAACTGCTGAGACAGCGTTGCTGCTGCAGGTTCCAGGCATATGTCCATCTGCAGCTGCAGCTGTCCAGGCCCTCTGTGCTTGACTCCCATTCTCCAGGGCCCTGAGGCTGACACTCAGCCTAAATGCAGCCCTCCTCACCTTCCTGCACAGCGTCCTTGTCCTAATTCCATTAGAGACCAGGTGAAGAGAAGTGAAACTCTATCCCCCTGGCAGAAACATTGTGCTTTCTCTCTATTAAGCCGAATGTAAAGGATCTGTGGTACTGATGGCCACACTAGTGTCCAGATTTTCCATGTAAAAAGGAAGCTTCCAGGGTTCTGAAAGAGAGTGTTTTGATGGCTGTGAAATGTCTTTTCCAAGTGTCTCATGGGGTTTTCAAATCCTTTTGAAACCTGAAGTTCTTTCTTGTATCTAGGGAATATTCTCTCGTCTGGCCAGAAGGGCCACCCAACTATGAGCACAGCTATCCCGGGGTCAGGAATTCTGCCAGCCTGCTAGTTCCTGGAGGGTTTCCTGAGTATGTCCTCAGGTCCCAAGTGGTAACAGGTGTTTCCAATTGCCTTTATTAGCAGCATCCACGCCCTCAGGTGAGGGGCGGGGCTGTGATCTCCACTGGAAGCTCCGAATTCAGCCAATGGAGGCATCCATCTTTCGTCTGTCCATTGCAAGCGCCCGGGATGTTTGTGCTTCCTGCAAGCAGAGAGACTTTGTATGTGACACTCATGCATGCCTACTTCTGGGAATCTCTCTGCGTGTGATGTGTGGACATCAGCTTCCCCTGGATGATAGATAGTGAGGCATGTGATTGAATTGGGAACTCAGGAGATTTATCCATGAGAGTCCCTTTGCATATGCATTCTGGCCTAGCCAGAATCTGGGCTAGCTGGATTGCCCTGACCAGCTAGGTTCTCTGTACATAAGTTGCAGGTGAGGCTGGCTACCTTGCCACCCATGCTCTGAGACTAGGAAACTTGTGGTGCCTGTCCATGTGGAGAGTGTCCTGGATGAGTTCCTTTTGGAGCCTTTTTCGATATGTCCTGATGGAGCGGAATATAGCTAATGATTTGATTATTTACTCCTTTGGACAAATCTTTCCCTGATGCACAGTTTCTCTAGAGGTTTTAGCAATAAATTGTCTGAATGTCATATCGAATCCATTGTAGAAAATGAATGCATCATTGAGATGAAGGAGCCTGAGTAGACAGCCAAACCTTATTGGACAGGCTCATGCCCCTGAATTCTGAGGGGTGCCCCCGCTTATCCCGTTGTCAGTTTTTGGAGGATAGTGAGGCATTGGATTGAATCGGAAACTCAGGAGACGGACACATGAGAGTCCATTTGCATTTGCATTCTTGCTTACCCAGAATCTGGGCTAGCTGGCTTGCCCTGTCCAGCTAGGTTCTCTGTACATAAGTTGCAGGTGAGGCTCTCTACCTTGACACCAATGGTCTGAGACTACTATAGGTGAGCTCTGAGCACACACAGACACACGCAGACAGACAGACAGACGCACACTCACACACACATCAATGTCTGGTCTGGTAGTACAGCATATGGTGAAGGATGGGGCTGTATGGGGTCTGTGGGCATGAGAGCTGCTGCCTTACAATCTCAACATGCCATGTTTGAACCTGTCATCACTGAACACAGTGTAGGAGGTTTTTGACTTCTGGTCACTTTCCAAATCATCTATTTCTTTTCTCTCCTTCTCTGTCTCTGACTCTCACAGGCTTTCACTCACTCTGTCTGCAGTCAGTAATATTTTACTTATATCCTTATTTTATTGACAGTCCCAGATATACAAAGAGAGTTGCCAGAGCACTGCTGAGCTCTGGCTTGTTGTTTTGGTGATTTCACCTAGGCTACTGGAGCCTCAGGTTTGTAAGTCTCTCTGACACAAGCCATATTCTGTATCCTCATATCCATGGCAGTATCTCTCAGACTTTATAATAAACATATATATATGTTAGTTTTAGAATTGTCGACCTATGTAACTGATCTTTATCAGAATTAACACTCTTTCCCACTCTTATATTTCTCTTCTTGCCTCCTCTGTCTCTGACTCTCACAGGCTCTCACTCACTCTGTCAGCACTCATTAATATTTTACTTATACATTATTTTACTGACAGGCCCAGATATACAAAGCGAATCACCAGGACACTGCTGATCTCTGGCTGTTTTTTTGGTGATTTCACCTAGGTTTCTGGAGCCTCAGCTTTGTAAGTCTCTCTGGCACAAGCCATACTCTGTCTCCTCATAGCCATGGCAGTATCCCTCAGAGTCTATAATAAAGATACACTTACATATATGTACATATATATATATATACATATATATATCATTCATTTTTAGAATTGTTTACCTTTTTATCTGATATTAATGCAGAATTACCACATTTATAACAGCCTCCTTATTCATAAACAGTTAGTCACATTTTTGGAGCAGGGAAAAGTGTGTGTGTCTCTGTAGGAGGGTGTGTGTGTGTGTGTGTGTGTAAATGTACATAAGTGTGTTTCATTTATGATTACCGCTGTTGTTTCTTTATTCCTGACACAGATTCTTAGGAACTAGGTGGTGTATGACAAAGGAAGTTTCCACTGCACACGTGGTTTTTCAAATATGAATGGCACATTGGATATTCTGGACACTGGTGTACATTCTTACAGGTGGTCCTCAGATGGGTTCTTTCCTTTGCTATTCCCATGCTCTGTGTAATTATATGTGTAGACTCAAAGAGGAGTGGCATGGGGGAGCTCAGCTGCATTCTGCTGTGTGTCCACAAGGTGGCAGCATAGTTGAGTGTAGTGATTCTGTGGAATGAGGAGACTCTGGAATTTGTGGCCCATGGACAGCAAGGTTGAAATTGACGTAGAGTGCCCTAGACATCTGTTCTTTCCTGTGGGGTGGGGAGATCCCCCATTTGGCTTTGCAAGTGGAAGGGGTTTCTCTCTTTGTCTGGGATGACTCTACTGGGAGCTTTTGAATCCCTGTGCTCAGCTGCATTCTGCTGTGTGTCCACAAGAGGGCAGCACCAGTGAGGAACTAAGGCTCCATGGGGCAAGTGCCATGAGGCACTGGGCTAAGAGAGTGGACACAGTGTTTATGGGTGTGCCCCAAGAGCATGGCCAGCCTAGCTCAAGCAGGCAGTGTCCTAAGGATGGGTCCAGACAGGAGCTGTTCGGTAGTGTTGGCAGAAACAGGGCCTTCAGAGGACGGCAGAAAGTCCCCAGGGGCGGCTCTAAGAGAGCTTGCCCTCTGAGCCTGAGGGGAGGGCCCAGTGTGTATTCATAGAGACTGATGGCCAATTAGAGAAGAAGAACATCACCATAAGGGGCATGGACCAAGAGCTGGCCAATGAGAACAGAGGTGAAGTTGCGAGGGCCGAACTCAGAGAGCAGCCTTCTGAAGGAAGCCCGCAAATGGGAGCTCAGAGCTGGGCTTAAAAGGCTGGGCGTGCTTTCAGGAAGTGCGAAGAAGGTTTCAGCCGAGGGCCCTGCCTTACAGAGGCTGTCCAGTGCGCATGTGTATAACTCCGTTTGTGCCTGTGCCTCTGTGGATGTGTGCGTGTGACTGTGAGAGTGTGTGTTTGTGTTAGTTTGTGTGTGTATGTGTGTGGTAGGGAGAGAAAGAGAACAACAGAATCACTGTGGCACAGGAGATTTTGTGCAAAACACTTGGCACATTCTGATTTACAGCTCAATATTGACACCATTGTAGCTCTCCTTGGCGCTTGGACTCTATGTTTCTTTTTTTCTCTCCAGGTTTAACAATCAATTGCATCCATTGTAGAAAATGTCTCTCTTTCTCTCTCTCTCTCTCTCTCTCTCTCCATATATATATATATATATATATATATATATATATATATATATATATATATATATATATTTGATGTAGAGGTCTGAAAATATATTTTAGCTAAAGGCCTGCATAGCTCTCGATTCGGGTAGTAATGCAGATATACCTGGTCCTTCAGAGCACAGTCATGAGAGACATCTCACAGAACATTCGTTTACCTCTTGTCACTATACAAATCTCTCTCAGCACAAACTACAGCTTCCAAATCATTTACTTCCCTCTTGCTCTTTTTGTCCACAGAGTCCTATCCCAAAACTGTAAATCAAGGAAGAAATAGACATAGTGCAGTTCCCTGCACACAGGACAGGCTGAGGCTGGACCAGGGAGATGAAATATGTCAGCCATCATCTTGTCTGGAACATCACTAAAACTATTTAAAATTTGGAAAGACAAGGGCAGTTTTGGAGAGTGGGCTGCAGGCCAAGTGTTGCTTCTCGAAGTGTGGTAAGACCTAGATGTACTAAGTGTAACCTTTCCTCACAACGATAAAATAACAATGCCACTTGTAAGAAGTCTGCATGGGCATGGAGGATATATATATATATTTATATATATCTCATTTATAGAAATGTCGACCTATGTAATTGATTTCAACAGAATTAACACATTTATAACAGCTTCCTTTTTCATTAATTATTGTCCCCCTAGTTGGAGCAGGCTTCAATACAATTATAAATAATAGAACCTTCCAGTAGCATTTCTAATAGCATTTCTATCAGCATCCTTATTGTAATTATCACAGTACAGAACTTGCCTCCTATCTCTAGTTTAAGCTTCAGTACATATGATTTTCTTTTCATTCTCCTGAAATCTTAATTTCCCTGGACTCTGAAGTGTCTCTGAATTTTTGAAGCAGCCCTCTGTTTCTCAGCAGATGGTTTCCATTTTCTGCTGTAATAAGGTCTTCTTGTGCTTTTTGTTTTTATTTTTTAATTTTTTTCAAATCCTCCTAGATCATCCCCATTTATTTGCATATTTATGTATTTATTTAGTCTTATATTACATGAGGTGTCATTTCTTCTGCTTGATAGATTTTTCTCTTATAATTGAAGGGAAGTTTACACTCACAAAACATTTCGTGTCGTAAATACTACACACAAATGGTGATTGCTGGAGTGGTCTGGGATCTGTGGACGTGAGACTGCTGCCTTACAATCTCTACAACCCAGTTTGAACCTGTCATGTATGAGCACAGTGTGGGAGGTGTTTGATTTCTGGTCTCTTTCCCACTCTTCTATTACTCTTCTTTTCTTCTCTGTCTCTGACTCTCACAGGCTCTCACTCAATCTGTCTGTACTCATTAATATTTTACTTATATACTTATTTTACTTGCATGCCCTGATATACAAAGAGAGTCACCAGGGCACTGCAGAGCTTTGGCTTTTTTTGTTGGCAATTTCACCTAGGTTTCTGGAGCCTCACCTTTGTAAGTCTCTCTGGCACAAGTCATGTTATGTCTCCGCATAGCCATGCAAGTATCCCTCAGAGTCTATAATAAAGATAGACTTACATATATGTACATATATATATATACATATATATATATATCAGTCATTTTTAGAATTGTTGACCTTTTTATTTGATCTTAATGCAGAATTACCACATTTATAACAGCCTCCTTATTCTTAAATAATTGGTCACATATTTGGAGAAGGATTTACTACAATTATAAATTATAAGCCTTCCAGGAGCATTTCCAATAGCCTTTCTATCAATATCCTCATTGTAATTATTATAGCACAGAACTTGCCTCCATTTTCTTGTGTAAGCTTCAGTACATGTGCCTTTCTTTTCATTCTCGGGAATTCTTAATTTGCCTGGACCCTGAAGTGTCAGGGAAGTTTTGAAGCAGCCCTCTGTTTCTCAGCAGACATTTTCGATATTTCTGCTGTAATCAGGTCTTCCTGTGGTTTTGTTTTTTTAAATCCTCCTTGATCATCCCCATTTCTTTGCATATTTATTTATTTATTTATTTATTTATTTAGTCCAATATCACATGAGTGGTCTTTTCTTCTGCCTGATAGATTTTCTCTTATATTTGAAGGGAATATTTGACACACAATACATTTCCTTTTGCAGATACTACACACTACTACAACTACTACTGCACTGTTTTTAACAGTGACATCCAATGCTCAATGGATTCGTATTGCATTGCTCTAAAGAATGTTCTCTATTTAACCTACAATTTTTTTTAAACTCACAAATATTTATTTCTTTCTTGGGGGATGAATGATTTACAGTCAACAGTTAAATGTAATAGTGGTCAGGGGGGTAATTTTTCCCACTTTCCCTGTATTTCTGTACATCATTTGTAACTTTCTTATTGAGGAGAAGGAAACAGTCATAAATTGAGAGGAGGGCCCAAGCAGGAAATGAGACAGAGAGACAGCTGCAATTCTGATATGCCACTAGCCCAGCTTTTCCCTAGCTGGGTAAGTGGTGACCAGGGGCTCAAAACGGGGTCCTGAGTTATACATAGTTCTCTGGCATCTCCACCAGTTGTGCCTCCAACCCACGCTCCCTTCATTGTCCATGTAACTATCTATCTGCTCTAGGCACTTCTCACCTTCAAATGCCAGAAACTTAACACTTCTCCCTTCCACCCATGAAACTTATACATTTTACTTGAGTGTTCTTTTCCTGATACACAGTTTCTCTCCACGTTTTAGCAATCAATTGTCTGAATGTCATATCGCATCCATTGTAGAATATGACTACATCAGTGTCTTGCTCTTTATCTCTCTCTCTATATATATGTATGTATGTATATATATATATATATACATATATATGTATATATAACATGTAGAGGTCTGAAAATATATTTTAGCTAGAGACCTGCACAGCTCTGGATTCGGGTAGTTATGCGGATACACCTGGCCCTTCTGAGCCACAGTCATGTGAGTCATCTCACAGAGCCATTCGTTTACCTCTTGTCACTCTACAGATCTCTCTCAGCACAAACTACATCTGTCAAAACATCTACTTCCTTCTTGCTCATTTTGTCCAAGGAGTCCTATCCCAAAACTGTAAATCAAAGAAGAAATAGACATAGTGCAGTTCCGTGCACACAGGACAGGCTGAGGCTGGACCAGGGAGATGAAATACGCCAGCCTGCATCTTGGCTGGAGCATCACTAAAACTACTAATTTGGAGAGGCGAGGACAGTTTTGGAGAGTGGGCTGCAGGCCAAGTGTTGCTTCTCAGAGTGGGCTAAGACCAAGATGTTCTAAGTGTAACCTTTCCTCACAAACATAAAATAACAATGCCACTTGTAAGAAGTATGCATGGGCATGGAGGGTTTGTCCTCAGTGCTCTGGCACTGATCAACACAAGGCCAGAATTTCAGTCCTTTTCAGTCACTGTCATTCTGACTCTCTGACTGTCTCTAAGTTCCTTCTTCCCTGGACCCTTCCTGGATGTCATTGCATGCATCGTGAACTCGGTCTTCCTGGAGTTGATATTTTCCTTTCTTTGCACTTTGGATTATTTAGTCTCGTGCATATGGCGTAGTACAGAAGGGAACTGAGGAGACAGCATTCCTGCTGCAGGTAACAGGCATATGTCGATCTCCAGCTGCAGCTGTCCAGGCCCTCTGTGCTTGACTCCCATTCTCCAGGGCCCTGTGGCTGACACTCAGCCTAAATGCAGCCCTCCTCAGTTTCCTGCACCGCATTCTCGTCCTTATTCCATTAGAGCCCAGGTCAAGAGAAGTGAAACTCTACGACCCTGGCACACACATTGTGCTTTCCCTCTATTGGGCTGAATGTAAAGGATCTGTGGTACTGATGGCCAAACCAGTGTCCAGATTTTCCACGCAAAACGGAAGCTTTCAGGGTTCAGAAAGAGGGTGTTTTGATGGCTGTGAAATGTTTTTTCCAAGTGCCTCATGGGGTTTCAAATCCTTTTGAAACCTGAAGTTCTTTATTGTATCTAGGGAATATTCTCACCTCTGGCCCGAAGGCCCTCCCAAGTAGGAGCACAGCTATCCCGGGGTGAGGAGGTCTGCCAGCCTGCTAGCTCCTGGAAAGATTCCTGACTATGTCCTCAGGCCACAAGTGGTAACAGGTGTTTCCAATTGCCTTTATTAGCAGCAGCCAGGCCCTCAGGTGATTGACGGGGCCATGATCTCCACTGGAGTCTCCTAATTCCAGCAATGGAGGCATCCATCTTCCTTTTGTCTCTCCATAGCAAGGGCCCGAGGAGTTTGTGATTCCTGCAAGCAGAGAGACTTTGTATGGGACCCTCATGCATGCCTACTTCTGGGAATCTCTCTGAGTGTGATGTGTGGACACCAGGACACCGTGATCATGGATTGTGAGGCCACAGGAGCAATTGATTTAGCCGGACCCAAAGGGTAGGTGTGAGGGGCCAGGTACATCCATTATTGTTTGGTCAAACACAGTTCCCATCTATGTTGAAACGGAGCTCTTTCTGGACTTGTAATCTGCTGTCCTGAACAATGTACTGACAGTCTGGAGGCTGAGTAGGCAGCCAAACGTGACTGGACAGGCTCATTCCCCTGAATTCTGACGGGTGCCTCAGCTTACCCCGTTGGCAGTTTTTGGATGTTAGATAGTGAGGCATGGGATTCAATAGGGAACTCAGGAAATTTAGAAATGAGAGTCCCTTTGCATATGCATTCTTGCTTAGCCAGAATCTCGGCTAGCTGTCTTGCCCTGACCAGCTAGGTTCTCTGTACATAAGTTGCAGGTGAGGCTGGCTACCTTTACACCCATGCTCTGAGTCTACTATAGGTGAGCTCTGAGCACACAGAGACACACACAGACAGATAGATAGACACACACACATATTATTGTCAGATCTGGTAGTACAGCATATGATGAAGGATGGGGCTGTATGGGGTCTGTGGGCATGAGAGCTGCTGCCTTACAATCTCTACAAGCCAGGTTTGAACCTGCCATCAATGAACACAGTGTAGGAGGTGTTTGAATTATGGTCTCTTTCCAACTCATCTATTTCTCTTCTTGCCTTCTCTGTCTCTAACTCTCACATGCTCTCACACACTCTGTCTTCACTGGTTGATATTTTACTTATATACTTATTTTACTGACAGGCCCAGATATACAAAGAGAGTTACCACAGTACTGCTGAGCTCTGGCTTGTTTCGTTGGTGATATCACATAGGCTACTGAAGCCACAGCTTTGTAAGTCTCTATGACACAAGCCATATTCTGTCTCCTCATTTACATGGCAGTCTATGTCAGACTTTATAATAAACATGTACATCCATATATATATATATATATATATATATATATATATCTCATTTATAGAATTGTCGACCTATGTAATTGATCTTTCTCAGAATTAACACATTTACAACAGCTTTCTTTTTCATTAATAATTGTCCACCTAGTTGGAACAGGATTCAGTACAATTTTAAATAATAGAACTTTCCAATAGCATTTCTAATAGCATTTCTATCAGCATCCTTACTGTAATTATCATAGTGCAGAACTTGCCTCCTTTCTCTAGTGTAAGCATCAGTACATATGATTTTCTTTTCATTCTCCTGAAATCTTAATTTCCCTGGACTCTGAAGTGTCTCGGAATTTTTGAAGCAGCCCTCTGTTTCTCAGCAGATGGTTTTCATTTTCTGCTGTAATCAAGTCTTCTTGTTCTTTTTGTTTTTATTTTTCATTTTTTTCAAATCCTCCTATATCATCCTCATTTATTTTCTTATTTATTTAGTCCTATATTACATGAGGGGTAATTTCTTTGGCTTGATAGATATTTCTTTTATTATTGAAGGGAAGTTTACACTCACAATACATTTCGTGTTGTAAATACTACACACATATGGGGAAGGCTGGGGTGGTCTGGGGTCTGTGGACATGAGACTCCTGCCTTACAATCTCTACAAACCAGGTTTTAACCTGTCATGTATGAACACAGTGTGGGAGGTTTTTGAATTCTGGTTTCTTTCCCACTCTTCTATTTCTATTCTTGCCTTCTCTGTCTCTGACTCTCACAGGCTCTCACTCTGTCTGCACTCATTAATATTTTACTTATATACTTATTTTACTGAAAGGCCCTGATATACTAAGTGAGTCACCAGGGCACTGCTGATCTCTGGCTTGCTTTGTTGGCGATTTCACCTAAGTTTTTGGAGCCTCAGCTTTGTAAGTCTCTCTGGCACAAGCCATACTCTGTCTCCTCATAGCCATGCCAGTATCTCTCAGAGTCTATAATAAAGATACACTTTCATATATGTACATATATATATGCATTTATATATCAGTCATTTTTAGAATTGTTGACCTTTTTATTTGATCTTAATGCAGAATTACCACATTTATAACAGCCTACTTATAAATAATTGGTCACATAGTTGGAACAGGATTCACTACAATTATAAATTATAAGCCTTCCAGGAGCATTTCCAGTAGCCTTTCTATCAGTATCCTCATTGTAATTATCATAGCACAGAACTTGCCTCCATTTTCTTGTGTAAGCTTCAATAAGTATGCCTTTTCATTCTTGGGAATTCTTAATTTGCCTGGACCCTGAAGTGTAAGGGAAGTTTTGAAGCAGCCCTTGTTTCTCAGCAGACATTTTGTATAATTCTGCTGTAATCAGGTCTTCCTATGGTTTTTGTTTTTATTTTTTTCAAATCCTCCTAGATAATCCCCATTTATTTGCATATTTATTTGCAGGCAGGGGCTGTCTGGTGTCTGTGGGCATGAGAGCTGCTGCCTTACAATCTCTACAAGCCAGCGTTGATCCTGTCATCAATGAAGACAGTAACTGTCGCTATGTGCCTTCTTTCCTGTGCCCTTACTGGAAGTCAGTGCATGCATCGTGAACTCAGTCATCCAGGTGTTGAAATTTTCCTTTCTTTGTCCTTTGGATTATCTAGTCTCCTGCACTTGGTGTAGTACAGAGGGGAACTGCTGAGACAGCCTTGCTGCTGGAGGTTCCAGGCATATGTCCATCTGCAGCTACAGCTGTCAAGGCCCTCTGTGCTTGACTCCCATTCTCCAGGGCCCTGAGGCTGACTCTCAGCCTAAATCCAGCCCTCCTCACCTTCCTGCATAGCGTCCTTGTCGTAATTCCATGAGAGACCATGTGAAGAGAAGTGAAACTCTATCCCCCTGGGAGACACATTGTGCTTTCCCTCTATTAAGCCGAATGTAAAGGATCTGTGGTACTGATGGCCACACCAGTGTCCAAATTTTCCATGCAAAACAGAAGCTTCCAGGGTTCTGAAAGAGGGTGTTTTGATGGCTGTGAAATGTCTTTTCCAAGTGCCTCATGGGGTTTTCAAGTCTTTTTGAAACCTGAAGTTCTTTCTTGTATCTAGGGAATATTCTAACTTCTGGCCAGAAGGGCCACCCAAATAGGAGCACAGCTATCCTGGGGTCAGGATGTCTGCCAGCCTGCTAGTTCCTGGAGGGATTCCTGAGTATGTCCTCAGGGCCCAAGTGGTAACAGGTGTTTCCAATTGCCTTTATTAGCAGCATCCAGGCCCTCAGCTGAGGTTCGGGGTAGTGATCTCCACGGTAAGAACCGAATTCAGCCAATGGAGGCTTCCATCTTTCTTTTGTCTGTCCATAGCAAGGGCCTGGGGAGTTTGTGTTTCCTGCAAGCAGAGAGACTTTGTATGGGACACTCATGCATGCCTACTTCTGGGAATCTCTCTGAATGTGAAGTGTGGACAACAGGAGACCATGATCAGGGATGTAAGGCCACAGGAGCAATTGCCTTAGCCTGACCCAAAGGGTAGGTGTAAGGGACCGGGTTCATCCACTATTGTTTGGTCAAACACAGTTCCCATCTATGTTGAAACACAGCTCTTTCTGGGTACTTTCTGTGCTTGGAATCTGCTGCCCAGAGCAGTGGACTGAGAGCCTGGAGGCTAAGTAGGCAGCCAAACGTGACAGGACAGGCTCATGCCCCTGAATTCTGAAGGGTTCCCCAGCTTCCCCCTTTGCCAGTTTTTGGATGATAGATAGTGAGGCATAGGATTGAATAGGGAATTAGGAGATTTAGTCATGAGAGTCCCTTTGCATATGCATTCTTGATTAGCCAGAATCTGGGCTAGCTGGCATGCCCTGACCAGCTAGGTTCTCTGTACATAAGTTGCAGGTGAGTCTGGCTACCTTGCCATCCATGCTCTGAGACTACTACATGTGAGCTCTGAGCACACACAGACACACACATTCAGACAAACAGACAGACACACACACACACACACACACACACACACACATTACTGTCAGTTCTGGTAGTACAGCATATGGTGAAGGCTGGGACTGTCTGGGGTCTGTGGGCATGAGAGCTGCTGCCTTACAATCTCTACAAGCCAGGGTTGATCCTGTCATCAATGAACACAGTGTAGGAGGTTTTTGAATTCTGAGACACTGAAGAGGGAGAGGTTTTTGCCCTGAGGCTTGCACTGGGAACTAGCAGCTGCCCAATGTGTGTTGCCAGACTAGGAACTTGTGGTGCCTGTCCATGTGGAGAGTCTCCTGGATGAGTTCCTCCTCGAGCTTTTTTCAATTGGTCCCGTTGGAGCTGCATATCACTAATGATTTGGAGATTTTACTCCTTTGGACAATTATTTTCCTGATGCACAGTTTCTCTCGAGGTTTTAGCAATCAATTGTCTGAATGTCATATCAAATCCATTGTAGAAAATGAGTATATCAGTGTCTCACTCTCTCTATCTTTCTATCTCTATATATATGTAACTTGTAGAGGTCTGAAAATATTTTTAGCTAGAGACCTGCAGAG
Source organism: Erinaceus europaeus (assembly GCF_950295315.1). Taxonomy (NCBI): domain Eukaryota; kingdom Metazoa; phylum Chordata; class Mammalia; order Eulipotyphla; family Erinaceidae; genus Erinaceus; species Erinaceus europaeus. The sequence continues at coordinate 75,263,664 of NC_080167.1, forward strand.
CTCTGTGTTAGGGTAGTAAAATGGATACACCTGGCCCTCTGAGCCACAGTCATAAGAGACATCTCACAGAGCCATATCATTTATCACTCTACAAATCTCTCTCAGCACAAACTACCACTGCCAAATCATCTACATCCCTCTTGCTCATTTTGTCCACAGAGTCCTATTCCAAACTCTAAATCAAAGAAGAAATAGACATAGTGAAGTTGCCTGCACACAGGACAGGCTGAGGCTGGACCAGGGATATGCAATATGCCTGCCTGCATCTTGGCTGGAGCATCACTAAGACTACTTCCGATTTGGAGAGGTGGGGCAGTTTTGGAGAGTGGGCTGCAGGCCAAGTGTTGCTTCTCAGAGTGGCTAAGACCTAGATGTTCTAAGGGTTACATTTCTTCAAAAACATAAAATAGCAATGCCACTTGTAACAAGTATGCATGGGCATAGAGGGTTTGTTTTCAGTGATCTGGCACTGATCAACAAAGTGTCAGCATTTCAGTCCTTTTCTGTCTCTGTCATTCTGTCTCTCTGACTGTCTCTATGTGCCTCCTTCCCTGCACCCTTACTGGAAGTCAGTGCATGCATCGTGACCTCAGTCATCCAGGTGTTGAAATTTTCCTTTCTTTACCCTTTGGATTATTTAGTCTCCTGCACATGGTGTAGTACAGAGGGGAACTGCGGAGACAGCATTGCTGCTGCAGGTTCCAGGCATATGTCCATCTGCAGCTTGAGTTGTCCAGACCCTCTGTGCTTGACTCCCATTCTCCAGGGCCCTGAGGCTGACACTCAGCCTAAATATAGCCCTCTTCACCTTCCTGCACAGCGTCCTTGTCCTAGTTCCATGAGAGCCCAGGTGAAGAGAAGTGAAACTCTATCCCCCTGGCACACACATTGTGCTTTCGCTCTATTAAGCCGAATGTAAAGGATCTGTGGTACTGATGGCAACACCAGTGTCCAGATTTTCCACGCAAAAGGGAAGCTTCCAGGGTTCTGAAAGAGGGTGTTTTGATGGCTGTGAAATGTCTTTTCCATGTGCCTCCTGGGGTTTCCAGAAGGCCCTCCCAACTAGGAGCACAGCTATCCTGGGGTCAGTAGGTCTGCCAGCCTACTATCTCCTGGAGGGATTCCTGAGTATGTCCCCAGGTCCCTAGTGGTAACAGGTGTTTCCAGTTGCCTCTATTAGCAGCAGCCAGGCCCTCAGGTGAGTGGCGGGGCTGTGATCTCCACTGGAAACTCCTAATTCAGACAATGGAAGCATCAATCTTCCTTTGGTCTCTCCATAGCAAGGGCCCGGAGAATTTGTGCTTCCTGGAAGCAGAGAGACTTTCTATGGGACACTCATGGATGCCTACTTCTGGGAATCTCTATGAGTGTGATGTATGGACACCAGGACATCATGTTCAGGGATTGTGAGGCCACAGGAGCAATTGCCATAGCCAGACCCAAAGGGGAGGTGTAAGGGGCCTTATTCATCCACTATTGTTTGGTCAAACACAGTTCCCATCTATGTAGGAACTCTTTCTGTGTTCTTTCTGGACTTGTAATCCGCTGCCCTGAGAAGTGGACTGGGAGCCTGGAGGCTGAGTATGCAGCCAAATTGACTGGACCGGGTCCTTCCCCTGAATTCTGAGGGGTGCCCCAGCTTCCCCCATTGGCAGTGTTTGGATGATAGTGAGGCATGAGATTGAATGGGGAACTCAGGAGAGCAAGACATGAAAGTCCCTTTGCATATGCATTCTTGCTGAGCCAGTATCTGTGCTAGCTGGCTTTCCCTAACCAGCTAGGTTCTCTGTACATAAGTTGCAGGTGAGGCTGGCTACCTTGCCACCCATGCTCTGAGACTACTATATGTTAGTTCTGAGCACACACAGACACACACTGACAGACAGACAAACACTCACACACACACACACATTACTGTCAGGTCTGGTAGTAGAGCATATGGTGAAGTCTGGGGCTGTTTGGGGTCTGTGGGAATGAGAGCTGCTGCCTTACAATCTCTACAAGCCAGGTTTGAACCTGTCATCAATGAACACAGTGTAGGAGGTTTTTGACTTCTTGTCTCTTTCCAACTCATCTATTTACCTTCTCGCCTTCTCTGTCTCTAACTCTCACATGCTCTCACACACTCTGTCTTCAATCATAAATATTTTACTTATATCCTTATTTTACTGACAGGACCAGATATACAAAGAGAGTTACCACAGCACTGCTGAGCTCTGGCTTGTTGTGTTGGCGATTTCACCTAGGATACTGGAGCCTCAGTTTGTAAGTCTTTCTGACACAAGCCATATTCTGTCTCCTCATTTCCATGCCAGTATCACTCAGAGTTTATAATAAAGTTTTTTTTTTGCAAAACACTTGGTACATTCTGATTTACAGTTCAATATTGACACCATTGTAGCTCTCTTTGGCCCTTGGTCAGTTTTCTTCTTTTCAGATCTAAAAACACTAAAGAGTGAGAGGTTTTTGCCATTAGGCTTGCACTCGGAACTACCAGCTTCCCTGTGTCCGTTGCCAGACTAGGAAACTTGTTGTGCATGTCCATGTGGAGAGTCTCCTTGTTGAGTTCCTTCTCAAGCTTTTTTTCTGTTCCATTGGAGCTGCATATAGCTAATGATTTTGAGATTTTACTCCTTTGGACAATTCTTTTCCTGATGCACACTTTCTCTCCAGGTTTTAGCAATCAATTGTCTGAATGTCTTATCGAATCCATTGTAGAAAATGACTACATCAGTCTCTCTCTCTCGCCATATATATATATATATATATATATATATATATATATATATATATATATATGTAACATGTAGAGGTCTGAAAAAAAATTTAGCTAGAGACCTGCACAGCTCTGGATAGGGTAAGAATGTGGACACACTTGGCCCTTCTGATCCACAGTCATGGGAGACATCTAACAGAGCCATTCGTATACTGCTTATCACTCTACAAATCTCTCTCAGCACAAACTACCTCTGTCAAATCATCTACTTCCCTCTTGCTCTTATTCTCCACCGAGTCCTATCCCAAAACTGTAAATCAATGAAGAAATAGACATAGTGAAGTTCCCTGCACACAGCAAAGTCTGAGAATGGACCAGGGAGATGCAATACACCAGCCTGCATCTTGGTTGAAACATCACTAAGACAACTTCCAAATGGAGAGGCGAGGGCACTTTTGGAGAGTGGTCTGCAGGCAATTGTTGCTTCTCAGAGTGGGCTAAGACCTAGATGTTCTAAGTGTAACCTTTCCTCACAAACATAATATAACAATGCCACTTGTAAGAAGTATGCATGGGAATGGAGGGTTTGTCTTCAGTGCTCTGGCACTGATCAACACAGGGCCAGAATTTCAGTCCATTTCTGTCACTGTCATTGTGTCTCTCTTACTGTCTCTATGTTCCTTCTTCACTGGGCCCTTACTGGAAGTCAGGGCATGCATCTTTAACTCGGTATTCCTGGTGTTGATATTTTCCTTTCTTTGCCCTTTGGATTATTTAATCTTGTGCATATGGCATAGTACAGTGGGGAATTGTGAAGGCATCTAACCTACTGCAGGTAACAGGCATGTGTCCATCACCAGCTGCAGCTGTCCCGACCCTCTGTGCTTGACTCACATTCTCCAGGGCCCTGAGGCTGAAACTCAGCCTAAATGCAACACTCCTCACCTTCCTGCACATCATCCTAGTCCTTATTCCATGAGAGCCCAGGTCAAGAGAAGTGAAACTCTATCCCCCTGGCACACACATTATGCTTTTCCTCTATTGGGCCAAATGTAAAGGATCTGTGATTCTGATGGCAACACCAGTGTCCAGATTTTCCATGCAAAACGGAAGCTTCCAGGGTTCAGAAAAAGGGTGTTTTGATGGCTGTGAAATGTCTTTTCCAATTGCCTCATGGGGTTTCAAATCCTTTTGAAACCTGAAGTTCGTTCTTGTATCTAGGGAATATTCTCACCGAAGGCCAGAAGGCCTTCCCAACTAGGAGCACACCTATCTTGGGGTCAGGAGGTGTGCCAGCCTGCTAGCTCCTGGAGGGATTCCTGAGTATGTCCTCAGGGCCCAAGTAGTAAGAGCTGCTTCCAATTGCCTGTATTTGCATCAGCCAGGCCCTCAGGTGAGGGGCGGGGCTGTGATCTCCACTGGAATGTCCTAATTCAGCCAATGGAGGCATCCATCTTCCTTTTGTCTCTCCATAGCAAGGGCCAGGGGAGTTTGTGCTTCCTGCAAGCCGAGCGACTTTTATGGGACACTCATGCATGCCTACTTCTGGGAATCTCTCGGAGTGTCATGAGTGGACACCAGTACACCATGATCAGGGCTTGTGAGGCCACAGGAGCAATTGCATTAGCCGGATCCAAAGGGGAGGTGTAAGGGGCCAGGTTCATCCACTAGTGTTTGGTCAAACACAGTTCCCATCTATATTGAGACAAAGCTCTCTCTGGGTTCTTTCTGGGCTTGTAATCTGCTGCCCTTAGCAGTGGACTGAGAGCCTGGAGGCTGAGTAGGCAGCCAAACATGACAGGCCAGGCTCATGCCCCTGAATTCTATGGGATGCGCCAGCTTCCCTCATTGGCAGTGTTTGGATGATAGTGAGGCATGGGATTGAATGGGGAACTCAGGAGAGCAAGACATGAGAGTCCCTTTGCATATGCATTCTAGCTTAGCCAGAATCTGGGCTAGCTGGCTTGCCCTGACCAGCTAGGTTCTCTGTACATAAGTTGCAGGTGAGGCTGGCTACCTTGACACCCATGCTCTGAGACTACTACAGGTGAGCTATGAGCACACACAGACACAGACAGACAGACAGACACACACACATTACTGTCAGGTCCGGTAGTACAGCTTATGGTGAAGGCTGGGGCTGTCTGGGGTCTGTGGGCATGAGAGCTGCTGCCTTAAAATCTCTAAAAGCCAGCTTTGAACCTGTCATCCAAGAACACAGTGTAGGAGGTTTTTGAATTCTGGTCTCTTTCCAACTCATGTATTTCTCTTCTTACCTTCTCTGTCTCTAACTCTCACATACTCTCATACACTCAGTCTTCACTCATTTATATTTTACTTATATACTTATTTTACTGACAGGCCCAGATATACAAAGAGAGTTACCAGAGCACTGCTGAGCTCTGGCGTGTTGTATTGGCAATTTCACCTAGGCTACTGGAGCATCAGTTTGTAAGTCTTTCTGACAGAAGCCATATTCTCTCAGCTCATTTCCATGCCAGTATCACTCAGAGTTTATAATAAAGAGATACATATATATATAAACATATATATTTATATATATGCCATTTTTTGAATTTTCTACCTATTGTATTTGACCTTAAATCAGAATTACCACATTTATAACAGCCTAGTTTTTCAGGAATAATTGGCAATGTAGCTGGAGCAGTATTCAATACAATTATAAATAATAGAACGTTCCAGTAGCATTTCTAATTGTGATTCTACCAGCATCCTTATTGTAATTATCATAGCCCAGAACTTCCCTCCTTTTTCTAGTGTAAGCTTCAATACGTATGTGTTTGTTTTCTTTTTCCAGAAATCTTAATTTCCTCGGACCCTGAAGTGTTAGGGAATTTTTGAAGCAGCCCTCTGTTTCTCAGCAGATGGTTTCTATGTTTCTACTGTTATCAGGTCTTCTTGTGGTTTTTATTTTCATTATTTTTATTTTTTCAAGTCCTCCTGAATCATCCCCTTTTATTTGCATATTTATTTATTCAGTCAGGTATCACATGAGTGTCATATCTTCTGTTTGATATATTTCCTCTTATAATTGAAGGGAACACTTGATGTCCAATGCATTTCCTGGGGCAAATACTACACACATATAGTGAACGCTTGGGTTGTCTGGGGTCTGTGGGCATGAGAGCTGCTGCCTTACAATCTCTGCAACACAGGTTTGAACCTGTCATGAATGAACACAGTCTAGGGGGTTTTTGACTTCTGGTCTATTTCCAACTCCTCTCTTTCTTTTCTCTCCTTCTCTGTCTCTGACTCTCACAGGATCTCACTCACTCTGTCTGCACTCGTTAATATTTTACTTATATCATTATTTTATTGACAGACCCAGATATACAAAAAGAGTTGCCAGAGCACTGCTGAGCTCTGGCTTGTTTTGTTGGTGATTTCACCTAGGCTACTGGAGCCTCTGCTTTGTAAGTCTCTCTGACACAAGCCATATTCTGTCTCCTCATATCCATGGCAGTATCTCTCAGACTTAATAATAAATATATACATACATATACATATATAAATACACATATATATCTGTCATTTTAAGAATTGTCGACCTATTGTCTACCTGTAGTTTTTATTATTTTTTAATTTTTTCAAATCCTCCTAGATCATCCCCATTATTTGCATATTTATTTATATATTTAGTCCCATATCACATGAGGGGTCATTTCTTCTGCCTCATAGATTTTCTCTTATAATTGAAGGGAACTTTGGACACACAATACATTTCCTTTTGCAGATACTACACACGACTACAACTACTACTGCACTGATTTTGACAGTGACATCCAATGCACAATGGATTAGTATTGCATGGCTCTAAAGAATGTTCCCTATTCAACCTACAATGTTTTTAACCTCAAAAATATTGATTTTGCTCTTTCTTGGGGATGAATGGTTTACAGTCAACAGTTACATATAATAGTGGCTAAGGGGGTGATTTTTTCCACTTTCCCTGTATTTCTGTACATCATTTGTAACTTTCCTATTGAGGAGAAGGAAACAGTCATAAATTGAGAGAGCAGGGCCCAAGCAGGAAGAGAGACAGAGAGACAGCTGCAGCAATGATTTGCCACTAGCCCAGCTTTTCCCTAATTGGGTAAGTTGTGACCAGGGGCTCAAAATGCGGTCTTGGGCTTACACATAATTCTCTGGCATTCTTTCCTAGGCAGAATCTGGACTACCAGGCTTGCCCTGACCAGCTAGGTTCTCTGTACATAAGTTGCAGGTGAGGCTGGCTACCTTGACACCCATGCTTTGAGACTACTACAGGTGAGCTCTGAGCACAAACTGACACACACAGACAGAAAAAACAGACACACACACACATTACTGTCAGGTCTCATAGTACAGCATATGATGAAGACTGGGGCTGTCTGGGGTCTGTGTGCATGATAACTGCTGCCTTACAATCTCTACAAGCCAGGTTTGATCCTGTCATCAATGAACACAGTGTAGGAGGTTTTTGAATGCTGAGACACTGAAGAGGGAGAGGTTTTTGCACTTAGGCTTGCACTGGGAACTAGCAGCTGCCCTGTGTGTGTTGCCGGACTAGGAAACTTGTGGTGCCTGTCCATGTGGAGAGACTCCTGGATGAGTTCCTTCTCAAGCCTTTTTCGTTCGGTCACACTGGTGCTGCAAATAGCTAATGATTTGGAGATTTTACTCCTTTGGACAATTTTTTCCTGATGTACAGTTTCTCTCCAGGTTTTATCAATCAATTGTCTGAATGTCATATTGAATCCATTCTAGAAAATGACGACATCAGTGTCTTTCTCTCTGTCTCTCTCTATATTTATGTAATATGTAAAGGTCTGAAAATATTTTTTTAGCTAGAGACCTGCATAGCTCTGGATTTGGGTAGTAAAGTGGATACATCTGGCCCTTCTGAGACACAGTAATGAGACACATATCACAGAGCCATATCGTTTATCACTCTACACATCTCTCTCAGCACAAACTACAGCTGCCAAATCATCTACTTCCCTCTTGCTCATTTTGTCCACCGAGTCCTATCAAAAACTGTAAATCAAAGAAGAAATAGACATAGTACAGTTCCCTGCACACAGGATAGGCTGAGGCTGGACCAGGGAGATGCAATACGCCAGCTGCATCTTGGCTGGAGCCTCACTAAGACTACTTCCAATTTGGAGAGGCGGGGGCAGTTTTGGAGAGTGGGCTGCCGGCCAAGTGTTGCTTCTCAGAGTGGCTAAGACCTAGATGTTCAAAGTGTTACCTTTCCTCAGAAAAATAAAATAGCAATGCCACTTGTAAGAAGTATGCATGGGCATGGAGGGTTTATATTCAGTGCTCTGGCACTGATCAACACAGGGCCAGAATTTCAAAACTTTTCTGTCTCTGTCATTCTGTCTCTCTGACTGTCTCTACATGCCTTCTTCCCTGGGCCCTTACTGGAAGTCAGTGCATGCATCGTGAACTCAGTCATCCTGGTGTTGCAATTTTCCTTTCTTTGCCCTTTGGATTATTTAGTCTCCTGCACATGGTGTAGTACAAGGGGAACTGCAGAGACAGTGTTGCTGCTGCAGGTTCGAGACATATGTCCAACTGCAGCTGCAGCTGTCCAGGCCCTCTGTGCTTGACTCCAATTCTCCAAGGCCCTGAAGCTGACACTCAGCCTAAATGCAGCCCTCCTCACCTTCCTGCACAGCGTCCTTGTCCTTATTCCATGAGAGCCCAGGTGAAGAGAAATGAAACTCTATCCCCCTGGCACACACATTGTACTTTCCTTATATTAAGCCTAATGTAAAGGATCTGTGGTACTGATGGCCACACCAGTGTCCAGATTTTCCATGCAAAACAGAAGCTTCCAGGGTTCTGACAGAGGGTGTTTTGATGGCTGTGAAATATTTTCCAAGTGCCTCATGGGGTGTCAAATCCTTTTGAAACCTGAAGTTCTTTCTAGTATCTAGGGAATATTCTCACCTCTGGACAGAAGGGTCGCCCAACTAGGAGCACAGCTATCCCGGGGTCAGGAGGTCTGCCAGCCTGCTATCTCCTGGAGGGATTCCTGAGTATGTCCTCAGGGCCCAAGTGGTAACAGGTGTTCCCAATTGCCTTTATTGGCAGCAGCCAGGACCTCAAGTGAGATGCGGGCTGTGATCTCCACTGGAAGCTCGTAATTCAGCCAATGGAGGCATCCATCTTTCTTTTGTCTGTCCATAGCAAAGGCCCGGGGAGTTTGTGCTTCCTGTATGCAGAGCGACTTTGTATGGGACACTCATGCATGTCTACTTCTGGGAATCTCTCTGAGTGTGTTGTGGGACACCAGGACACCATGATCAGGGGTGTGAGGCCACAGGAGCAATTGCCTTAGCCAGACCCATAGGATAGGAGTAAGGGACCGGGTTCATCCACTACTGTTTGGTCGAATACAGTTCCCATCTATGTTGAAACACAGCTCTTTCTGGGTACTTTCTGTGCTTGGAATCTGCTGCCTTGAGCAATGGACTGAGAGCCTGGAGGCTGAGTAGGCTGACAAACATGACTGGACAGGCTCATGCCCCTGAATTCTGAGGGGTTCCCCAGCTTCCCCCATTGCCAGTTTTTGGATGATAGTGAGGCATGGGATTGAATAAGGAACTCAGGAGATTTATACATGAGAGTCCCTTTGCATATGCATTCTTGGTAAGCCAGAATCTGGGCTCGCTGGCTTGCCCTGACCAGCTAGGTTCTCTGTACATAAATTTCAGGTGAGGCTGGCTACCTTGACTCCCATGCTCTGAGACTATTACAGGTGAGCTCTGAGCACACAGACACACACAGTAAGACAGACAGAAAGACACACACACACGCACATTACTGTCAGGTCTGGTAGTACAGCATATGGTGAAGTCTTTGGCTTTCTGGGTTCTCTGGGCATGAGAGCTGCTGCCTTACAATCTCTACAAGCCAGGTTTGAACCTTTCATCAATGACACAGTGTAGGAGGTTTTTGAATTCTGAGACACTGAAGAGGGAGAGGTTTTTACACTGAGGCTTGCACTGGGAAATAGAAGCTGCCCTGTGTCTGTTGCCAGACTAGGAGTCTTGTGGTGCCTGTCGATTTGGAGAGTCTCCTGGATGAGTTCCTTCTCTAGCCTTTTTCGATCGGACCCATTGGAGCTACATATAGCTAATGATTTGTAGATTTTACTCCATTGGACAATTCCTTGCCTGATGCACAATTTCTCTCCAGGTTTTAGCAATCAGTTGTTGAATGTCATATCGAACCAATTGTAGAAAATGACTACATCAGTGTCTCTCTCTCTCTCTCTCTCTCTCTCTCTCTCTCTCTATATATATATATATATATATATATATATATATATATATATATATATATGTAATATGTAGAGGTCTGAAAATATTTTTCTAGCTATAGACCTGCACAGCTCTGGATTAGGGTAGTAAAGTGGATATATCTGGCCCTTCTGAGACACAGTTTGAGAGACATCTCACAGAGCCATATCGTTTATCACTCTACAAATCTCTCTCAGCACAAACTCCCGCTGGCAAAACATCTACTTCCCTCTTACTCTTTTTCCACCGAGTCCTATCCCAAAACTGTAAATCAAAGAAGAAATAGACATAGTGCAGTTACCTGCACACAGGAAGGCTGAGGCTGGATCAGGGAGATGAAATACACCAGCCTGCATTGGCTGGAGCATCACTAAAACTACTTCCAATTTGGAGTGGCATGGGCAGTTTTGGAGAGTGGGCACCAGGACGAGTGTTGTTTCTCAGAGTGGGCTAAGACCTAGGTGTTCTAAGTGTAACCTTTCCTCACAAAGATAAAATAACAATGCCATGTGTAAGAAGTATGCATGGGCATGGAGGATTTTTCTTCAGTGCTCTGGCACTGATCAACACAGGGCCAGAATTTCTTTCCTTTTCAGTCACTGTCATTCTGTCTCTCTGACTGTCTCTGTGTGCCTTCTTCCCAGGACCCTTCGTTGAAGTCAGTGCATGCATCGAGAACTCGGTCTTCCTGGTGTTGAAATTTTCCTTTCTTTGCCCTTTGGATCACTTATTCTCGTGCATATGGCATAGTACAAAGTGGAACTGAGGAGACAGCATTCCTGCTGCAGGTAACAGGCATATGTCCATCTGCAGCTGCAGCTGTCCAGGCCCTCTGTGCTTGACTCCCATTCTCCAGGGTCCTGTGGCAGACACTCAGACTAAATACAGCCCTCCTCAATTTCCTGCACCGCATCCTTGTCCTTATTCCATGAGAGCCCAGGTCAAGAGAAGTGAAACTCTACCACCTTGGCACACACATTGTGCTTTCCACTATTGGGCCGAATGTAAAGGATCTGTGGTACTGATGGCCACACCAGTGTCCATATTTTCCACGCAAAACAGAAGCTTCCAGGGTTCAGAAAGAGGGTGTTTTGATGGCTGTGAAATCTCTTTTCCAAGAGCCTCCTGTGGTTTCAAATCCTTTTGAAACCTGAAGTTCTTTCTTTTATTTAGGGAATATTCTCACCTCTGGCCCGAATGCCCTCCCAACTAGGAGCACAGCTATCCCGGGGTCAGGAGGTCTGCCAGCCTGATAGCTCCTGGAGGGATTCCTGAGTATGTCCTCAGGCCCTGTTACCAAGTGGTAACAGGTGTTTCCAATTGACTTTTTTAGCAGCAGCCAGACCCTCAGGTGAGTTGCGGGGCTGTGATCTCCACTGGAAGTTCCTAATTCCGCCAATGGAGGCATCCATCTTCCTTTTGTCTCTCAATAGCTAGGGCCCGGGGAGTTTGTGCTTCCTGCAAGCGTAGCTACTTTGTATGGGACGCTCATGCATGCCTACTTCTGGGAATCTCTCTGAGTGTGATGTGTGGACACCAGGACACCATGATCAGGGATGTGAGGCCACAGGAGCAATTGCCTTACCCAGACCCAAAGGGTAGTTATAAAGGACCGGGTTCATCCACTATTGTTTGGTCGAACACAGTTCCCATCTATGAAGAAACACAGCTATTTCTGGGTTCTTTCTATCCTTGTAATCTGCTGCCCTGAGCAGTGGACTGAGAGTCTGGAGGCTGCGTAGGCAGCCAAACATGACTGGACAGGCTCATGCCCCTGAATTCTGAGGGGTTCCCCAGCTTCTCCCGTTGGCAGGTTTTGGATGATAGATAGTGAGACATGGGATTGAATAGGGTACAAAGGAGATTTAGACATGAGAGTCCCTTTTCATATGCATTCTTGCTTAGTCAGAATCTGGGCTAGCTGGCTTGCTTTGAACCTGTCATCTACGAACAGAGTGTAGGAGTTTTTGAATTCTCATCTACAGTTGCCAAATCATCTACTCCCTCTTACTTTTTTGTCCACAGAGTCCTATCCCAAAACCGTAAATAAAAGAAGAAATAGACATAGTTCAGTTCCCTGCACACAGGACAGGCTGAGGGTGGACAAGGGAGATGCAATACGCCAGCCTGCATCTTAGCTGGATCATCACTAAAATTACTTCCAATTTGGAGAGGCAAGGGAAGTTTTGAAGAGTGGGCTGTAGTCCAAATGTTGCTTCTCAGAGTGGGCTAAGACCTAGATGTTCTAAGTGTAATGTTTCATCACAAACATAAAATAGCAATGCCACTGATAAGAAGTATGCATGGGCAAGGAGGGTTTGTCTTCAGTGCTCTGGCACTGATCAACACAGGGCCAGAATTTGTGTCCTTTTTAGTCAATGTCATTCTATCTCTCTGACTGTCTCTGTGTGCCTTCTTCCCTGGACCCTTCGTGGAATTCAGTGAATGCATCATGATCTCGGTCTTCCTGGTGTTGAAATTTTCCTTTCTTTGCCCTTTGGATTATTTAGTCTCATGCATAAGGCATAGTACAGAGGGGAACTGTGGAGACAGTGTTCTAGCTGCAGATTCCTATCCCAAAACTGTAAATGAAATAAGAAATAGACATAGTGCAGTTCCGTGCACACAGGACAGGCTGAGGCTGGACCAGGGAGATGAAATAAGCGAGCCTGCATCTTGGCTGGACCATCACTCAAACGACTTCTAATTTGGAGAGGCAAGGACAGTTTTGGAGAGGGGGCTTCCGGCCAAGTGTTGCTTCTCAGAGTGGGCTAAGACCTAGATGTTCTAAGTGTATCCTGTCCTCACAAACATAAAATAACTATGCCACTTGTAAGAAGTATGCATGGGCATGGAGTGTTTGTCCTCAGTGCTCTGGCACTGATCAACACAGGGCCAGAATTTCTGTACTTTTCTGTCACTGTCATTCTGTCTCTCTGACTGTCTCTAAGTGCCTTCTTCCCTGGACCCTTCCTGGAAGTCATTGCATGCATCGTGAACTCAGTCTTCCTGTAGTTGATATTTTCCTTTCTTTGCCCTTTGGATTATTTAGTCTCCTGCATATGACGTAGTAAGAGGGGAACTGAGGAGACAGCGTTCCTGCTGCAGGTAACAGGCATACGTCCATCTCCAGCTGCAGCTGTCCAGGCCCTCTGTGCTTGACTCCCATTCTCCAGGGCCCTGTGGCTGACACTCAGCCTAAATGCAGCCCTCCTCAGTTTCCTGCACCACATACTCGTCCTTATTCCATGAGAGCCCAGGTGAAGAGAAGTGAAACTCTACCACCCCGGCACACACATTGTACTTTCCCTCTATCGGGCCCAATGTCAAGGATCTGTGGTACTGATGACCACACCAGTGTCCAGATTTTCCATGCAAAACGGAAGCTTCCAGGGTTCAGAAAGAAGGTGTTTTGATGGCTGTGAAATGTCTTTTCCAAGTGCCTCCTGGGGTTTCAAATCCTTTTGAAACCTGAAGTTCTTTCTTGTATCTAGGGAATATTCTCACCTCTGGGCCGAAGGGCACTCCAACTAGGAGCACAGCTATCCCTTGTTCAGGAGGTGTGCCAGCCTGCTAGCTCCTGGAGGGATTCCTGAGTATGTCCTCAGGCCCCAAGTGGTTACAGGTGTTTCCAATTGCCTTTATTAGCAGCAGCCAGGCACTCAGGTGATTGGCGAGGCCATGATCTCCACTGGAAGCTTCTAATTCCGCCAATGGTGGCATCCATCTTCCTTTTGTCTCTCCATAGCAAGGGCCCAGGGAGTTTTTTCCTTCCTGGAAGCAGAGCCACTTTGTATGAGACACTCATGCATGCCTACTTCTTGGATTCTCTCTGAGTGTGATGTGTGGATACCAGGACACCATGATCATGGATTGTGAGGCCACAGGAGCAATTGCTTTAGCCGGACCCAAAGGGTAGGTGTGAGGGGCCGGGTACATCCACTATTGTTTGGTGAAACACAGTTCCCATCTATGTTTAAACTCAGCTCTTTCTGGGCTTGCAATATGCTGCCCTGAGCAGTGGACTGACAGTCTGGAGGCTGAGTAGGCAGCCAAATGTGACAGGACAGGCTCATTCCCCTGAATTCTGACGGGTGCCTCAGCTTACCCCGTTGGAAGTTTTTGGATGATAGATAGTGATTCATGGGATTGAATAGGGAACTCAGGAGATTTAGACATGAGAGTCCCTTTGCATATGCATTCTTGCTTACCCAGAATCTGGGCTAGCTGGCTTGCCCTGACCAGCTAGGTTCTCTGTACATAAGTTGCAGGTGAGGCTGGCTACCTTTACACCCATGCTCTGAGTCTACTATAGGTGAGCTCTGAGCACACACAGACACACAGAGACAGATAGACAGACACACACACATATTATTGTCATGTCTGGTAGTACATCATATGGTAAAGGATGGGGTTGTATGGGGTCTGTGGGCATGAGAGCTGATGCCTTACAATCTCTACAAGCCAGGTTTGAACCTGCCATTAATGAACACAGTGTAGGAGTAGTTTGAATTCTGGTCTCTTTCCAACTCATCTATTTCTCTTCTCGCCTTCTGTGTCTCTAACTCTCACATGCTCTCACACTCTGTCTTCACTGGTTGATATTTTCCTTATATACTTATTTTACTGACAGGCCCAGATATAGAAAGAGAGTTACCAGAGCACTGCTGAGCTCTGTTGTTTCCTTGGTGATATCACGTTGGCTACTGAAGCCACAGCTTTGTAAGTCTCTATGACACAAGCCATATTCTGTCTCCTCATTTACATGGCAGTATATCTCAGACTTTATAATAAACATGTACATATATATATATATATATATATATATATATATATACACACACATATATATCTCATTTATAGAATTGTCGACCTATGTAATTGATCCTTCTTAGAATTAACACATTTATAACAGCTTTCTTTTTCATTAATAATTGTCCACCTAGTTGGAGCAGGATTCAGTACAATTATAAATAATAGAACCTTCCAGTAGCACTTCTAATAGCATTTCTATCAGCATCCTTATTGTAACTATCATAGTACATAACTTGCCTCCTTTCTCTAGTGTAAGCATCAGTACATATGAGTTTCTTTTCATTCTCCTGAAATCTTAATTTCCCTGGACTCTGAAGTGTCTCGGAATTTTTGAAGCAGCCCTCTGTCTCTCAGCAGATGGTTTCCAATTTCTGCTGTAGTCAAGTCTTCTTGTTCTTTTTGTTTTTATTTTTCATTTTTTTCAAATCCTCCTATATTATCCCCATTTATTTGCTTATTTATTTAGTCCTATATTACATGAGGGGTAATTTCTTCTGCTTGATAGATATTTCTTTTATTATTGAAGGGAAGTTTACACTCATAATACATTTCATGTCGTAAATACTACACATATATGGTGAAGGCTGGGGTGGTCTGGGGTCTGTGGACATGAGATTGCTGCCTTACAATCTCTACAAACCAGGTTTGAACCTGTCATGTATGAACACAGTGTGGGAGGTTTTTGACTTCTGGTCTCTTTCCCACTCTTCTATTTCTGTTCTAGCCTTTTCTGTTTCTGACTCTCATAGGCTCTCAACCACTCTGTCTGCACTCATTAATATTTTACTTATATACTTATTTTACTTACAGGCCCTGATATACAAATGAGTCACCAGGGCACTGCTGAGCTCTGGCTTGTTTTGTTGGCGATTTCACCTAGGTTTTTGGAGCCTCAGCTTTGTAAGTCTCTCTGGGACAAGCCATACTCTGTCTCCTCACAGTATGCTTCAGAGTCTATAATAAAGATACACTTTCATATATGTACATATATATGCATCTATATATCAGTCATTTTTAGAATTGTTGACCTTTTTATTTGATCTAAATGCAGAATTATCACATTTATAACAGCCTACTTATAAATAATTGGTCACATAGTTGGAGCAGGATTCACTACAATTATAAATTATAAACCTTCCAGGAGCATTTCCAATAGCCTTTCTATCAGTATCCTCATTGTAATTATCATAGCACAGAAGTTGCCTCCGTTTTCTTTTGTAAGCTTCAATATGTATGCCTTTCTTTTCATTCTCGGGAATTCTTAATTTGCCTGGACCCTGAAGTGTAAGGGAAGTTTTGAAGCAGCCCTATGTTTCTCAGCAGATATTTTGTATAATTCTGCTGTAATTAGGTCTTCCTGTGGTTTTTGTTTTTATTTTTTTCAAATCCTCATAGATCATCCCCATTTATTTGCATATTTATTTATTTATTTATTTATTTAGTCCCATATCACATGAGGGGTCATTTCTTCTGCCTGATAGATTTTCTCTTATAATTGAAGGGAACTTTTGACACACAATACATTTCCTTTTGCAGATAGTACACACTACTACAACTACTACTGCACTGTTTTTGACAGTGACATCCAATGCACAATAGATTAATATTGCGTGGCTCTAAAGAATGTTCACTATTTAACCTACAATTTTTTTAACCTTACAAATATTTTTTCTGTTCTTTCTTGGGGTATGAATGCTTTACAGTCAACAGTTACATGTAATAGTGTGCACAGGGGTAATTTTTCCCACTTTCCCTGTATTTCTGTACATCCTTTGTAACTTTCTTATTGAGTAGAAGGAAACAGTCATTAATTGAGAGAGCAGGGCCCAAGCAGGAAGATAGACAGAGAGACAGCTGCAGTTCTGATTTGACACTTGCCCAGCTTTTCCCTAGCTGGGTAAATGGTGAGGAGGGGCTCAAAATGGGGTCTTGGGCTTCCACATAGTTCCCTGGCATCTACACCAGCAGTGCCAAGAAGTGAAACTCTATCCCCTGGCACACACATTGTGCTTTCCCTCTATTAAGCCGAATGTAAAGGATCTGTGGTATTGATGGACACACCAGTGTCCAGATAATCCAAGCAAAACAGAAGCTTCCAGGGTTCTGAAAGAGGGTGTTTTATGGCTGTGAAATGTCTTTTACAAGTGCCTCATGGGGTTTTCAAATCCTTTTGAAACCTGAAGTTCTTTATTGTATCTATGGAATATTCTCACCTCTGGCCAGAAGGGCCGCACACCTTGGAGCACAGCTATACCTGGGTCAGGAGGTCTGCCAGCCTGATTCCTGAGTATGTCCTCAGGGCCCAAGTGGTAACACGTGTTTCCAATTACCTTTATTAGCAGCAGCCAGGCCCTCAGGTGAGGTGCAGGGCTGTGATATCCACTGGAAGCTCAGAATTCATCCAATGGAGGCATCCATCTTTATTTTGTCTGTCCATAGCAAGGGCCCAGGAAGTTTCTGCTTCCTGCAAGCAGAGATACATTGTATGGGACACTCATGCATTCCTACTTCCGGGAATCTGAGTATGGTGTGTGGACACCAGGACACCATGATCAGCTATGTGAGGCCACTGGAGCAATTGCCTTAGCCAGACACAAAGGGTAGGTGTTAGATACCGGGTTGGGTTCATCCACTATTGCTTGGTCGAACACAGTTCCCATCTATGGTGAAACACAGCTCTTTCTGGGTACTTTCTCTGCTTGGAATCTGCTGCCCTGAGCAGTGGACTGAGAGCCTGGAGGCTGAGTAGGTAGCCAAACTTGACTGGACAGGCTCATGCCCCTGAATTCTGAGGGGTTACCTTGCTTCCCTGTTGGCAGTGTTTGGATTATAGATAGTGAGACATGGGATTGAATAGGGAACTAGTAGATTTAGACATGAGAGTCCCTTTGCATATGCATTCTTGCTTAGCCATAATCTGGGCTATTTGGCTTGCCCTGACCAGCTAGGTTCTCTGTACATAAGTTGCAGGGGAGGCTGGCTACCTTGCCACCCATGCTCTGAGACTACTACAGGTGAGATCTAAGCACACACAGACACACACAGTCAGATAACAGACAGACAGACACACACACACACACACACACACACACATTACTGTCCGGTCTGGTAGTACAGTATATGGTTAAGGCTGGGGCTGTCTGGGGTCTGTGGGCATGAGAGCTGCTGCCTTACAATCTCTACAAGCCAGGGTTGATCCTGTCATCAATGAACACAGTGTAGGAGGTTTTTGAATTCTGAGACACTGAAGAGGGAGAGGTTTTTGCCCTGAGGATTGCACTGGGAACTAGCAGCTGCCCAGTGTGTGTTGCCAGACTAGGAAACTTGTGGTGCCTGTCCATGTGGAGAGTCTCCTGGATGAGTTCCTTCTCAAGCCTTTTTCAATTGGTCCCGTCGGAGCTGCATATAGCTAATGATTTGGAGATTTTACTCCTTTGGATAATTCTTTTCCTGATGCACAGTTTCTCTCGAGGTTTTAGCAATCAATTGTCTCAATGTCATATCGAATCCATTGTAGAAAATGACTATATCAGTGTCTCCCTCTCTCTCTCTCTCTCTCTCTCTCTCTCTCTCTATCTCTATATATATGTAACTTGTACAGGTCTGAAAATATTTTTTAGCTAGAGACCTGCAGAGCTCTGCATTAGGGTAGTAAAGTGGATACACCTGGCCCTCTGAGCCACAGTCATAAGAGACATCTCACAGAGCCATATCATTTATCACTCTACAAATCTCTCTCAGCACAAACTACCGCTGCCAAATCATCTACATCCCTCTTGCTCATTTTGTCAACCGAGTCCTATTCCAAAACTGTAAATCAAAGAAGTAATAGACATAGTGCAGTTGCCTGCACACAGGACAGGCTGAGGCTGGACCAAAGATATGCAATAGGCCTGCCTGAAACATGGCTGGAGCATCACTTAGACTACTTACAATTTGGAGAGGTTGGGGCAGTTTTGGAGAGTGGGATGCCGGCCAAGTGTTGCTTCTCAGAGTGGCTAAGACCTAGATGTTCTAAGGGTTACCTTTCCTCAAAAACATAAAATACCAATGCCACTTGTAAGAAGTATGCATGGGCATGGAGGGTTTGTTTTCAGTGCTCTGGCACTGATCAACAAAGGGCCAGAATTTCAGTCCTTTTCTGTCTCTGTCATTCTGTCTCTATGACAGTCTCTACGTGCCTACTTCCCTGGACCCTTACTGGAAGTCATTGCATGCATCTTGACCTCAGTCATGCTGGTGTTGTAATTTTCCTTTCTTTGCCCTTTGGAATATTTAGACTCCTGCACATGGTGTAGTACAGAGGGGAACTGCTGAGACAGCGTTGCTGCTGCATGTTCCAGGCATATGTCAATCTGCAGCTGCAGCTGTCCAGGCTCTCTGTGCTTGACTCCCATTACCAGGGCCCTGAGGCTGACACTCAGCCTAAATGCAGCCCTCCTCACCTTCCTGAACAGCGTCCTTGTACTTATTACATGAGAGCCCAGGTGAAGAGAAGTGAAACTCTATCCCCCTGGCAGACACATTGTGCTTTCCCTCTATTAAGCCGAATGTAAAGGATCTGTGGTACTGATGGACACACCAATGTCCAGATTTTCCATGAAAAAGGGAATCATCCAGGGTTCTGAAAGAGGGTGTTTTGATGGCTGTGAAATGTCTTTTCCAAGTGTCTCATGGGGTTTTCAAATCCTTTTGAAGACTGAAGTTCTTTCTTGTATCTCTGGGAATATTCTCACCTCTGGGCCGAAGGGCACTCCAACTAGGAGCACAGCTATCCCGGGTTCAGGAGTTCTGCCAGCCTGCTAGCTCCTGGAGGGATTCCCGAATATGTCCTCAGGGCTCAAGTGGTAACAGGTGTTTCCAATTGCCTTTATTAGCAGCAGCCAGGCCCTCAGGTGAGGGCCGGGGCCTTGATCTCCACTGGAAGCTCCGAATTCAGCCAATGGAGGCATCCATCTTTCTTTTGTCTGTCCATTGCAAGGGACCAGGGAGTTTGTGCTTCCTGCAAGCAGAGAGACTTTGTAGGGGACACTCATGTATGCCTACTTCTGGGAATCTCTCTGAGTGTGATGTGTGGACACCAGGACACCATGATCAGGGATGTGAGGCCACAGGAGCAATTGCCTCAAACGGACACAAAGGGTAGGTGTAAGGGACCGGGGTCATCCACTATTGTTTGGTCGAACACAGTTCGCATCTATGTTGAAACACAGCTCTTTCTGGTTACTTTCTGTGTTTGGAATCTGCTGCCCTTAGCAGTGGACTGAGAGCCTGGAGGCTGAGTAGGCAGCCAAACGTGACTGGACAAGGTCATGCCCCTGAACTCTGAGCGGTGCCCCAGCCTCCCCTGGATGATAGATAGTGAGGCATGAGATTGAATTGGGAACTCAGGAGATTTAGACTTGAGAGTCCCTTTGCATATGCATTCTTGCTTAGCCAGAATCTGGGCTAGCTGGCTTGCCCTGACCAGCTAGGTTCTCTGTACATAAGTTGCAGGGGAGGCTTGCTACCTTGCCACCCATGCTCTGAGACTACTACAGGTGAGCTCTAAGCACACACAGACACACACAGTCAGACAAAAAGACACACACACACACACACACACACACACACACATTACTGTCAGGTCTGTTAGTACAGCATATGGTTAAGGCTGGGGCTGTCTGGGGTCTGTGGGCATGAGAGCTGCTGCCTTACAATCTCTACAAGCCAGGGTTGATCCTGTCATCAATGAACACAGTGTAGGAGGTTTTTGAATTCTGAGACACTGAAGAGGGAGAGGTTTTTGCCCTGAGGATTGCACTGGGAACTAGCAGCTGCCCAGTGTGTGTTGCCAGACTAGGAAACTTGTGGTGCCTGTCCATGTGGAGAGTCTCCTGGATGAGTTCATTCTCAAACCATTTTCAATTGGTCCCGTCGGAGCTGCATATAGCTAATGATTTGGAGATTTTACTCCTTTGGACAATTCTTTTCCTGATGCACAGTTTCTCTCGAGGTTTTAGCAATCAATTGCCTCAATGCCATATCGAATCCATTGTAGAAAATGACTATATCAGTGTCTCCCTCTCTCTCTCTCTCTCTCTCTCTCTATCTATCTCTATATATATGTAACTTGTACAGGTCTGAAAATATTTTTTAGCTAGAGACCTGCAGAGCTCTGCATTAGGGTAGTAAAGTGGATACACCTGGACCTCTGAGCCACAGTCATAAGAGACATCTCACAGAGCCATATCATTTATCACTCTACAAATCTCTCTCAGCACAAACTACCGCTGCCAAATCATCTACATCCCTCTTGCTCATTTTGTCCACCGAGTCCTATTCCAAAACTGTAAATCAAAGAAGTAATAGACATAGTGCAGTTGCCTGCACACAGGACAGGCTGAGGCTGGACCAAAGATATGCAATAGGCCTGCCTGAAACATGGCTGGAGCATCACTTAGACTACTTACAATTTGGAGAGGCGGGGGCAGTTTTTGAGAGTGGGATGCCGGCCAAGTGTTGCTTCTCAGAGTGGCTAAGACCTAGATGTTCTAAGGGTAACCTTTCCTCAAAAACATAAAATACCAATGCCACTTGTAAGAAGTATGCATGGCCATGGAGGGTTTGTTTTCAGTGCTCTGGCACTGATCAACAAAGGGCCAGAATTTCAGTCCTTTTCTGTCTCTGTCATTCTGTCTCTATGACAGTCTCTACGTGCCTACTTCCCTGGACCCTTACTGGAAGTCATTGCATGCATCTTGACCTCAGTCATGCTGGTGTTGTAATTTCCCTTTCTTTGCCCTTTGGAATATTTAGACTCCTGCACATGGTGTAGTACAGAGGGGAACTGCTGAGACAGCGTTGCTGCTGCATGTTCCAGGCATATGTCAATCTGCAGCTGCAGCTGTCCAGACCCTCTGTGCTTGACTCCCATTCTCCAGGGCCCTGAGGCTGACACTCAGCCTAAATGCAGCCCTCCTCACCTTCCTGAACAGCGTCCTTGTACTTATTACATGAGAGCCCAGGTGAAGAGAAGTGAAACTCTATCCCCCTGGCAGACACATTGTGCTTTCCCTCTATTAAGCCGAATGTAAAGGATCAGTGGTACTGATGGACACACCAATGTCCAGATTTTCCATGCAAAACGGAAGCTTCCAGGGTTCTGAAAGAGGGTGTTTTGATGGCTGTGAAATGTCTTTTCCAAGTGCCTCATGGGGTTTTCAAATCCTTTTGAAACCTGAAGTTCTTTCTTGTATCTAGGGAATATTCTCACGTCTGGCCAGAAGGGCCATCCAACTAGGAGCACAACTATCCCGGGGTCAAGAGGTCTGCCAGCCTGCTAGTTCCTGGAGGGATTCCTGAGTATGTCCTCAGGGCCCAAGTGGTAACAGGTGTTTCCAATTGCCTTTATTAGCA
This sequence comes from Erinaceus europaeus, assembly GCF_950295315.1. Classification (NCBI taxonomy): domain Eukaryota; kingdom Metazoa; phylum Chordata; class Mammalia; order Eulipotyphla; family Erinaceidae; genus Erinaceus; species Erinaceus europaeus. The sequence goes on from NC_080167.1 coordinate 75,285,906, forward strand.
GCAGCCAGGCCCTCAGGTGAGGTTAGGGGCTGTGATCTCCACTTGAATTCAGCCAATGGAGGCTTCCCTCTTTCTGTCGTCTGTCCATAGCAAGGGCCCGGGGAGTTTGTGCTTCCTGCAAGCAGAGAGACTTTGTATGGGACACTCATGCATGCCTACTTCTGGGAATCTCTCTGAGTGTGATGTGTGGACACCAGGAGACCATGATCAGGGATGTAAGGCCACAGGAGCAATTGCCTTAGCCGGACCCAAAGGGTAGGTGTATTAGACCGGGTTCATCCACTATTGTTTGGTCAAGCACAGTTCCCATCTATGTTGAATCACAGCTCTTTCTGGGTACTTTCTGTGCTTGGAATCTGCTGCCCTGAGCAGTGAACTGAGAGCCTGGAGGCTAAGTAGGCAGCCAAATGTGACTGGACAGGCTCATGCCCCTGAATTCTGAAGGGTTCCCCAGCTTCCCCCGTTGCCAGTTTTTGGATGATAGATTGTGAGGCATGGGATTGAATAGGGAAATAAGGAGATTTAGACATGAGAGTCCCTTTGCATATGCATTCTTGCTTAGCCAGAATCTGGGCTAGCTGGCTTGCCCTGACCAGCTAGGTTCTCTGTACATAAGTTGCAGGGGAGGCTGGCTGACTTGACACCCATGCTCTGAGACTACTACAGGTGAGCTATAAGCACACACAGACACACACAGTCAGAAAAACAGACGCGCACACACACACACACACACACACACACACACACACATTACTGTCAGGTCTGGTAGTACAGCATATGGTGAAGGCTGGGACTGTCTGGGGTCTGTGGGCATGAGAGCTGCTGCCTTACAATCTCTACAAGCCAGTGTTGATCCTGTCATCAATGAACACAGTGTAGGAGGTTTTTGTATTCTGAGACACTGAAGAGGGAGAGGTTTTTGCCCTGAATCTGGCACTGGGAACTAGCAGCTGCCCTGTGTGTGTTGCCAGACTAGGAAACTTGTGGTGCCTGTGCATGTGGAGAGTCTCCTGGATGACTTCCTTCTCAAGCCTTTTTCGATCGGTCCCTTTGGATCTGCATATAGCTAATGATTTGGAGATTTTACTCCTTAGGACAATTCTTTTCCTGATGCACAGTTTATCTCCAGGTTTTAGCAATCAATTGTCTTTATGTCATATCAAATCCATTGTAGAAAATAACTATATCAGTCTCTCTCTCTCTCTCTCTCTCTCTCTATATATATATATATATATATATATATATATATATATATATATATGTAACTTGTAGAGGTTTGAAAATATTTTTACCTAGAGAACAGCACAGCTCTGTATTAGGGTATTAAGGTGGATACACCTGCCCTTCAGAGCCACAGTCATGAGAGACATCTCACAGAGCGATATCATTTATCACTCTACAAATCTCTCTCAGCACAAACTACCACTGCCAAATCATCTACTTCCCTCTTGCTCATTTTGTCCACCGAGAACTATCCCAAAACTGAAAATCAAAGAAGAAATAGACATAGTGCAATTCCCTGCACACAGGACAGGCTGAGTCTGGACCAGGGAGATGCAATACGCCAGCCTGCATCTTGGCTAGAACATCACTAAGACTACATCCAATTTGGAGAGCCGGGGGCAATTTTCGAGAGAGGGCTGCCGGCCAAGTGTTGCTTCTCAGAGTGTTTAAGTCCTAGATGTTCTAAGCTATGATTTGGAGATTTTACTCCTTTGGACAATTCTTTTCCTGATGCACAGTTTATCTCCAGGTTTTAGCAATCAATTGTCTTTATGTCATATCGAATCTATCAAATCCTCCTATATTATCCCCATTTATTTGCATATTTATGTATTTATTTAGTCTAATATTACATGAGGTGTAATTTCTTCTGTTTGGTATATTTTTCTCTTACAATTGAAGGGAAATTTACACTCACAATACATTTTGTGTCATAAATACTACACACATATGGTGAAGGCTGGGGTGGTCTGGGATCTGTGGACGTGAGACTGCTGCCTTACAATCTCTACAAACCAGGTTTGAACCTGACATGTATGAACACAGTGTGGGAGGTTTTTGACTTCTGGTCTCTTTCCCACTCTTCTATTTCTCTTCTTGCCTTCTCTGTCTCTGACTCTCACAGGTTCTCACTCAATCTGTCTGTACTCATTAATATTTTACTTATATACTTATTTTACTTGCATGCCCTGATATACAAAGAGAGTCACCAGGGCACTGCAGAGCTTTGGCTTGTTTTGTTGGCGATTTCACCTAGGTTTCTGGAGCCTCACCTTTGTAAGTCTCTCTGGCACAAGCTATGATATGTCTCTGCATAGCCATGCAAGTATCCCTCAGAGTCTATAATAAAGATACACTTACATATATGTACATATATACATATATATATATATATATATATCAGTCATTTTTAGAATTGTTGACCTTTTTATTTGATCTTAATGCAGAATTACCACATTTATAACAGCCTCCTTATTCTTAAATAATTGGTCACATAGTTGGAGCAGGATTCACTACAATTATAAATTATAAGCCTTCCAGGAGCATTTCCAATAGCCTTTCTATCAATATCCACATTGTAATTATCATAGCACAGAACTTGCCTCCATTTTCTTGTGTAAGCTTCAATACATGTGCCTTTCTATTCATTCTCGGGAATTATTAATTTGCCTGGACCCTGAAGTGTCAGGGAAGTTTTGATGCAGCCCTCTGTTTCTCAGCAGACATTTTCTATATTTCTGCTGTAATCAGGTCTTCCTGTGTTTTTTGTTTTTTTAATCCTCCTAGATCATCCCCATTTATTTGCATATTTATTTATTTATTTATTTAGCCCCATATCACATGAGGGATCATTTCTTCTGCCTGATAGATTTTCTCTTATAATTGAAGGGAATATTTGACACACAATACATTTCCTTTTGCAGATACTACACACTACTACAACTACTACTGCACTGTTTTTAACAGTGACATCCAATGCTCAATGGTTTAGTACTGAATGGCTCTAAAGAATGTTCCCTATTTAACCTACAATTTTTTTAAACTCACAAATATTTATTATGTTCTATCTTGGGGGATGAATGATTTACAGTCAACAGTTAAATGTAATAGTGGGCTGGGGGGTAATTTTTCCCTCTTTCCCTGTATTTCTGTACATCATTTGTAACTTTCTTATTGAGGAGAAGGAAACAGTCATAAATTGAGAGGAGGGCCCAAGCAGGAAATGAGACAGAGAGACAGCTGCAGTTCTGTTATGCCACTAGCCCAGCTTTTCCCTAGCTGGGTAAGTGGTGACCAGGGGCTCAAAACGGGGTCCTGGGCTTATACATAGTTCTCTGGCATGTCCACCAGTTGTGCCTCCAACCCATGCTCCCTTCATTGTCCATGTAACTATCGATCTGCTCTAGCACTTCTCACCTTCATATGCCAGAAAGTTAACACTTCTCCCCTCCACCCATGAAACTTTGACCTTTTACTTGAGTGTTCTTTTCCTGATACACAGTTTCTCTCCAGGTTTTAGCAATCAATTGTCTGAATGTCATATCGCATCCATTGTAGAAAATGACTACATCAGTGTCTTGCTCTTTATCTCTCTCTCTCTCTCTCTCTCTCTATATATATATATATATATATATATATATATATATATTGACATGTAGAGCTCTGAAAATATATTTTAGCTAGAGACCTGCACAGCTCTGGATTAGGGTAGTAATGCGCATACATCTGGTCCTTCTGATCCACAATCATGAGAGACATCTCACAGAGCCATTCGTTTACCTCTTGTCACTCTACAAATCTCTCTCAGCACTAACGACAGCTGCTAAATCATCTACTTCCCTCTTGCTCTTTTTGTCCACGAAGTCCTATCCCAAAACTGTACTGGGTCTTCCTGGTGTTGAAATTTTCCTTTCTTTGCCCTTTTGATTACTTAGTCTCCTGCATATGGCGCAGTACAGAGGGGGAAACACAGCTCTTTCTGGTCTTGTAATCTGCTGCCCTGAGCAGTGGACTGAGATTCAGGAGGCTTGATAAGGCAGCCAAACGTGACTGGACAGGCTCATGACCCTGAATTCTGAGGGGTGTTCAGCCCAGGGCCCTGCCTTGCAGAAACTGTCCAGTTCGCATGTGTATAACTCCATTTGTTCCTGTGCCTCTGTGGATGTGTGCGTGTCTGTGATTGTGAGAGTGTGTGTTTGTGTGTGGGTGTGTGTGTGAGGGAGGGAGAGACAGAGAGAACAACAGAATCACTGTGGCACAGGTGATTTTGTTGAAAACAATTGGCACATTCTGATTTACAGCTCAATATTGACAACATTGTAGCTCTTCTTGTCCCTTGGTCACTTTTCTTATTTTCATGTAAAGACAGTGAAGAGGGAGAGGTTTTTGCCCTGAGGCTTGCACAAGGAACTAGCAGCTGCCCTGTGTGTGTTGCCAGACTAGGAAACTTGTGGTGCCTGTCCATGTGGAGAGAGTCCTGGATGAGTTCCTTCTCGAGACTTTTTCGGTCCGTCCCTTTGGAGCTGCATATAGCTAATGATTTGGAGATTTTACTCCTTTGGACAATTCTTTTCCTGATGCGCATTTTCTCTCCAGGTTTTATCAATGAGTTGTCTGAATGTCATATCGAATCCATTGTAGACAATGACTACATCAGTGTCTTGCGCTCTCCCACTCTCTCTCTCTCTCTCTCTCTCTCTCTCTCTCTCTCTCTATATATATATATATATATATATATATATATATATATATATGTAACATGTAGAGGTCTGAAAATATATTTTAGCTAGAGACCTGCACAGCTCTGGATTAGGGTAATAATGAGGATACACCTGGCCCCTCTGAGCCAGAGTCATGAGATACATCTCACAGAGACATTGTTTACCTCTTGTCACTCTACAAATCTCTCTCAGCACAAACTACAGCTGTCAAATCATCTACTTCCTTCTTGCTCTTTTTGTCCACAGAGTCCTATCCCAAAACTGTAGATCAAAAAAGAAATAGACATAGTGCAGTTCCCTGAACACAGGACAGGCTGAGGCTGGACCAGGGAGATGAAATACGCCAGCTTGCATCTTGGCTGGAGCATCACTAAAACTATTTAAAATTTGGAGAGGCAAGGGCAGTTTTGGAGAGAGGGCTGCAGGCCTAATGTTGCTTCTTGGAGTGGCTAAATGCAGCCCTCCTCAATTTCCTGCACACCATCATTGTCCTTATTCCATGAGAGCCCAGGTCAAGAGAAGTGAAACTCTACCACCTTGGCACACACATTGTGCTTTCCCTCTATTGGGCCGAATGTAAAGGAAATGTGGTAAATATGGCAACAGCAGTGTGCAGATTTTCCATGCAAAACGGAAGTTTCCAGGGTCCTGAAAGAGGGTGTTTTGATGGCTCTGAAATGTCTTTTCCAAGTGCATCCTAGGGTTTCAAATCCGTTTGAAACCTGAAGTTCATTCTTGTATCTAGGGAATATTCTCACCTCTCTCCCGAAGGCCCTCCCAACTAGGAGCACAGCTATCCCGGTGTCAGGAGGTCTGCCAGACTGCTAGCTCCTGGAGGGATTCCTCAGTATGTCTTGAGGCCCGAAGTGGTAACAGGTGTTTCCAATTGCCTTTATTAGCAGCAGCCAGGCCCTCAGGTAGGGGCGGGGCTGTGACCTCCACAGGAAGCTCTGAATTCAGCCAGTGGAGGCATCCATCTTCCTTTTTTCTCTCCATAGCAAGGGCATAGGGAGTTTGTGCTTCCTGCAAGCAGAGTGACTTTGTATGGGGCACTCATGCATGCCCACTTCTGGGAATATCTCTGAGTGTGATGTGTGGACCCCAGGACACCATGATCAGGGATTGTGAGGCCACAGGAGCAATTGCCTTAGCCAGACCCAAAGGGTAGGTTGAGCAGCAGGGTTCATACATTATTGTTTGGTCAAATACAGTCCCCATCTATATTGAAACACAGCTCTTTCTGGGTTCATTCTGGGCTTGTAATCTCCTGCCCTGAGCAGTGGACTGAGAGTCTGGAGGCAGAGTAGCCATTCAAACGTGACTGGACAGGCTCTTGCCTCTGAATTCTAACGGGTGCCCCAGCTTACCACATTGACTTTGTTTGGATGATAGTGAGGCATGAGATTGAATAGGGAACATAGGAGAGGGAGACATGAGAGTCCCTTTGCATGTGCATTCTTGCTTAGCCAGAATCTGGGCTAGCTGGCTAAACCTGACCAGCTAGGTTCTCTGTACATAAGTTGCAGGTGAGGCTGGCTACCTTCCCACCCATGGTCTGAGACTACTATAGGTGAGCTCTGAACACACACAGACACAGACAGAGAGACAATCACACACACACACACACACACACATTACTGGCAGGTCTGGTAGTAGAGCATATGGTGAAGGCTGGGGCTGTCTGGGTTCTTTGGGCATGAGAGCTGCTGCCTTACAATCTCTACAAGCCAGCTTTGAACCTGTCATCAATGAACACAGTGCAGGAGGTTTTTGAAATCTCATCTCTTTCCACCAGAAGTGGCTGGTGGGCGGGCCTTCCAGAGGCTGCCCTATGAGCATGTTGCAGGGCCGTGTGGGCTGTGCTCAATGTTGCTGGCCAATCACTGACTATGGTCCTTGACAATACTGGGCGTGTCCCAGCACACTGGCCAATGATATTGCTGGCAGGGTTTATAGGTGTGTCCTAGGCCTCTGGAATATCAGAGCATGGCTGGTGCCCTGTCTGCAGTCCTTCTGAAGTAAGCCCGACAATGGGAGCTCAGAGCTGGCCTTAAAAGGCTGGGCGTGCTTCCAGGAAGTGTGAAGCAGGGTTCACCGAGGGCCCTGCATTGCAGAAGCTATCCAGTGTGCATGTGTATAACTCCTTTTGTGCCTGTGCCTCTGTGGATGTGTGCGTGAGTTAACTGTGAGAGTGTATGTTTGTGTGTGTTTGGGTGTGTGTGTGTGAGGGAGTGAGAGACAGAGAGAAAAACAGAATCACTGTGGCACAGGTGATATTGTGCAAAACACTTGGCACATTCTGATTTACAGGTCAATATTGACACCATCGTAGCTCTCCTTGGCCCTTGGAAACTTTTAATATTTTCAGATGTAAAGACACTGAAGAGGGAGAGGTTTTTGCCCTGAGGCTTGCATTGGAAACTAGCAGCTGCCCTGTGTGTGTTGCCAGACTAGGAAACTTGTGGTGCCTGTCCATGTGGAGATTGTCCTAGATTAGTTCCTTCTTGAGCCTTTTTAGCTAGGTCCCGTTGCAGCTGCATATAGCAAATGATTTGGAGATTTAACTCCTTTGGATAATTCTTTTCCTGATGCACAGATTCTCTCGAGGTTTTAGCAATCAATTGTCTGAATGTCATATCGCATCCAATGTAGAAAATAACTACATTAGTCTCTTGCTGTCTCTCTCTATCTCTCTCTCTATATATATAAATATATACATATATATGTATATATAACATGTAGAGGTCTGAAAATATATTTTAGATAGAGACCTGCACAGCTCTGGATTCGGGTAGTAATGCTGAAACCCCTGGACCTTCTGAGCCACAGTCATGAGAGACATCTCACAGAGCCATTCATTTACCTCTTGTCACTCTACAAATCTCTCTCAGCACAAACTACCGCTTCCAAAACATCTACTTCCCTCTTGGTCTTTTTGTCCACGGAGACCTATCCCAAAACTGTAAATCAAAGAAGAAGTAGACATAGTGCAGTTCCCTGTACACAGGACAGGCTGAGGCTGGACCAGGGAGATGAAAAATGCCACCCTGCATTTGACAGTTTTTGAGAGTGGGCTGCAGGCCAAGTGTTGCTTCTTAGAGTGGGCTAAGACCTAGATGTTCTAATTGTAACCTTTCCTCACATACATAAAATAACAATGCCACTTGTAAGAAGTATGTATTGGCATGGAGGGTATGTCTACAGTGCTCTGGCACTGATCAACACAGGGCCAGAATTTCTGTCCTTTTCAGTCACTGTCATTCTGTCTCTCAGACTGTCTCTGTGTGCCTTCTTCCCTGGAACCTTCCTGGAAGTCAGTGCATGCATCGTGAACTCGGTCTTCACAGTGTTCAAATTTTCTTTTCTTTGCCCTTTGAATTATTTAGTCTCCTGCATATGGAGTAGTACAGAGGGGAACTGAGGATACAGCGATCCTGCTGCATGTAACAGACATATGTCCATCTCCAGGTGCAGTTGTCCAGGCCCTCTGTGCTTGACTCCCATTCTCCAGGGCCCTGTGGCTAACACTCAGCCTAAATGCAGTCCTCCTCAATTTCCTGTACCGCATCCTTGTCCTTATTCCATGATAGCCTAGGTGAAGAGAAGTGAAACTCTACCACCCTGGCACACACATTGTGCTTTCCCTCTATTGGGCCGAATGTAAAGGATCTGTGGTACTGATGGCCACACCAGTGTCCAGATTTTCCACGCAAAACGGAAGCTTCCGGGGTTCAGAATGAGGGTGTTTTGATGGCTGTGAAATGTCTTTTCCAAGTGCCTCCTGGGGTTTCAAATCCTTTTAAAACCTGAAGTTCTTTCTTGTATCTAGGGAATATTCTCACCTCTGGCCCGAAGTCCCTCCTAACTTGGAGCACAGCTATCTCGGGGTTAGGATGTCTGCCAGCCTGCTAGCTCCTGGAGGGATTCCTGAGTATGTCCTCAGGCCCCAAGTAGTAACAGGTGTTTCCAATTGCCTTTATTATCAGCCAGGCCCTCAGGTGAGGGGCGGGGCTGTGATCTCCACTGGAATCTCCTAATTCAGCCAATGGAGGCATCCATCTTCCTTGTGTCTCTCCATAGCAAGGGCCCGGGGAGTTTGTGTTTCCTGCAAGCAGAGAGACTTTTTATGGGACACACATGCATGCCTACTTCTGGACATCTCTCTGAGTGTGATGCATGGACACCAGGACAGCATGATCAGGGATTGTGAGGCCACAGGAGCAATTGCCTTAGCCGTACCCAAAGTGTAGGTGTAAGCAGCCGGGTTCATTCACTACTGTTTGGTCAAACACAGTTCCCATCTATGTTGAAACACGGCTCTTTCTGGGTTCTTTCAGGGCTTGTAATCTGCTGTCCTGAGCAGTGGACTGAGAGTCTGGAGGCTGAGTAAGCAGCCAAACGTGACTGGACAGGCTCATGCCCCTGAATTCTGAAGGAGCCCCCGCTTAGACCGTTGTCAGTTTTTGGATGATAGTGAGGCATGGGATTGAATCAGGAACTCAGGAGAGGGAGACATGAGAATCCCTTTGCATATGCATTCTTGCTTAGCCACAATCTGGGTTAGCTGGCTTGCCATGTCCAGCTAGGTTCTCTGTACATAAGTTGCAGGTGAGGCTGACTACCTTGACACCCATGCTCTGAGACTACTATAGGTGAGCTCTGAGCACACACAGACACACACAGACAGACAAACACTCACACACACATTACTGTCAGGTCTGGTAGTACAGCATATGGTGAAGGCTGGGGCTGTATGGGGTCTCTGGGCATGAGAGCTGCTGCCTTACAATCTCTGCAAGCCAGGTTTGAACCTGTCATCAATGAACACAGTGTAGGAGGTTTTTGTCTTCTGGTCACTTTCCAACTCATCTATTTCTCTTCTCCCCTTCTCTGTCTCTAACTCTCACATACTCTCACACACTCTGTATTCAATCATTGATATTTTACTTATATACTTATTTTACTGACAGGGCCAGATATACAAAGAGAGTTACCAGAGCACTGCTGATCTCTAGCTTGTTTTGTTGGTGATATCACCTAGGCTACTGGAGCCACAGCTTTGTATCTCTCTGACACAAGCAAAATTATATCTCCTCATATCCATGGCAGTATCTATAAGACATTATAATAAACATATACATCCATATATGTATATATAAATATACATATATATATATATATATATATATATATATATCTGTCACTTTTAGAATTGCAGTCCTATGTAATTGATCTTTATCAGAATTAACACATTTATAACAGTTTCGTTTTTCATTAATAATTGGCCACCAAGTTGGAGCAGGATACAATACAATTATAAACAATAGAACCTTCCAGTAGCATTTCTAATAGCATTTCTATCAGCATCCTTATTGTGACTATCATAGTACAGAACTTGCCTCCTTTCTCTAGTGTAAGTACATATGAGTTTCTTTTCATTCTCCTGACATCTTAATTTCCCTGGACTCCCAAGTGTCTCGGAATTTTTGAAGCAGCCCTCTGTTTCTCAGCAGATGGTTTCCATTTTCAACTGTAATCAGGTCTTCTTGTGCTTTTTTTTATTTTTCATTTTTTTCAAATCCTCCTAGATCATCCCTATTTATTTGCATATTTATTTTTTTATTTAGTCCTATATTACATGAGGGGTCATTTCTTCTGCTTGATAGATTTTTATCTTATAATTGAAGGGAAGTTTAAACTCACAATACATTTCGTGTCGTAAATACTACACACATATGGTGAAGGCTGGGGTGGTCTGGGTTCTGTGGACATGAGACTGCTGCCTTACAATCTCTACAACCCAGGTTTGAACCTCTCATGTATGAACACAGAGTGGAAGGTTTTTGAATTCTGGTCTCTTTCCCACTCTTCTATTTCTCTTCTTGCCTTCTCTATCTCTGACTCTCACAGCTCTCACTCTCTCTGTCTGCACTCATTAATATTTTACTTATATACTTATTTTAGTGACAGGCCCTGATATACAAAGAGAGTCGCTTGTTTTGTTGGCGATTTCTCCTAGGTTTCTGGAGCCTCAGCTTTGTAAGCCTCTCTGATACAAGACATACTCTGTCTCAGCATAGCCAGCCAGTATCCCTCAGAGTTTATAATAAAGATACACATACATATATGTAAATATATATACATATATATCAGTAATTTTTAGAATTGTTGACCTTTTTATTTGATCTTAATGTAGAATTACCACATTTATAACGGCCTTTTTATTCATAAATAATTGGTCACATAGTCGGAGCAGTATCCACTACAATTATTAATTATAAGCCTTCCAGGTGCATTTCCAATAGCCTTTCTATCAGTATCCTCATTGTAATTATCATAGCACAGAACTTGCCTCCATTTTCTAATCTAAGCTTCAATACGTATGCCTTTCTTTTCATTCTCTGGAATTCTTAATTTGCCTGGACCCTGAAGTTTCAGGGAAGTTTTGCAGCAGCCCTCTGTTTCTCAGAAGACGTTTTCTATATTTCTGCTGTAATCAGGTCTTCCTGTGGTTTTTGTTTTTATTTTTTTCATATCCTCCTAGATCATCCCCCTACATTTGCATATTTAGTTATTTATTTAGTCCCATATGACGTGAGGGGTCATTTCTTCTGACTGATAGATTTTCTCTTAAATTGAAAGGAACTTTTGACACACAATACATTTCCTTTTGCAGATACTACACACTACTACAACTATTACTGCACTGTTTTTAACAGTGACAGCCAATGCACAATGGATTAGTATTGCATGGCACAGGGGTAATTTTTTCCACTTTCCCTGTGTTTCTGTACATCATTTGTAACTTTCTTACTGAGGAGAAGGAAACATTTGTAAATTGAGAGAGCAGGGCCCAAGCAGGAAGAGAGACAGAGAGACAGCTGCAGTTCTGATTTTACACTAGCCCAGCTTTTCCCTAGCTGGGTAAGTTGTGAGCAGGGGCTCAAAAAGGGGTCCTGGGCTTCCACATAGTTCCCTGGCATCTCCAACAGCTGTGACGGAAACCCATGCTCCCTTCGTTGTCCATGTAACTTTTAATCTGCTCTAGGCACTTCTCCCCTTCATATGCCAGAAACTTAACACTTCTCCCCTCCACCCATGAAACTTTGACCTTATAATTGAGTGCAAAACAGCAACCCCAATTCACGTTATTTCATGGAAAAGTGTGTGCGTCTCTGTGGGAGGGAGGTGTGTGTGTGTGTAAGTGTACATAAGTGTGTTTCAGTTATGATTACCGCTGTTGTTTCTTTATTCCTGATGCAGATTCTTAGGAACTGGGTTGTGCAATGACAAAGGAAGCTTCCACTGCACAAGTGGTTTTTCAAATATGAATGGCACATGGATATTCTTGACACTGTTGTGCATACACCCAGGTGGTCCTCAGATGGGTTCTTACCTTTGCTATTCCCATGCTGTGTGTAATTTTCTGTGTAGACTCAAAGAGGAGTGGCATGGGGGAGCTCAACTGCATTCTTCTGTGTACCCACAAGGTGGCAGCATAGGCCATAGAGGAGTGTAGTGATTCTGGGGAATGAGGAGAATTCTGGGATTTGTGGCCCATGGACAGCAAGGTTGGAATTGACGTAGAGAGAACTAGACATCTGTCCTTTCCTGTGGGTGGGGGGATCCCCCATTTGGCTTTGCAAGTGGAAGGGGTTTCTCTCTTTGTCTGGAATGACTCTACTGTGAGCTTTTGAATCCCTGTACTCAGCTGCATTCTGCTGGGTGTCCACAAGAGGGCAGCTCCAGTGTGGGACTAAGGCACCACGGGGCAAGTGCCCTGAAGCACTGGGCTACAAGTGTGGAGACAGTGTTAATGGGTTTGCCCCAAGAGCATGGCCAGCTTAGCTCAAGCAGGCAGTGTCCTAAGGATGGGTCCAGACAGGAGCTGTTGGGTTGTGTTGGCAGAAACAGGGCCTTCAGAGGACGGCAGACAGTCCCCAGGGGCAGGTCTAAGAGACTGTGCCCTCTGAGCCTGAGGGGAGGGCCCAGTGGGTATTCATAGAGACAGCTGGCCAATTAGAGAAGAGGATCATAACCCTCAGGGGCGTGAACCAAGAGCTGGCCAATGAGTACAGAGGAGAAGTTGCGAGGGCGGGCCTCAGAGAGCAGCCTTCTGAAGGTAGCCCGCCAATGGGAGCTCAGAGCTGGCTTTAAAAGGCAGACGTGCTTCTAGGAATTGCGAAGCAGGGTTCAGCCCAGGGCCCTGCCTTGCAGAAGCTGTCCAGTGCGTATGTGTATAACTCCATTTGTGCCTGTGCCTCTGTGGATGTGTGTGTGCGTGACTGTGAGTGTGTGTGTTTGTGTTTGTTTGTGTGTGTGTATGTGTGTGGTAGGGAGAGAAAGATAACAACAGAATCACTGTGGCACAGGAGATTTTGTGCAAAACACTTGGCACATTCTGATTTACTACTCAATATTGACACCATTGTAGCTCTTCTTGTCCCTTGGACACTATTTTTCTTTTCAGATGTAAAGACACTGAAGAGTGAGAGGTTTTGCCCTAAGGCTTGCTCTGGGAACTAGCAGCTTACCTTTGTGTGTTGCCAGACTAGGAAACTTGTGGTGCCTGTCCATGTGGAGAGTCTCCTGGATGAGTTCCTTCTCAAGCCTTTTTCGTTAGGTCCCATTGGAGCTGCATATTGCTAATGATTTGGAGATTTTACTCCTTTGGACAATTATTTTCCTGATGCACAGTTTATCTCCAGGTTTTAGCAGTCAATTGTCTGAATGTCATATCGCATCCATTGTAGAAAATGAATACATCAGTGTCTTGCTGTCTCTCTCTCTTTCATTATATATATATATATATATATATATAACATGTAGAGGTCTGAAAATATATTTTAGCTAGAGCCCTGTACAGCTCTGGATTTGGGTAGTAATGCGGATACACCTGGCCCTTCTGAGCCACAGTCATGAGAGACATCTCACAGATCCATTCGTTTACCTCTTGTCACTCAACAAATCTCTCTCAGCACAAACTACAGCTGCTAAATCATCTACTTCCTTCTTGCTTTTTTTTCCAAGGAGTCCTATCCCAAAACTGTAAATCAAAGAAGAAATAGACATAGTTCAGTTCCCTGCACACAGGACAGGCTGAGGCTGGACCAGGAAGATGAAATACGCCAACCTGCATCTTGGCTGGAGCATCACTAAAAGTACTTACAATTTGGAGAGGCAAGGGCAGTTTTGGAGAGTGGGCTGCAGGCCAAGTGTTGCTTCTCAGAGTGGGCTAAGACCTAGATTTTCTAAGTGTAACCTTTCCTCACAAACATAAAATAACAATGCCACTTGTAAGAAGTGTGCATGGGCATGGAAGGTTTGTCTTCAGTGCTCTGGCACTGATCAACACAGGGCCAGAATATCTGTCCTTTACAGTCACTGGCATTCTGTCTCTCTGACTGTCTCTATGTGCCTTCTTCCCTGGACCCTTCGTGGAAGTCAGTGCATGCATCGTGAACTCGGTCTTCCTGGTGTTGATATTTTCCTTTCTTTGTCCTTTGGATTATTTAGTCTCGTGCATATGGTGTAGTACAGAGGGGTATTGAGGAGACAGCGTTCCTCCTGCAGGTAACAGGCATATGTCCATCTCCAGCTGCAGCTATCCACGACCTTTGTGCTTGACTCCCATTCTCTAGGGCCCTATGGCTCACACTCAGCCTAAATGCAGCCCTCCTCAATTTCCTGCACCGCATTCTTGTCCTTATTCCATGAGAGCCCAGTTAAAGAAAAGTGAAACTCTACCACCCTGGCACATACATTGTGCTTTCCCTCTATTGGGCCGAATGTAAAGGATCTGTGGTACTAATGGCCACACCAGTGTCCAGATTTTCCACGCAAAACGGAAGTTTCCATGGTTCAGAAAGAGGGTGTTTTGATGGCTGTGAAATGTCTTTTCCAAGTGCCTCCTGGGGTTTCAAATCCTTTTGAAACCTGAAGTTCTTTCTTGTATCTAGGGAATATTCTCACCTCTGGCCAGAAGGGCCACCCAACTAGGAGCACAGCTATTCCAGGGTCAGGAGGTCTGCCAGCCTGCTAGCTCCTGGAGGGATTCCTGAGTATGTCCTCAGGGCCCAAGTGGTAACAGGTGTTTACAATTGCAATTATTAGCAGCAGCCAGGCCCTCAGGTGAGGGGCGGGGCCATGATTGCAGCTGGAAGCTCCTAATTCTGCAAATGGAGGCATCCATCTTCCTTTTGTCTCTCCATATCAAGGGCCCGGGGAGTATGTGCTTCCTGCAAGCAGAGGGACTTTGTATTGGACACTCATGCATGCCTACATTTGGTAATCCCTCTGAGTGAGATTTGTGGACACCAAGACACCATGATCAGGGATTGTGAGGCCACAGGAGCAATTGCTTTAGCCGGACCCAAAGGGTAGTTGTGAGGGGCCGGGTTCATCCACTATTGTTTGGTCAAACACAGTTCCCATCTATGTTGAAACACAGCTCTTTATGGGCTGCTAATCAGCTGCCCTGAGCAGTGGACTGAGAGTCTGGAGGCAGAGTAGGCAGCCAAACATAACTGGACAACCTCTTGCCCCTGAAATCTGAGGGGTGCCCCAGCTTACTCCGTTGGTAGTTTTTGGATGATTGTGAGGCATGGGATTGAATCTTGAACTCATGAGAGGGAGATATGAGAGTACCTTTGTATATGCATTCTTGCTTAGCTAGAATCTGGGGTAGGTAGCTTGCTCCGGCCAGCTAGGTTCTCTGTACATAAGTTGGAGGTGAGGCTGGCTACCTTGACACCCATGCCTTGAGACTACAATAGGTGAGCTCTAGCCATACAGACACACACAGACAGACAGACACACACACACACACACACACACACACACACACACACACACACACACACATTATTGTCAGGTCTGGTAGTACATCATATGGTGAAGTCTGGGGCTGTATGGGGTCTGTGGGCATGAGAGCTGCTGCCTTACAATCTCTGCAAGCCAGGTTTGAACCTGTCATCAATGAACACAGTGTAGGAGAGTTTTGAATTCTGGTCTCTTTCCAACTCATGTATTTCTCTTCTTCCCTTCTCTGTCTCTAACTCTCACATGCTCTCATACACTCTGTATTCACCCATTTATATTTTACTTATATACTTATTTTACTGACAGGCCCAGATATACAAAGAGAGTTACCAGAGCACTGCTGAGCTCTGGCTTGTTTTGTTGGTGATATTACGTAGGGTACTGAAGCCACTGCTTTGTAAGTCTCTATGACACAAGCCATATTCTGTCTCCTCATTTCCATGGCAGTATATCTCAGACTTTATAATAAACATATATATATATATATATATATGTATATATGTATATATATACATATATATATCTCATTTATAGAATTGTCGACCTATGTAATTGATCTTTATCAGAATTAACACATTTATAACAGCTTCCTTTTTCATTAATAATTGGCCACATAGTTGGAGCAGGATTTAATACAATTATAAATAATAGAACCTTCCAGTAGCATTTCTATTAGCATTTCTATCAGCATCCTTATTGTAAGTATCATAGTACAGAACTTGCCTCCTTTCTCTAGTGTAAGCATCAGTACATATGAATTTCTTCTCATTCTCCTGAAATCTTAATTTACCTGGACTCTGAAGAGTCTCAGAATTTTTGAAGCAGCCCACTGTTTCTCAGCAGATGGTTTCCATTTTCTGCTGTAATCAGGTCTTCTTGTGCTTTTTGTTTTTATTTTTAATTTTTTCAAATCCTCCCATATCATCCCCATTTATTTGCATATTTATTTAGTCCTATATTACATGAGGGGTAATTTCTTCTGCTTGATAGATTTTTCTTTTATTATTGAAGGGAAGTTTACACTCACAATTCATTTCGTGTCGTAAATACTACACACATGGGCGTTGACTGGTCGGTCCATACCCCCAGCCTCGGGAATTCTTAATTTGCCTGGACCCTGAAGTGTCAGTGAAGTTTTGAAGCAACCCTCTGTTTCTCAGCAGACATTTTCTATATTTCTGCTGTAATCTTCCTGTAGTTTTTATTTTTATTTTTTTCAAATCCTCCTAAATCATCCCCATTTATTTGCATATTTATTTACTTATTTAGTCCCATGTCACATGAGGGGACATTTCTTCTGCCTGATAGATTTTCTCCTAAATTGAAGGGAACTTTGACACACAATACATTTCCTTTTGCAGATACTACACACTACTACATCTACTACTGCACTGTTTTTTACAGTGACATCCAATGCACAATGGATTAGTATTGCATGGCTCTAATGAATGTTCACTATTTAACCTACAATGATTTTAACCTCAGAAATATTTATTCTGTTCTTTCTTGGCGGATGAATGCTTTAGAGTCAACAGTTACATGTAATAGTGGGCACGGGGATAATTTTTCCCACTTTCCCTGTATTTCTGTACATCATTTGTAACTTTTTTATTGAGGAGAAGGAAACAGTCATAAATTGAGAGAGCAGGGGCCAAACAGGAAGAGAGACAGAGAGACCACTGCAGTTCTGATTTGACACTAGCCCAGCTTTTCCCTAGCTGGGTAAGTGGTGAGCAGGGGCTCAAAACAGGGTCCTGTGCTTCCACATATTTCCCTGGCATCACCACCAGCCATGCCTCCAACCCATGCACCCTTCGTCGTCCAAGTAACTATAGATCTGCTCTAGGCACTTCTCACCTTCATATGCCAGAAACTTAACACTTCTCCCCTCCACCCATGAAACTTTGATCTTTTACTTGAGTGTTCTTTTCCTGATACAGAGTTTCTCTCCAGGTTTTAGCAATCAATTGTCTGAATGTCATATCGCATTATTGTAGAAAATGACTACATCAGTGTCTTGCTCTTTATCTCTCTCTGAAAATATATTTTAGCTAGAGACCTGCACAACTCGATTCGGGTAGTAATGCGGTTACACCCAGCCCTTCTGAGCCACAATCATGAGAGTCATCTCACAGAGCCATTCGTTTACCTCTTGTCACTGTACAAATCTCTCTCAGCACAAACTACAGCTGCCAAGTCATCTACATCCCTCCTGCTCATTTTGTCCAAGGAGTCCTATTTCAAAACTGTAAATCAAAGAAGAAATAGACATATTGCAGGTCCCTGCACAGAGGACAGGCTGAGGCTTGCCCAGGGAGATGAAATATGCCAGCCTGAATCTTGGCTGGAGCATCACTAAACTACTTTCAATTTGGAGAGGCAAGGGCTGTTTTGGAGAGTTGGCTGCAGTCCAAGTCTTGCTTCTCAGAGTGGGCTAAGACCTAGATGTTCTAAGTGTAACCTTTCCTCAAAAACATAAAATAACAATGCCACTTGTAAGAAGTATGCATGGGCATGGAGGGTTTGTCTTCAGTGCTCTGGCACTGATAAACACAGTGCCAGAATTTCTGTCCTTTTCAGTCACTGTCATTCTGTCTCTCTGACTGTCTCTACTTGCTTTCTTCCCTGGACCTTTCGTGGACGTCAGTGCATGCATCATGAACTCGGTCTTCCTGGTGTAGAACTTTTCCTTTCTTTGCATTTGGATTACTTTATTTTGTGCATATGGCATATTACAGAGGAGAACTGAGGAGACAGCGTTCTTGCTGCAGGTAACAGGCATATGTCCATCACCAGTTGCAGCTGTCCAGGCCGTCTTTGCTTGACTCCCATTCTCCAGGGCCCTGTGGCTGACACTCAGCCTAAATGCAGCCCTCCTCAATTTCCTGCACGTCTTCCATGTCCTTATTCCATGAGACCCCAGGTCAAGAGAAGTGAAACTCTACCACCCTGGCACACACATTTTACTTTCCCTATATTGGGCCGAATGTAAAGGATCTGTGGTACTGATGGCCACACCAGTGTCCAGATTTTCCACGCTAAACAGAAGCTTCCAGGGTTCAGAAAGAGGGTGTTTTGATGGCTGTGAAAAGTCTTTTCCAAGTGACTCCTGGGGTTTCAAATCCTTTTGAAGCCTGAATTTCATTCTTGTATCTAGGGAATATTCTCACCTCTGCCCCGAAAGCCCTCCCAAGTAGGAGGACAGCTATCCCAGTTTCAGGTGGTCTGTCAGCCTGCTAGCTCCTGGAGCGATTTCAGAGTATGTCCTCAGGCCCCAAGTGGTAAAAGGTGTTTCCATTTACTTTTATTAGCAGCAACCAGGCCCTCAGGTGAGGGGCGGGGCTGAGATCTCCACTGGAAGCTCCTAATTCAGCCAATGTAGGCATCCATCTTCCTTTTGTCTCTCCATAGCAAGGTGCCGGGGAGTTTGTGCTTCCTGCAAGCAGAGCGACTTTGTAAGGACACTCATGCATGCCTACTTCTGGGAATCTCTCTGAGTGTTATGTGTGGACACCAGGACACCATGATCAGGAGGCCACAGGAGCAATTGCCTAAGCCTGACCCAAAGGGTAGGTGTAAGGGACCGGGTTCATCCACTATTGTTTTGTCCAACACAGTTCTCATCTATGCTGAAGCACAGCTGTTTCTGGGTACTTTCTGGGCTTGTAATCTGCTGCCCTGAGCAGTGGACTGAGTCTGGAGGCTGAGTAGTCCGCGAAAAGTGACTGGATAGGCTCCTGCACCTGAATTCTGATGGGTGACCCAGCTTAACCTGTTGGCATTATTTTCGATGATAGTGAGGCATGAGATTGAATCGGGGACTCAGGAGAGGGGGACATGAGAGTCCCTTTGCATGTGCATTCTTGCTTAGCCAGAATCTGGGCTAGCTTGCTTGCCCTGACCAGTTAGGCTCTCTGTACATAAATTGCAGGTGAGGCTGGATACCTTCCCACCCATGCTCTGATTCTATGATAGGTGAGCTCTGAGCACACACAGACACAGACAGACAGACAGACAGATACACACACACACTCTTTACTGTCAGGTATGGTAGTACAGCATATGGTGAGGGCTGGGGCTCCCTGAGGTTTGTGGGTATGAGAGCTGCTGCCTTACAATCTCTACAAGCCAGGTTTGAACCAGTCATCAATGAACACAGTGTAGGAGGTTTTTGAATTCTCACTCTTTCCAGCAGAAGTGGCTGTTGGGCGGGCCTTCCAGAGGCTGCCCAATGAGAGTGCTGCAGGGCCATGTGGGCGGTGCTCAAGGTTGCTGGCTAATCACTGACTAGTGGTCTTGATACTCCTGGGCGTGTCCTAGCACACTAGCCAATGATATTGCTGGGAAGGTCTGGGCGTGGCCTAGGCCTCTGTCATATCAGAGCATGGCTGGTGCCCTGCATGTGGGCCTTCTGAAGTAAGCCTGACAATGGGAGCTCAGAGCTGGCCTTAAAAGGCTGGGCGTGCTTCCAGGAAGTGCGAAGCAGGGTTCAGCCCAGGGCCCTGCCTTGCAGAAGCTGTCCGGTGTGCATGTGTATAACTCCATTTGTGCCTGTGCCTCTGTGGATGTGTGCGTGTGTGTAACAGTGAGAGTGTGTGTTTGTGAGTGTGTGTGTGTGTGTGTGTGTGTGTGTGAGGGAGGGAGAGAGAGAGTGAACAACAGAATCGCTGTGGTACAGGTGATTTTGTGGAAAACACTTGGCACATTCTGATTTACAGCTCAATATTGACACTATTGTAGCTCTCCTTGGCCCTTGGTCACTTATTTTCAGATATAAAGACACTGAATTCGGAGAGGTTACTGACATGAGGCTTGCTCTGGGAACTAACAGCTGCCCTGTGTGTGTTGCCAGACTAGTAAACTTGTGGTGTCTGTCCATGTGAAGAGACTCCTGGATGAGTTCCTTCTCGAGCCTTTTTCGCTAGGTCCCCTTGGAGCTT
The DNA here is from genome assembly GCF_950295315.1 of Erinaceus europaeus. NCBI lineage: Eukaryota > Metazoa > Chordata > Mammalia > Eulipotyphla > Erinaceidae > Erinaceus > Erinaceus europaeus. The sequence continues at coordinate 75,306,391 of NC_080167.1, forward strand.
CATATAGCTAATGATTTGGAGATATTACTCCTTTGGAGAATTCTTTTCCTGACGCACAGATTCTCTCTCTCGAGGTTTTAGCAATCAATTGTCTGAATGTCATATCGCATCCAATGTAGAAAATGACTACATCATTGTCTTGCTCTCTCTCTCTCTCTCTCTCTCTCTCTATATATATATATATATATATATACACATATATATATGTGTATATATATATGTATATATATACATATACATATACACATATATATATATATAACATGTAGAGTTCTGAAAATATATTTTAGCTAGAGACCTGCACAGCTCTAGATTCAGGTCATAATGCGAATACACCTGGCCCTTTTGAGCCACAGTCATGAGAGACATCTCACAGAGCCATTTGTTTACCTCTTGTCACTCTACAAATCTCTCTCAGCACAAACTACAGCTGCCAAATCATCTACTTCACTCTTACTTTTTTGTCCACCGAGTCCTATCCCAAAACTGTAAATCAAAGAAGAAATAGACATAGTGCAAACCTGATATTCGTTCTTGTATCTAGGGAATATTCTCACCTATGGCCAGAAGGGTCGCCCAACTAGGAGCACAGCTATCCCGGGGTCAGGGGGTCTGCCAGTCTGCTAGTTCCTGGAGGGATTCCTGAGTATGTCCTCAGGGCCCAAGTGGTAACAGGTGTTTCCAATTGCCGTTATTAGCAGAATCCAGGCCCTCAGGTGAGGTTCGGGGCTGTGATCTCCACTGGAAGCACCGAATTCAGCCAATGGAGGCTTCCATCTTTCTTTTGTCTGTCCATACCAAGGGCCCAGGGAGTTTTTGCTTCCTGCAAGCAGAGAGACTTTGTATGGGACACTCATGCATGCCTACTTCTGGGAATCTCTCTGAGTGTGATGTGTGGACACCAGGAGACCATGATCAGGGATGTAAGGCCACAGGAGCAATTGCCTTAGCCGGACCCAAAGGGTAGGTGTAAGGGACCGGGTTCATCCACTATTGTTTGGTCAAACACAGTTCCCATCTATGTTGAAACACAGCTCTTTATGGGTTCATTCTGTTCTTGTAATCTGCTGCCTGAGCAGTGGACTGAGAGTCTGGAGGCTAGTAGGCAGCCAAACGTGACTGGACATGCTCCCACCCTTGAATTCAGAGGGGTGCCCCAGCTTACCCTGTTGGCAGTGTTTGGATGATAGTGAGGCATGAGATTGAATCGGGAACTCAGGAGAGGGAGACATGAGAGTCCATTTGCATGTGCATTCTGGCTTAGCCAGAATCTGGGCTAGCTGTCTTGCCCTGACCAGTTAGGTTCTGTATACATAAGTTGCAGGAGAGGCTGGCTACTTTCCCAACCATGCTCTGAGAACACACAGACAGACAGACAGACAGACAGACACACATTAATGTCAGGTCTGGTAGTACAGCATATCGAGAAGGCTGGGGCTATCTGGGGTTTGTGGGCATGAGAGCTGCTGCCTTACTATCTCTACAATCCAGGTTTGAATCTGTCATCAATTCACAGAGTGTAGGAGGTTTCTGAATTCTCATCTTTTTCCAGCAGAAGTGGCTGTTGGGCGGGCCTTCCAGAGGCTGCCCAATGAGAGTGCTGCAGGGCCGTGTGGGCGGTGCTCAAGGTTTCTGGCCAATCACTGACTAGGGGCCTTGACACTCCTGGGCGTGTCGTAGCACATTGTCCAATTATATTGATGGCAGGGGTTCTGGGCGTGGCCTAGGACTCTGGCATATCAGAGCATGGCTGGTGCGCTGTCTGAGGGCCTTCTGAAGTAAGCCTGACAATGGGAGCTCAGAGCTGGCCTTAAAAGGCTGGGCGTGCTTCCAGGAAGTGTGAAGCAGGGTTCACCCAGGGCCCTGCCTTGCAGAAGCTGTCCAGTGGTCATGTGTATAACTCCATTTGTGCCTGTTCCTCAGTGGATGTGTGTGTGTGTGTGTAAATGTGAGAGTGTGTGTTTGTGTGTGTTTGTGTTTGTGTGAGGGAGGGAGAGAGAGAGAGTACAACACAGTCACTGTGGCATGCGTGATTTTGTGCAAAACACTTGGCACATTCTGATTTACAGCTCAATATGGACACCATTGTAGCTCTCCTTGGCCCTTGGTCACTTTTCTTATATTAAGATGTAAAGACACTGAAGAAGGAGAAGTTTTTGTCCTGAGGCTTGCACTGGGAAATAGCAGCTGCCCTTTGTGTGTTGCCAGACTAGGAAACTTGTGGTGCCTTTCCATGTGGAGAGTCTCCTGGATGAGGTACTTCTCGAACCTTTTCAGCTAGGTCCCTTTTGAGCTGCATATAGCTAATGATTTGGAGATTTTACTCCTTTGGACAATATTTTCCTGATGCAGTTTCTCTCCAGGTTTTAGCAATCAATTTTCATATTGCATCCATTGTTGAAAATGAATACATCAGTGTCTTGCTCTCCCTCTCACTCTCTCTCTGTCTCTCTCTCTGTCTCTCTCTCTGTCTCTCTCTGTCTCTCTCTCTCTCTCTCTATATATATATATATATATATATATATATATATAACATGTAGAGGTCTGAAAATATATTTTAGCTAGAGACCTGCACAGCTCTGGATTCGGGTAGTAATGCGGATACACCTGGCCCTTCTGAGCCACAGTCATGAGAGACATCTCACAGAGCCATTCTTTTACCTCTTGTCACTCTACAAATCTCTGTCAGCACAAACTACAGCTCCAAATCATCTACTTCACTCTTGCTATTTTGTCCACTCAGGCCCCAAGTGGTAACAGGTGTTTCCAATTGCCTTTATTAGCAGCAGCCAGGCCCTAAGGTGAGGGGCGGGGCTGTGATCTCCACTGGAAACTCCTAATTCAGCCATTGGAGGCATCCATCTTACTTTTATTCCTCCATAGCAAGTCAGCCAAACGTGACTGGACAGACTCTTTCCCTTGAATTCTGAGGGGGTGCCCCAGTTTAACCCGTTGATAGTGTTTGGATGATAGTGTGGCATGAGATTGAATCGGGAACTCAGGAGAGGGAGACATGAGAGTCCCTTTGCATGTGCATTCTTGCATAGCCAGAATCTGGGCTAGCTGGCTTACCCTGACCAGCTAGGTTCTCTGTACATAAGTTGCAGGTGAGGGTGGCTACCTTCCCACCCATGCTCTGAGACTACTATAGGTGAGCTCTGAGCACACACAGACACAGACACACACACACATTAATGTCCTGTCTGGTAGTACAGCATATGGTGAAGGCTGGGGCTGTCTGGGGTCTGTGCGCATGAGAACTGCTGCCTTACATTCTCTACAAGCCAGCTTTGAACCTGTCATCAATGAACACAGTGTAGGAGGTTTTTGAATTCTGGTCTCTTTCCTACTCATCTATTTCTTCTTGCCTTCTCTGTCTCTAACTCTCACATGCTCTCATACACTGAGTCTTCACTCATTTATATTTTACTTATATACTTACTTTACTGACAGGCCCAGATATACAAAGAGTTACCAGAGCACTGTAGCTCTGGTTTGTTGTGTTGGCGATTTCTCCTAGGCTACTGGAGCCTCAGTTTGTAAATCTTTCTGACACAAGCCATATTCTGTCTCATTTCCATGCGAGTATCACACAGAGTTTATAATAAAGGATACATACATACATATATATAGACAGATATATTTATACATCTGTTATTTTTTGAATTGTCGACCTATGTATTTGACCTTAATTCAGTATTACCACATTTATAACAGCCTAGTTTTTCAGAAATTATTGGCCATATAGTTGGATCAGGATTCAATACAATTATAAATAATAGAACCTTCCAGTAGCATTTTTAATCATCTTTCTATCAGCAAACTTATTGTAATTATCATAGCCCAGAACTTCCCTCCTTTTTTTAGTGTAAGCTTCAATACGTATGTGTTTGTTTTCTTTTTCCGGAAATCTTAATTTCCTTGGACCCTGCAGTATTAGGGAATTTTTGAAGCAGCCCTCTGTTTCTCAACAGATGGTTTCTATGTTTCTGCTCTAATCAGGTCTTCTTGTGGTTTTTGTTTTCATTTTTTTTAAATTTTTTCAAGTCCTCCTAGATCATCCCCATTTATTTGCATATTTATGTATTTGCTCAGGTATCACATGAGGGGACATTTCTTCTGCTTGATAGATTTTCTCTTATAATTGAGGGAACTTTTGATGCACAATACATTTCCTGTGGCAAATACTACACACATATGGTAAAGGCTTGGGTTGTCTGGGGTCTGTGGGCATTAGAGCTGCTGCCTTACAGTCTCTACAACCCAGGTTTGAACCTGTCATGAATGAACACAGTCTAGGGGGGTTTTGTCTTCTGGTCTTTTTCCAACTCTTCTATTTCTCTTCTCGCCATCTCTGTCTCTGACTCTCACAGGCTCTCACTCACTCTATCTGCACTCAGTAATATTTTACTTATATCCTTATTTTATTGACAGGCCCAGATATACAAAGAGAGTTACCAGAGCACTGCTGAGCTGTGGCTTGTTTTGTTGGTGATTTCACCTAGGCTACTGGAGCCTCAGCTTTGTAAGTCTCTCTGACAGAAGTCATATTCTGTCTCCTCATATCCATGGCAGTATGTTTCAGAGTTAATAAAGATATAAATCCATATACATATATATATATATATACATATATAAATATACATATATATATATATATCTGTCATTTTTGGAATTGTGAACCTATGTAATTGATCTTAATCAGAATTAACACATTTATAACAGCTTCCTTTTTCATTAATAATTGGCCACATAGTTGGAGCAGGATTCAATACAATTATAAATAATAGAACCTTCCAGGAGCATTTCTAATAGCATTTCTATCAGCATCCTTATTGTAATTATTATAGTACAGAACTTGCCTCCTTTCCTTAGTGTAAGCTTCAATACATATGAGTTTCTTTTCAATCTCCTGAAATCTTAATTTCCCTGGACTCTGAAGTGTCTCAGAATTTCTGAAGCAGCCCTCTGTTTCTCAGCAGATGGTTTCTATGTTTCTGCTCTAATCAGGTCTTCTTGTGCTTTTTGTATTCATTTTTAATTTTTGTCAAATCCTCCTAGATCATCCAAATTTATTTGCATATTTATTTATTTATTTAGTCCTATATTACATGAGGGGTCATTTCTTCTGCTTGATAGATTTTTCTCTTATAATTGAAGGGAAGTTTACACTCACAATACATTTCCTGTGGTAAATAATACACACATATGGTGAAGGCTGGGGTTGTCTGGGGTCTGTGGACATGAGACTGCTGCCTTATAATCTCTACAACCCAGTATTGAACCTGTCATGTATGAACACAGTGTGGGAGGTTTTAGACTTCTGGTCTCTTTCCAACACTTCTATTTCTCTTCTTGCCTTCTCTGTCTCTGTCTATCACAGGCTCTCACTCACTCTGTCTGCACTCATAAATATTTTACTTATATACTATTTTACTGACAGGCCCAGATATACAAAGAGAGTCACCAGGCCACTGCTGAGCTCTGGCTTGTTTTGTTGGCTATTTCACCTATGTTTTTGGAGCCTCAGCTTTGTAAGTCTCTCTGGCACAAGCCATACTCTGTCTCCTCATAGCCATGCCAGTATTCCTCATAGTTGATAATAAAGATACACATACATATATGTACATATATATACATATATATATCAGTTATTTTTAGAATTGTTTAACTTTTTATCTGATCTTAATGCAGAATTACCACATTTATAACAGCCTCCTTATTCATAAATAATTGGTCACATAGTTGGAGCAGGATTCACTACAATTATAAATTATAAGCCTTGCAGGAGCATTTCCAATAGCCTTTCTATCAGTATCCTCATTGTAAATATCATATCATTCTCGGGAATTCTTAATTTGCCTGGACCCTGAAGTGTCGGGGAATTTTTGAAGCAGCCCTCTGTTTCTCAGAAGATGTTTTCTATATTTCTGCTGTAATCAGGTCTTCCTCTGGTCTTTGTTTTTATTTTTTATTTTTTTCAAATCCTCCTAGATCATCCCCATTTATTTGCATATTTATTTATTTATTTATTTAGTCCAATATCACATAAGGGGTCATTTATTCTGCCTGATAGATTTTCTCTTATAATTTAAGGGAACTTCTGACACACAATACCTTTCTGTTTGCAGATACTACACACTACTACAACTACTACTGCACTGTTTTTGACAGTGACATCCAATGCACAATGGATTAGTATTGCATGGCTCTAGAGAATGCTCCCTAGTTAACCTACAATGTTTCTAACCTCCCAAATATTTATTCTGTTTTTTCTTGGGGGATGAATGGTTTACAGTCAACAGTTACATGTAATAGTGGGCAAGGGTTGTAATTTTTCCCACTTTCCCTGTATTTCTGTACATCACTTGTAACTTTCTTATTGGGGAGAAGGAAACAGTCATAAATTGATAGAGCAGGTCCCAAGCAGTAATAGAGACAGAGAGACAGCTGCAGCTCTGATTTGCCAGTAGCCCAGCATTTCCCTAGCTGGGTAAGTGGTGACCAGGGGCTCAAAATGGGGTCCTGGGATTCCACATAGTTCTCTGGAATTCTTGCTTAGCCAGAATCTGGGCTAGCTGACTTGCCCTGACCAGCTAGGTTCTCTGTACATAAGTTGCACTTTGGGTTGGCTACCTTCACACCCATGCTCTGAGACTACTACTGGCGAGCTCTGAACACACACAGACACAGAGAGAGAGAGTCCGACACACACAAACACACAAACACACACATTTCTGTCAGGTCTGGTAATACAGCATATGGTGAAAGCTGGGGCTGATTGTGAGGAAAGGTTACACTTTCCTAGAGAGCTCAGAGCTGCCCTTAAAAGGCTGGACATGCTTCCAGGAAGCGCCAAGCAGGGTTCAGGACAGGGCCCTGCGTTGCAGAAGCTGTCCAGTGCGCATGTGTATAACTCCGTTTGTGCCTGTGCCTCTGTGGATGTGTGCGTCTTTGTAATTGTGAGAGTGTGTGTATGTGTGTGTGTGTGTGTGTGTGTTTGTGTGTGTGTGAGTGTGAGGGAGGGAGAGAGAGAGAACTACAGAATCACTGTGGCATAGTTGATTATGTGCAAAAGACTTGACACATTCTGATTTACAGCTAAATGTGACACCATTATAGCTCTCCTTGGCCATTGGCCACTTTTCTTCTTTTCAGATGTGAAGACACTGAAGAGGGAGAGTTTTTTGCCCTGTGGCTTGCACTGGGAACTAGCAGCTTCCCTGTGTGTGTTGCCAGACTAGGAAACTTGTGAGCCTGTCCATGTGGAGTGTCTCCTGGATGAGTTCCTACTTGAGCCTTTTTTTCTCAGTCCCCTTGGAGCTGCATAAAGCTAATGATTTGGAGATTTTACTCCTTTGGACAATTCTTTTCCTGACGCACAGATTCTCTCTCTCGAGGTTTTAGCAATCAGTTGTCTGAATGTCATATCGCATCCAATGTAGAAAATGACTACATCATTGTCTTGCTCTCCCTCTCTCTCTCTCTCTCTCTCTCTCTCTATATATATATATATATATATATATATATATATATATAACATGTAGAGTTCTGAAAATATATTTCAGCTAGAGACATGCACAGCTCTGGATTCGGGTAGTAATGCGGATACACCGGGCCCTTCTGAGCCATAGTCATGAGAGACATCTCACAGAGCCATTCCTATACCTCTTATCACTCTACAAATCTCTCAGCACAAACTACTGCTGCCAAATCATCTACTTCCCTCCTGCTCTTTTAGTCCACCGAGTCCTATCTCAAAACTGTAAATCAAGGAAGAAATAGACATAGTGCAATTCCCTTCACACAGGACAGTCTGAGGCTGGACCAGGGAGATGCAATACGCCAGCCTGCATCTTGGCTGGAGCATCACTAAGACTACTTCCAAATTGGAGAGGCAAGGGCAGTTTTGGAGAGTGGGCTGCAGGCCAAGTGTTGCTTATCAGAGTAGGCTAAGACCTAAATGTTCTAAGTGTAACCTTTCCTCACAAACATAAAATAACAATGCCACTTGTAAGAACTATGCATGGGCATGGAGGGATTGTCTTCAGTGCTCTGGCACTGATCAACACAGGGGCAGAATTTCAGTCCTTTTCTGTCTCTGTTATTCTGTCTCTCTGACTGTCTGTACGTGCCTTCTTCACTGGGCCCTTATTGAAATTCAGTGCATGCATCTTGATCTCGAACAAGGCAAGGGCATAGGGAGTTTGTGCTTCCTGCAAGCAGAGCGACTTTGTATGGGACACTCATGCATGCCTACTTCTGGGAATCTCTCTGAGTGTGATGTGTGGACACCAGTACACCATGATCAGGGATGTAAGGCCACAGGAGTAATTGCCTTAGCCGGACCCAAAGGGTAGGTGTAAGGGGCCGGGTTCATCCACTATTGTTTTGTCAAACAAAGTTCCCATCTATGTTGAAACACAGCTCTTTCTGGGTTCTTTCTGGGCTGGTAATCTGCTTCCCTGAGCAGTGGACCGATTGTCTGGAGGCTGAGTAGGCAGCCAAACATGACTGGACAGGATAGTGTAAGCTTCAGTACATATGAGTTTCTTTTCATTATCCTGAAATCTTAATTTCCCTGGACTCTGAAGTGTCTCAGAATTTTTGAAGCAGCCCTCTGTTTCTCAGCAGATGGCTTCCATTTCTGCTGTAATCAAGTCTTCTTGTGCTTTTTGTTTTTATTTTTCATTTTTTTCAAATCCTCCTAGGTCATCCCCATTTATTTGCATATTTATTTGTTTATTTAGTCCTATATTACAGGAGGGGACATTTCTTCTGTTTGATATATTTTTCTCTTATAATTGAAGAGAAGTTTACACTCACAATACATTTCCTGTCGTAAGTACCACACACATATGTTGAAGGCTAGTGGTGTCGGAGGTCTGTGGATATGAGACTGCTGCTTTACAATCTCTACAACCCAGGTTTGAACCTGCTATGAATGAACACAGTCTAGGGGGTTTTTGACTTCTGGTCTCTTTCCAACTCTTCTATTTCTCTTGCCTTCTGTCTCCGACTCTCACCAGCTCTCACTCACTCTGTCTGCACTCAATATTTTACTTATATATTATTTTACTGACAGGCCCAGATATACAAAGTGTTGTTTTCGATGGGTTATGTTGTTTTCACTGGGCTGGCTTCACCGGCAGGTAACAGATGACCAGGGTCTCATGGTTGAGCTGTAGGCAGTATCGCCCTATTCATGCAGGACGCAGCACAATATAAGACAAGCTAAGCTAAACTCAAGTTATAGTACAGTACAACTCACAATGCTGTGTTTATATATACTTGCCAAGTAGGGTGGAAACAGGATGTGACATAGAGAGGGTGGAGAGAAAAGTGACTGGCGAAAATCAGAGTGTAACAAAGAGGGGATCAGGGTGTGACGAGGAGGGGTGGTGGAGCAAAAACCTTTCATGAAACAGTGGGGATTGAACCAATGCCCTAGAGGGAGGTGCTTGTTAATAGCTGTTATGTAAATAGAATGAAGTGGTTATGTAAATAGAATAGTGTTAAGCAGGGGGGATTTAAACCAAATGAAACAGAAGGGGTCTCATGCATACCAACAATTCCCCCTTTCTTTTTAACTAATGGCCATTGCGGGGTGAACAGAAACGTATATCGTACAGGCGTTTTCAAAAGAACTGGCATATGACATGGAAAACAAAATAGGCGAGCAGCAATAACCAGTGTGATGCCAAGTGGAGCTTTTCTTGCCTCAAAGGGCAAGGCCTAGCAGGCGAAAGGGCATTTCTTGCCTCTGGGAGTGCTTCATGCCTCTGGGGGCATCTCTTGCCTCAAAGGGCATTTCCTGCCTCTGTGGGCATCTCTTGCCTCTTGGGGCGCTTCATGCCTCTGTGGGCATAACCTAATAAGAAGGGGGAGTTTTCTGACTCTGGGGCAGAGCCTGCACGTGAGGGGACATGGTCTATAAAGTCTCAAGGCAATTGGCTGAAGTTAGTCTTTGAGAAACACAGCAGCATGTACCAGTAAGTCCGATGGAGGTGTCAGTCCAAAGTAGCTGACCACAGAAGAAAATGCCAGAGGATGAAACGCTGCAAGTCTGTCTCAATGGGGAATGTTGGCCACCAGAATTCTGCTTTTCTGTAGAGATTGATCTTTGGAGACTGTGAATCTGTTTCTTCAGGACCTGCCAGGTCTCATAATTATTTCCAGGGGCTATGTCAGAGAACAGGATCCAAATGGATTTCCAGGAATTCCATTTGAGTAGATGTTTTTTCATGTGAAGACTCTGACAGCTGAAATTCACTTACTTGTCAAACAAAACTTGTAGCAGATTTGAAGTTTACTATAATTAATAACTCCATTATAATTGGAAGTCCTTTCTAGTATGATTTTAAGGTTGTTTAAACAGTTAAAACTCAATAAAATATGGAAAGGTAAACAGAAGAACCACGGTTAAAAGCCTCAGGCATGAGAATAATTAACATAATCATTGCACTATCTGCCCCACACATAACTCATACCATTTTGAGGATTAAACATTTCAGATTCATGTCAAGACATAAAAGAGAAATCAAAGGAGGAAAAAAACAACTTTTTGGATTGTTTCTGGATGTCTCTAGAAATCATGGCTGAGTCCAGCTTTTTTTTTAAGTCAATGTCAAACAAAAATTCAGTCATTCAAATCATTCTCTTATGAAACGCAACTGGAACCAGATTATCAAGATCTCACAATGTAGGATTAAGAATCCCCAGAGGGCGTCCTAGTCCAAAAAGGTCCTCGAAATTCCATTTAGTGTGCTTCTGACTGTTCCGGCTGGATTGCTTCAGGCACCCATTTTTAAAAGTGTCTTCCCACCGAAGAAAGAATCCAATCAGGAGAGTAGAACTAGCCACGTGTCTCCATACTTGGGGACTTCCAGGGTACTGGAGAATGCTCCTCAAATTAGAGTAGTCCTTCTCCATGGGAAACATGCGAGAAGAAGTCCAGAAAGTCCCAGGGGAAATCCCCATGCATATCCCAAGGTCTACAATCACGGTCATAAAGAACCAAACTGTGGCCCGGAGCAAAATGTAGTCCTTTTCCTCAGGAAACATGGGAGAGGGAATCCAGAAAGTCCAAGGAGAAATCTCCGTGCATCTCCCAAGCTCTATGATCCCGGTCATAAGAAACCAAAGTTCCCGGTCAGGGAACCGAAATGTGGCCCAGAGTAAAATGTTCCAGAGACAGACTAACTGTCTCATGATGAAACAGTAGAGGCTTTGGCAAACCTCTTCATAAGTAGAAAGACAACCCATGGTGGATGGGTAGCCAAGTTTACTTATCTGGATGATGGGTGGGTAGGGTCCCACGTTGATGCCAGTCCATGTTTCAGGGCTTATTTCAGTCCCTGTTCAGGCGACATATGTTGTTTTCGACGGGTTATGTTATTTTCACCGGGCTGGCTTCACGGGCGGGTAACAGACGACCAGGGACTCATGGTTGAGCTGTAGGCAGTATCTCTTTATTCATGCAGGATGCAGCAGAATCTAAGACAAGCTAAGCTAAACACAAGTTACAGTACAGTACAACTCACAATGCTATCTTTATATATACTTGCCAAGTAGGGTGGAAACAGGATGTGACATAGAGTGGTTGGAGAGAAAAGTGATTGGCGAAAATCAGAGTGTGACAAAGAGGGGATCAGGGTGTGACAAGGAGGGGGGTGGAGCAAAAACATATCATGAAACAGTGGGATTTGAACCAATGCCCTGGAGGGAGATGCTTGTTACAGTGGTTATGTAAATAGAATAGTGTTAAGCAGGGGGGATTTAAACCAAATGAAACAGAAGGGGTCTCATGCATACCAACACAAAGAGAGTCACCAGGGCATGCTGAGCTCTGGTTTGTTTTGTTCGTGATTTCACCTAGGTTTCTGGAGCCTCAGCTTTGTAAGTCTCTCTGGCACAAGCCATACTCTGTCTCCTCATAGCCATGCCAGTATCCCTCAGAGTTTATAATAAACACATACATATATGTACATATATACATATATATCAGTCATTTTTATAATTGTTGACCTTTTTATTTGATCTTAATGCAGAATTACCACATTTATAACAGCCTCCTTATTCATAAATAATTGGTCACATAGTTGGAGCAGGATTCACTACAATTATAAATTATAAACCTTCCAGGAGCATTTCCAATAGCCTATCAGTATCCTTATTGTAATTATCATAGCACAGAACTTGCCTCCATTTTCTAGTGTAAGCTTCAATATGTATGTGTTTCTTTTCAAACTTGGGGATTCTTCATTTGCCTGGAGCCTGAAGTGTCAGGGAATTTTTCAAGCAGCGCTCTGTTTCTCAGCAGACGTTTTCTATATTTCTGCTGTAATCAGGTCTTCCTGTGGTTTTTGTTTTTATATTTTATTTTTTTCAAATCCTCCTAGATCATCCCCATATATTTGCATATTTATTTAAACATTTAGTCCGATATCACATGAGGGGTCATTTCTTCTGCGTGATAGATATTCTCTTATAATTGAAGGGAACTTCTGACACACAATACATTTCCTTTTGCAGATACTACACACTACTACAACTACTACTGCACTGTTTTTGACAGTGACATCCAATGCACAATGGATTAGTATTGTATGGCTCTAAAGAATGTTCCCTGTTTAACCTACAAACTTTTTAACCTCACAAATATTTATTCTGTTATTTCTTGGGGGAGGAATGATTTACAGTCAACAGTTACATGTAATAGTGGCTACAGGGTTATTTTTCCCGCTTTCCCTGTATTTCTGTACATCATTTGTAACTTTCTTATTGAGGAGAAGGAAACAGTCGTAAATTGAGAGAGCAGGGACCAAGCAGAAAGAGAGACAGAGAGCCAGCTGCAGTTCTGATTTGCCACTAGCCAGCTTTTCCCTAGCTGGGTAAGTGGTGAAAAGGGGCACAAAATGGGGTCCACAGCTTCCACAGAGTTCTCTGGCATTCTTACTTAGCCAGAATCAGGACTAGCTGGCTTGCCCTGACCAGCTAGGTTCTCTGTACATAAGTTTCAGGTGGGGTTGGCTACCTAGACACCCATGCTCTGAGACTACTACAGGTGAGTTCTGAGCACACACAGACACACACAGACAGACACACACATACACACACACACACACACACACACACACAAATTACTGTCAGGTCTGGTAGTACAGCATATGGTGAAGACTGGAGCTTTCTGGGGTCTTTGGGCATGAGATCTGCTGCCTTACAATCACTACAAGCCAGGTTTGAACCTGTCATCAATGAACACAGTGTAGGACGTTTTTGAATTCTGGTCTCTTTCCAACTCATCTATTTCTCTTCTCCCCTTCTCTGTCCCTAACTCTCACATGCTCTCAAACACTCTGTCTTCACTCATTAATATCTTACTTATATACTTATTTTATTGACAGGCCCAGATATACAAAGAGAGTTACCAGAGCACTGCTGAGCTCTGGCTTGTTGTGTTGGTGATTTCACCTAGGCAACTGGAGCCTCAGTTTGTAAGTCTTTCTGACACAAGCCATATTCTGTCTCCTCATATCCATGGCTGTATCTCTCAGGCTTTAGAATAAAGATATACTTCCATATACATATATATACATATATAAATTTACATATATAAATATACATATCTATGTCATTTTTGGAATTGTCAACCTATGTAATTGAACTTAATCATAATTAACACATTTATAACAGCTTCCTTTTTCATTAATAATTGGCCACATAGCTATAGCAGGATTCAATACAGTTATAAATAATAGAAACTTCCAGTAGCATTTCTAATAGCATTTCTATCAGCATCCTTATTGTAATTATCATAGTACAGAACTTACCTCCTTTCCTAGTGTAAGCTTCAGTATATATGAGTTTCTTTTCATTCTCCTGAAATCTTAATTTCCCTGGACTCTGAAGTGTCTCGGAATTTTTGAAGCAGCCCTCTATTTCTCAGCAGATGGTTTACATTTTCTGCTGTAATCAGGTCTTGTGCTTTTTGTTTTTATTTTTCATTTTTCTCAAATCCTCCTAGATCATCCCCATTTATTTGAATATTTATTTATTTACTCCGATATTACATGAGTGGTCATTTCTTCTGCTTGATAGATTTTTCTCTTATAATTGAAGAGAAGTTTACACTCACAATACATTTTGTGTCCTCAACACTACAAACATATGGTGAAGGCTGGGGTGGTCGGGGATCTGTGGATATGAGACTGCTGCCTTACAATCTCTACAATCCAGGTTTGAACCTGTCATGAATGAACACAGTCTAGGGCGTTTTTGACTTCTGGTGTCTTTCCAACTCTTCTATTTCTCTTCTTGCCTTCTGTCTCTGACTCTCAACAGCTCCCACTCACTCTTTCTGCACTCATTAAGTGTACATAAGCATACATAAGTGTGTTTCAGTTATGATTACCACTGTTGTTTCTTTATTCCTGACACAGATTCTTAGGAACTGGGTTGTGCTATGACAAAAAAGTTTCCACTGCACAAGTGGTTTTTCAAATATGAATGGCACATTGGATATTCTGGACACTGTTGTGCATTCTCCCAGGTGTTCCTCAGTTGGGTTCTTTTCTTTGCTATTCCCATGCTGTGTGTAATTTTCTGTGTAGACTCAAAGAGGAGTGGCATGGGGGAGCTCAACTGCATTCTTCTGTGTGTCCACAAGGTGGCAGCAAAGCCCATAGTTGAGTGTAGTGATTCTGTGGAATGAGGAGAACTCTGGGATTTGTGACCCATTCACAGCAAGGTTGAAATTGACATAGAGTGCCCTAGACATCTGTTCTTTCCTGTGGGGTGGGGGGATCCCCCATTTGGCTTTGCAAGTGGAAGGGGTTTATCTCTTTGTCTGGGATGACTCTACTGGGAGCTTGTGAATGTCTGTGCTCAGCTGCATTCTGCTGGGTGTCCACAAGAGGGCAGCACCAGTGCGGGACTAAGGCTCCATGGGGCAAGTGCCCTGAGGCACTGGGCTACGAGAGTGGAGACAGTGTTTCTAGGAGTGCCCCAAGAGCATGGCCAGCCTAGCTCAAGCAGGCAGTGTCCTAAGGACGAGTCCAGACAGGAGCTGTTGGGTCATGTTGGCAAAACAGGGTCTTCAGAGGACAGCAGACAGTCCCTGGGGGCGGTTCTAAGAGACTGTGCCCTCTGAGACAGAGGGGAGTGCCCAGTGCGTATTCATAGATACAGCTGGGCAATTAGAGAAGAGGAACATCACTCTGAGGGGCGTAAACCAAGAGCTGGACAATGAGAACAGAGGAGAGGTTGCGAGGGAGGGACTCAGAGAGCAGCCTTCTGAAGGAAGCCTGTCAATGGGAGCTCAGAGCTGGCCTTAAAAGGCTGGACGTGCTTCCAGGAAGTGCTAAGCAGGGTTCAGGCTAGGGCCCTGCCTTGCAGAAGCTGTCCAGTGCGCATGTGTATAACTCCGATTGTGCCTGTGCCTCTATGGATGTGTGCATGTGTGACTGTATGAGTGTGTGTTTCTGTGTGTGTGTGTGTGTGAGGGAGGGAGAGACAGAGATAACAACAGAATCTCTGTGGCACAGGTGATTTTGTGCAAAACACTTGGCATGTTCTGATTTACCTCTCAATATTGACACCTTTGTAGCTCTCCTTGGCACTTGGAAACTTTTTTTATTTGCAGATGTAAAGACACTGAAGAGGGAGAGGGTTTGCCCTGAGGCTTTCACAAGGAACTAGCAGGTGCCCTATGTGTGTTGCCAGACTAGGAAACTTGTGGTGCCTGTCCATGTGGAGAGTCTCCTGGATGAGTTCCTTCTCGAGCCTTTTTTGCTGGGTCCCATTGGAGCAGCATATAGCTAATGATTTGGAGATTTTACTCCTTTGGACAATTCTTTTCCTGATGCACAGTTTATCTCCAGGTTTTAGCAATCAATTGCCTGAATGTCATATGGCATCCATTGTAGAAAATTACTACATCAGTGTCTTGCTGTAACTCTCTGTCTCTCTCTCTGTCTCTCTGTCTCTCTCTCTATATATATACATATATATATGTATATATATATATATATATATATATATAACATGTAGAGGTCTGAAAATATATTTTAGCTAGAGACCTGCTCAGCTCTGGATTCGGGTAGTAATGTGGATACACCTAGCCCTTCTGAGCCAAAGTCATGAGAGACATCTCACAGAGCCATTCCTTTACCTCTTGTCACTCTACAAATCTCTCTTAGCACAAACTACAGCTGCCAAATCATCTACTTCCCTCTTGCAGGGACCAAGCAGGAAGAGAGACAGAGAGACAGCTGCAGTTCTAATTTGACACTAGCCCAGCTTTTCCCTAGCTGCGTATGTGGTGACCAGTGGCTCAAAACGGGGTGCTGGGCTTCCACATAGTTCCCTGGCATCTCCAACATCTGTGCCTCCAACCCATGCTCCCTTCGTTTCCATGTAACTATGGATCTGCTCTAGGCACTTCTCACCTTCATATGCCAGATACTTAACACCTCTCCCCTCCACCCATGAAACTTTGATCTTTTACTTGAGTGTTCTTTTCCTGATAGTTTCTCTCCAGGTTTTAACAATCAATTGTCTGAATGTCATATCGCATGCATTGTAGAAAATGACTACATCAGTGTCTTGCTCTTTATCTCTCTCTCTCTCTCTCTCTCTATATATATATATATATATATATATATGTGTGTGTGTGTGTGTGTGTGTGTGTGTGTGTGTGTGTGTGTAACATGTAGAGGTCTGAAAATATATTTTAGCTAGAGACCTTCACAGCTCTGGATTCGGGTAGTATGCGGATACACCTGGCCCTTCTGAGCCACAGTCATGAGAAACATCTCACAGAGCCATTCTTATACCTCTTATCACTCTACAAATCTCTCTCAGCACAAACTACAGGTGCCAAATCATCGACTTCCCTCTTGCTCTTTTTGTCCACCGAGTCCTATCCCAAAACTGTAAATCAAAGAAGAAATAGACATAGTGCAGTTCCCTGCACACAGGACAGGCTGAGGCTGGACAAGGGTGATGAAATATGCCACCCTGCATTTGGCTGGAGAATCACTAAAACTACTTCCAATTTGGAGAGGCAAGGGCAGTTTTGCAGAGTGGGCTGCAGGCCAAGTGGTGCTTCTCAGAGTGGGCTAAGACCTAGATGTTCTAAGTGTAACCTTTCCTCACAAACATAAAATAACAATGTCATTTGTAACAAGTATGCATGGGCATGGAGGGTTTGTCTTCAGTGCTCTGGCACTGATCAACACAGGGGCAGAATCTGTCCTTTTCAGTCACTGTCATTCTGTCTCTCAGACTGTCTCTGTGTGCCTGCTTCCCTGGACCCTTCCTGGAAGTCAGTGCATGCATTGTGAACTCGGTCTTCACGGTGTTAAAAATTTCCTTTCTTTGCCCTTTGGATTACTTAGTCTTGTGCATATGGCATAGTAAAGAGGGGAACTGAGGAGACAGCGTTGCTGCTGCAGGTAACAGGCATATGTCCATCTCCAGCTGCAGCTGTCCAGGCGCTCTGTGCTTGACTCCCATTCTCAAGGGCCCTGTGGCTGACACTCAGCCTAAATGCAGCCCTCCTCAATTTTCTGCACCGCATCTTTTTCCTTATTCAATGAGAGCCTAGGTTAAGAGAAGTGAAACTCTACCACCCTGGCACACACATTGTTCTTTCCCTCTATTGGGCCGAATGTAAAGTATCTGTGGCACTGATGGCCACACCAGTGTCCAGAATTTCCACGCAAAAGGGAAGCTTCCAGGGTTCAGAAAGAGGGTGTTTTGATCGCTGTGAAATGTCTTTTCCAAGTGCCTCCAGGGGTTTCAAATCCTTTTGAAACCTGAAGTTCTTTCTTTTATCTAGGGAATATTCTCACCTCTGGCCCGAAGGCCCTCCCAACTAGGAGCACAGCTATCCCGGGGTCAGGAAGTCTACCAGCCTGCTAGCTCCTGGAGGGATTCCTGAGTATTTCCTCAGGCCCCAAGTGGTAACAGGTGTTTCCAATAGCCTTTATTAGCAGCAGCCAGGCCCTCAGGTGATTGGCGGGGACATGATCTCCACTGGAAGCTCCTAATTCCGCCAATTGAGGCATCCATCTTCCTTTTGTCTCTCCATAGCAAGGGCCCTGGGAGTTCGTGCTTCCTGCAAGCAGAGCGACTTTGTATGGAACACTCACGTATGCCTACTTCTGGGAATCTCTCTGAGTGTGATGTGTGGACACCAGGACACCATGATAAGGGATTGTGAGGCCACAGGAGCAATTGCTTTAGCCGGACCCAAAGGGTAGGTGTGAGGGGCCGTTTACATCCACTATTGTTTGGTCAAACACTGTTCCCATCTATGTTGAAACACCGCTCTTTCAGGGCTTGTAATCTGCTGCCCTGAGCAGTGGATTGAGAGCCTGGAGGCTGAGTAGGCAGCCAAACGTGACTGGACAGGCTCATGCCCCTGAATTATGAGGGGTTCCCCAGCTTCCCCCGTTGGCAGTGTTTGGATGATAGATAGTGAGACATGGGATTTAATAGGGAACTCAGGAGAGGGAGACATGAGAGTACCTTTGCATATGCATTCTTGCTTAGCCAGAATCTGGGGTAGGTGGCTTGCCCTGACCAGCTAGGTTCTCTGTACATAAGTTTCAGGTGAGGGTGGCTACCTTGCCAACCGTGCTCTGAGACTACTACAGGTGAGCTCTAAGCACACACAGACACACACAGTCAGACAGACAGACAGACAGACACATACACACACATTACTATCAGGTTTGGTAGTACAGCATATGGTGAAGGCTCGGGCTGTCTGGGGTCTGTGGGCATGAGAGCTGCTGCCTTACAATCTCTACAAGCCAGGTTTGATCCTGTCATCAATGAACACAGTGTAGGAGGGTTTTGAATTCTGAGACACTGAAGAGGGAGAGGTTTCTGCCCTAAGGCTTGCACTGGGAACTAGAAGCTGCCCTGTGTGTGCTGCCAGACTAGGAAACTTGTGGTGCCTGTGCATGTGGAGAGTCTCCTGGATGACTTACTTCTCGAGCCTTTTTGGATATGCCCCGTTGGAGCTGCATATAGCTAATGATTTTGTGATTTTACTCCTTTGGACAATTCTTTTCCTAATGCACAGTTTCTCTCCAGGTTTTAGCAATAAATTGTCCGAATATCATATTGAATCTATTGTAGAAAAAGACTACAATGACTATATCAGTGTCCCTCTGTCTCTCTATCTTTCTCTCTATATATATATGTAACTTGTAGAGGTCTGAAAATATATTTCAGCTAGAGACCTGTACAACTTTGGATTCGGGTAGTAATGCGGATACACCTGGCCATTCTGAGCCGCAGTCTTGAGAGACATCTCACAGAGCCATATCATTTATCACTCTATAAATCTCTCTCAGCACTAACTACCGCTGCCAAATCATGTACTTCCCTCTTGCTCATTTTGTCCACCGAGTCCAATCCCAAAACTGGAAATCAAAGAAGTAATAGAAACAGTGCAGTTCCCTGCACACAGGACAGGCTGAGGCTGGACCATTCTGTCTCTGTCATTCTGTCTCTCTGACTGTCTCTACGTGCCTTCTTCCCTGGGCCCTTAATGGAAGTCAGTGCATGCATCGTGAACTCAGTCATCCTGGTGTTGAAATTTTCCTTTCTTTGCCCTTTGGATTATTTAGTCTCCTGCACGTGGTGTAGTACAGAGGGGAACTGCGGAGACAGCATTGCTGCTCCAGGTTCCAAGCATATGTCCATCTGCAGCTGCAGCTGTCCAGGCCCTCTGCGCTTGACTCCCATTCTCCAGGGCCCGGAGGCTGACACTCAGCCTAAATGCAGCCCTCCTCACCTTCCTGCATGGCGTCCTTGTCCTTATTCCATAAGAGCCCAGGTGAAGAGAAGTGAAACTCTATCCCCCTGGCACACACTTAGTGCTTTCCCTCTATTAAGCCGAATGTAAAGGATCTGTGGTACTGATGGCCACACCAATGTCCAGATTTTCCAAGCAAAACGGAAGCTTCCAGGGTTCTGAATAGGGTGTTTTGATGGCTGTGAAATGTCTTTTCAAAGTGCCTCATGGGGTTTTCAAATCCTTTTGAAACCTGAAATTCTTTCTTGTATCTAGGGAATATTCTCACCTCTGGCCAGAAGTGCCGCCCAACTAGGAGCACAGCTATCCCGGGGTCAGGAGGTCTGCCAGCCTGCTAGTTCCTGGAGGGATTCCAGAGTATGTCCTCAGGGCCCAAGGGTAACAGGTGTTTCCAATTGCCTTTATTAGCAGCATCCACGCCCTCAGGTGATGTTCGGGGCTGTGATCTCCAATGGAAGCAATGGGGCTGTGATATACATTGGGAGCTATGAATTCAGCCAATGGAGGCATCCATCTTACTTTTGTCTGTCCATAGCAAGGGCCCGGGGAGTTTGTGCTTCCTGCAAGCAGAGAGACTTTGTATGGGACACTCATGCATGCCTACTTCTGGGAATCTCTCTGAGTGTGATGTGTGGACACCAGGACACCATGATCAGGGATGTGAGGCCACAGGAGCAATTGCCTTAGCCGGACCCAAGGGTAGGTGTAAGGGACCGGGTTCATCCACTATTGTTTGGTCGAACACAGTTCCCATCTATGTTGTAACACAGCTCTTTCTTTGTACTTTCTGTGCATGGAATCTGCTGCCCTGAGAAGTGGACTGAGTGCCTGGAGGCTGAGTAGGCAGCCAAACGTGACTGGACAGGCTCATGCCCCTGAATTCTGAAGGGATCCCCAGCTTCCCCCGTTGGCAGTTTTTGGATGATAGATAGTGAGGCATGGGATTGAATAGGGAAATCAGGAGATTTAGACATGAGAGTCCCTTTGAATATGCATTATTGCTTAGCCAGAATCTGGGCTAGCTGGCTTGCCCTGACCAGCTACGTTCTCTGTACATAAGTTGCAGGTGAGGCTGGCTACCTTGCCACCCATGCTCTGAGACTACTACAGGTGAGCTCTAAGCACACACAGACACACACTGTCAGACAGACAGACACACACACACACACACACACACACACACACACACACACACATTACTGTTAGCTCTGGTAGTACAGCATATGGTGAAGGCTGGGGCTGCCTGGGGTCTGTGGGCATGAGAGCTGCTGCCTTACAGTCTCTACAAGCCAGGGTTGATCCTGACATCAATGAACACAGTGTAGGAGGTTTTTGAATTCCGAGACACTGAAGAGGGAGAGGTTTTTGCCCTGAGGCTTGCACTGGGAACTAGCAGTTTCCCTGTGTGTGTTGCCAGACTAGGAAACTTGTGGTGCCTGTCCATGTGGAGAGTCTCCTGGATGAGTTCCTTCTCGAGCCTTTTTCAATCCCGTTGGAACTGCATATAGCTAATGATTTGAAGATTTTACTAATTTGGACAATTATTTTCCTGATGCACAGTTTCTCTCGAGGATTTAGCAATCAATTGTCTGAATGTCATATCGAATCCATTATAGAAAATAACTATATCAGTGTCTCTCTCTCTCTCTCTCTCTCTCTCTCTATAATATATATGTAACTTGTAGAGGTCTGAAAATATTTTTTTATCTACAGATCTGCACAGATCTGTATTAGGGTAATAAAGTGGATACACCTGGCCCTTCTGAACCACAGTCATGAGAGACATCTCATAGAGCCATATCATTTATCACTCTACAAATCTCTCTCAGCACAAACTACCGCTGCCAAATCATCTATTTCCCTCTTGCTCATTTTGTCCACTGAGTCCTATCCCAAAACTGTAAATCAAAGAAGAAATAGACATAGTGCAGTTCCCTGCACAGAGGACAGGATGATGTTGGACCAGGGAGATGCAATACGCCAGCCTGCATCTTGGCAGGAGCATCACTAAGACTACATAATCTTTGGAGAGGCAGGGGCAGTATTGGAGAGTGGGCTGCCAGCCACATGTTGCATCTCAGAGTGGTTAAGACCTAGATATTCTAAGTGTAACCTTTCCTCTCAAACATAAAATAACAATTCCACTTTTAAGAAGTGTGCATGCGCATGGAGCGTTTGTCTTCAGTGCTCTGGCATTTATCAACACAGGGCCATAATTTCAGTCCTTTTCTGATTCTGACACTCTGTCTCTCTAACTGTCTCTACATGCCTTATTCTCTGGGCCCTTACTGGAAGTCAGTGCATGCATCGTGAACTCAGTCATCCTGGTGTTGAAATTTTCCTTTCTTTGCAATTTGGATTATTTAGTCTCCTGCACTTGGTGTAGTATAGAGGGGAACTGCTGAGACAGCATTTCTGCTGCAGATTCCAGGCATATGTCCATCTGCAGCTGCAGATATCCAGGCCCTCTCTTCTTGCCTCCCATTCTCCAAGGCCCTGAGGCTGACACTCAGCCTAAATACAGCCCTCCTCACATTGCTGCACAGCGTCCTTGACCTAATTCCATGGGAGACCAGGTGAAGAGAAGTGAAACTCTATCCCCCTGGCAGACACATAGTGGTTTCCCTCTATTAAACCGAATGTAAAGGATCTGTGGTACTGATGGCCACAGCAGTGTCCAGATTTTCCAAGCAAAACGGAAGCTTCCAGGGTTCTGAAAGAGGGTGTTTTGATGGCTGTGAAATGTCTTTTCCAAGTGCCTCATGGGGTTATCAAATCCTTTTGAAACCTGAAGTTCTTTCTTGTATCTAGGGAATATTCTCACCTCTGGACAGAAAGGCCGCCCAACAAGGAGGACAGCTATCCCGGGGTCAGGAGGTCTGCCAGTCTGCTAGTTCCTGGAGGGATTCCTAGTATGTCCTCAGGGCCCAAGTCGTAACAGGTGTTTCCAATTTCCTATATTAGCAGCATCTAGGCCCTCAGGTGAGGTTCCGGGCTGTGATCTCCACTGGAATCACCGAATTCAGCCAATGGAGGCATCCGTCTTTCTTTTGTATGTCCATAGAAAGGGCACGGGGAGTTTGTGCTTCCTGCAAGCCGAGAGACTTTGTATGTGACACTCATGCATGCCTACTTCTGGGAATCTCTCTGAGTGTGATTTGTGGACACCAGGATTCCATGATCAGGGATGTGAGGCCACAGGAGCAAGTGCCTTAGCCGGACCCAAAGGGTAGGTGTAAGGGACCTGGTTCATTCAATATTGTGTGTTGCCAGACTAGAAAACTTTTGGTGCCTGTGCATGTGGACAGTCTCCTGTATGAGTTCCTTCTCGAGTCTTTTTCGATTGGTCCCTTTGGAGCTACATATAGCTAATGATTTGGAGATTTTACTCCTTTGGAGAATTCCTTTCCTGATGCACAGTTTCTCTCCAGGTTTTAACAATTGTCTGAATGTCATATCGAATCCATTGTAGAAAATGACTATATCAGTGTTTCTCTCTCTATCTCTCTATTTCTCTATATATGTAACTTGTAGAAGTCTGAAAATATTTTTTAGCTAGAGATCTGCAGAGCTCTGTATTAGGGTAGTAAAGTGGATACACCTGGCCCTTCTGAGCCACAGTCATAAGAGACATCTTACAGAGCCATATCATTTATCACTCTGCAAATCTCTCTCAGCACAAACTACTGCTGCCAAATCATCTACATCCCTCTTGCTTATTTTGTCCACCGAGTCCTTTTCCAAAACTGTAAATCAAAGAAGAAATAGACATAGTGCAGTTCCCTGCACACAGGACAGGCTGAGGCTGGACCAGGGATATGCAATACACCTGCCTGCATCTTGGCAGGAGGATCACTAAGACTACTTCCAATTTGGAGAGGTGGGGGCAGTTTTGGAGAGTGGGCTGCCGGCCAAGTGTTGCTTCTCAGAGTGGCTAAGACCTAGATTTTCTAAGTGTTACCTTTACTCAAAAACATAAAATAGCAATGCCACTTGTAAGAAGTATGCATGGGCTTGAAGGGTTTGTCTTCAGTGCTCTGGCACTGATCAACAAAGGGCCAGAATTTCAGCCCTTTTCTGTCTCTGTCATTCTGTGTCTCTGACTGTCTCTATGTGCCTCCTTCCCTGGGCCCTTACTGGAAGTCAGTGCATGCATCGTGACCTCAGTCATACTAGTGTTGAAATTATCATTTATATGTCCTTTGGATTATTTAGTCTCCTGCACATGGTGTAGTACAGAGGGAAACTGCAGAGACAGCGTTGCTGCTGGAGGTTCCAGGCATATGTCCATCTGCAGCTTCAGCTGTCCAGGCCCTCTGTGCTTGACTCTCATTCTCCAGGGCCCTGAGGCTGACACTCAGCCTAAATGCAGCCCTCCTCACCTTCATGCACAGTGTCCTTGTCCTAATTCCATGAGAGCCCAGGTGAAGAGAAGTGAAACTCTATCCCCCTGGCACACACATTGTGCTTTCCCTCTATTGGGCCAATTGTAAAGGATCTGTGGTACTGATGGATACACCAGTTTCAAGATTTTCCATGCAAAACGGAAGCTTCCAGGGTTCAGAAAGAGGGTGTTTTGATCGCTGTGAAATGTCTTTTTCAAGTGCCTCATGGGGTTTTCAAATCCTTTTGAAACCTGAAGCTCTTTCTTGTGTCTAGGGAATATTCTCACCTCTGGCCAGAAGGGCGGCCCAACTCGGAGCACATCTATCCCGGGGTCAGGAGGTCTGCCAGCCTGCTAGTTCCTGGAGGGATTCCCGAGTATGTCCTCAGGGCCCAAGTGGTAACAGGTGTTTCCAATTGCCTTTATTAGCAGCAGCCAGGCCCTCCGGTTAGGGGCGGGGCTGTGATCTCCAATGGAAGGTCTGAATTCAGCCAATGGAGGCATCCATCTTTCTTTTGTCTGTCCATTGCAAGCGCAATGTGCTTCCTGCAAGCAGAGTGACTTTGTAGGGAACACTAATGCATGCCTACTTCTGGGAATCTCTCTGAGTGTGATGTGTGGACACTAGCTTTCCCTGGATGATAGATAGTGAGGCATGGAATTGTATTGGGAACTCAGGAGATTTAGACATGAGAGTCCCTTTGCATATGCATTCTGGCCTAGCCAGAATCTGGGCTAGCTGGCTTGCCCTGACCAGCTAGGTTCTCTGTACATAAGTTGCAGGTGAGGCTGGCTACCTTGCCACCCATGCTCTGCGACTAGGAAACTTGTGGTGCATGTCCATGTGGAGAGTCTCTTGGATGAGTTCCTTTTTCAGCCTTTTTCGATTGGTCCTTATGGAGCTGCATATAGCTAATTATTTGGAGTATTTACTCCTTTGGACAATTATTTCCCTGATGCACAGTTTTTCTAGAGGTTTTAGCAGTCAATTGTCTGAATGTCATATCGAATCCATTGTAGAAAATGAATGCAACAGTGAGATGAAGGAGGCTGAGGGGGCAGCCAAACCTTACTGGACAGGCTCATGCCCCTGAATTCTGAGGGGTGCCCCCGCTTACTCCATTGGCAGTTTTTGGATGATAGTGAGTCATGGGATTGAATCGGGAACTCAGGAGAGGGAGACATGAGAGTCCCTTTGCATATGCATTCTTGCTTAGCCAGAATCTGGGCTAGCTGGCTTGCCCTGTCCAGCTAGGTTCTCTATACATAAGTTGCTGGTGAGGCTGTCTACCTTGACAACAATGGTCTGAGACTACTATAGGTGGGCTCTGAGCACAGACAGACACACGCAGACAGACAGACAGACACACACTCACACACATTAATTTCTGGTAGTACAGCATATGGTGAAGGATGGGGCTGTATGGGGTCTGTGGGCATGAGAGATGATGCCTTACAACCTCAACAAGTCAGGTTTGAACCTGTCATCAATGAACACAGTGTAGGAGGTTTTTGACTTCTGGTCACTTTCCAACTCATCTATTTCTTTTCTCTCCTTCTCTGTCTCTGACTCTCACAGGCTCTCACTCACTCTGTCTGCACTCAGCAATATTTTACTTATATCCTTATTTTATTGACAGGCCCAGATATACAAAGAGAGTTGCCAGAGCACTGCTGAGATCTGGCTTGTTGTGTTGGTGATTTCACCTAGGCTACTGGAGCCTCCGCTTTGCAAGTCTCTCTGACACAGCCATATACTTTATCCTCATATCCATGCCAGTATCTCTCAGACTTTATTATAAACACATACATCCATATATATACATATATATATAGATATATATGTTATTTTTAGAATTGTCGACAATGTCATTGATCATTATCAGAATTAACACTCTTTCCCACTCTTCTATTTCTCTTCTTGCCTTCTCTGTCTCTGACTCTCACAGACTCTCACTCACTCTCTCAGCACTCATTAATATTTTACTTATACATTATTTTACTGAAAGGCCCAGATATACAAAGGGAATCACCAGGACACTGCTGATCTCTGGCTGTTTTTTTGGTGATTTCACCTAGGTTTCTGGAGCCTCAGCTTTGTAAGTCTCTCTGGCACAAGCCATACTCTGTCTCCTCATAGCCATGCCAGTATCCCTCAGAGTCTATAATAAAGATACACTTACATATATGTACATATATATACATATATATATATATATATATATATATATATATATATATATCAGTCACTTTTAGAATTGTTGACCTTTTTATCTGATCTTAATGCAGAATTACCACATTTATAACAGCCTCCTTATTCATAAATAATTGGTCACATTGTTGGAGCAGGGTAAAGTGAGTGCGTCTCTGTGGGAGGGTGTGTGTGTGTGTGTATTTGTGCGTGTGTGTAATTGTACATAAGTGTGTTTCAGTTATGGTTACCTCTGTTGTTTCTTTATTCCTGAAGCAGATTCTTAGGAACTGGGTTGTGCTATCTCAAAGGAAGTTTCCACTGCACACATGGTTTTTCAAATATGAATGGCACATTGGATATTCTGGACACTGTTGTGCATTCTCCCAGGTGGTCCTCAGATGGGTTCTTTCCTTTGCTATTCCCATGCTGTGTGTAATTTTCTGTGTAGACTCAAAGAGGAGTGGCATGGGGGAGCTCAGCTGCATTCTGCTGTGTGTCCACAAGGTTGCAGCATAGCCCATAGTTGAGTGTAGTGATTCTGTGAAATGAGGAGAACTGTGGTATTTGTGGTCCATGGACAGCAAGGTCGAAATTGACGTAGAGTGTCCTAGACATCTGTTCTTTCCTGTGGGGTGGGGGGATCCCCCATTTGGCTTTGCAAGTGGAAGGGGTTTCTCTCTTTGTCTGGGATGACTCTACTGTGAGCTTGTGAATCCCTGTGCTCCGCTGCATTCTTCTGGGTGTCCAGGGGAGTGCAGCACCAGTGTGGGACTAAGGCACCATGGGTCAAGTGCCCTGAGGCACTGGGCTACGAGAGTGGACACAGTGTTTATGGGTGTGCCCCAAGAACATGGCCAGAATAGCTCAAGCAGGCAGTGTCCTAAGGATGGGTTCAGACAGGAGCTGTTGGGTCGTGTTGGCAGAAACAGGGCCTTCAGAGGATGGCAGACAGTCCCCGGGGGCAGGTCTAAAAGACCGTGCCCTCTGAGCCTGAGGGGAGGGCCCAGTGTGTATTCATAGAGACTGCTGGCCAATTAGAGAAGAACATCACTATAAGGGGCATGGACCAAGAGCTGGCTAATGAGAACAGAGGTGAATTTGCGAGGGCGGAACTCAGATAGCAGCCTTCTGAAGGAAGCCCGCCAATGGGAGCTATGAGCTGGCCTTAAAAGGCTGGGCGTGCATCATGGAAGTGCTAAGCAGGTTTCAGCCTAGGGCCCTGCCTTGCAGAAGCTGTCCAGTGCGCATGTGTATAACTCAGTTTGTGCCTGTGCCTCTGTGGTTGTGTGCATGTGTGACTGTCAGAGTGTGTGTTTAGGTTTGTTTGTGTGTGTGTATGTGTGTGGTTGGGAGAGAAAGAGAACAACAGAATCATTGTGGCACAGGAGATTTTTTGCAAAGCACTTGGCACATTCTGATTTACAGCTCAATATTGACACCATTGTAGCTCTCCTTGGCCCTTGGACTCTATTTTTCTTTTCAGATGTAAAGACACTGAAGAGGGAGATTTTTTGCCCTAAGGCATGCACAAGGAACTAGAACTAGAAGCTGCCCTGTGTGTGTTGCCAGACTAGGAAACTTGTGGTGGTGCCTATCCATGTGGAGAGTCTCCTGGATGAGTTCCTTCTCAAGCCTTTTTCGCTATGTCCCGTTGGAGCTGCATATATCTAATGATGTGGAGATTTTACTCCTTTGGACAATTCTTTTTCTGATGCACAGTTTCTCTCCAGGTTTTAGCAATCAATTGTCTGAATGTCATATCGCATCCATTGTAGAAAATGACTACATCAGTGTCTTGCTCTTTATCTCTCTCTCTCTCTCTCCATATATATATATATATGACATGTAGAGGTCTGAAAATATATTTTAGCTAGAGACCTGCACAACTCTGGATTAGGGTAGTAATGCGCATACACCTGGCCCTTCTGAGCCACAGTCATGAGAGACATCTCACAGAGCCATTCTTTTACCTCTTGTAACTCTAACCTTGACACCCATGCCTTGAGACTACAGTAGGTGAGCTCTGAGCCATACAGACACACACAGACAGACAGACACACACACACACATTACTGTCATGTCTGGTAGTACATAATATGGTGAAGGCTGGGGCTGTCTGGGGTCTGTGGGCATGAGAGCTGCTGCCTTACAATCTCTACAAGCCAGATTTGAACCTGTCATCTATGAACACAGTGTAGGAGGTTTTTGAATTCTGTTCTCTGTACATAAGTTGCAGGTGAGGCTGGCTACCTTGCCACCCATGCTCTGAGACTACTACAGGTGAGCTCTAAGCAAACACAGACACACACAGTTAGACAGACTGACAGACAGACTCACACACACACAATACTGTCAGGTCTGGTAGTACAGCATATGGTGAAGGCTGGGTTGTCTGGGGTCTGTGGGCATGAGAGCTGTTGCCTTACAATCTCAACATGCCAGGTTTGAACCTGTCATCAATGAACACAGTGTAGGAGGTTTTTGAATTCTGGTCTCTTTCCAAATCATCTATTTCTCTTCTTGCCTTCTCTGTCTCTAATTCTCATGTGCTCGCATACACTCTGTCTTTGCTCATTTATATTTTACTTATATACTTATTTTACTTACAGTCCCAGATATACAAAGAGAGTTACCAGAGCACTGCTGAGCTCTGGTTTGTTGTGTTGGAGATTTGACCTAGGCTATGGAGCATCAGTTTGTAAGTCTTTCTGACACAAGCCATATTCTGTCTCCTCATTTTCATGTCAGTATCACTCAGAAATTATAATAAAGATATACATACATATATATACGTATATATTTATATATATGTCATTTTTGAATTGTCTACCTATGTATTTGACCTTAATTCAGAATTACCACATTTATAAGAGCCTAGTTTTTCGGAAATAATTGGCCATGTAGCTGGAGCAGTATTCAATAAAATTATAAATAATAGAAACTTTCAGTAGTATTTCTATTTGTGTTTCTATAAGCATTCTTATTGTAATTATCATGCCCAGAACTTCCCTCCTTTTTCTAGTGTAAGCTTCAATACGTATGTGTTTGTTTTCTTTTTCCGGAAATCTTAAGTTCCTTGGACCCTGAAGTGTTAGCGAAATTTTGAAGCAGCCCACTGTTTCTCAGCAGATGGTTTCTATGTTTCTGCTGTAATCAGGTCTTCTTGTGGTTTTTGTTTTCATTATTTTTTTATTTTTTGCAAGTCCTCCTAAGTCATCCCCATTTATTTGCATATTTTTTATTTAGTCAGGTATCACATAAGGGTCATTTCTTCTGCTTGGTAGATTTTCTCTTATAACTGAAGGGAACTCTTGATGCATAATGCATTTCCTGTGGCAAATACTACACACATATGGTGAAGGCTTGGCTTGTCGGGGGTCTGTGAGCATTATATCTGCTTCCTTACAATCTCTACAATTCACGTTTGAACCTGTCATGAATGAACACAGTCTAGGGGGTTTTTGACTTCTGGTCTAATTCCAACTCATCTATTTCTTTTCTTGCCTTCTCTGTCTCTGACTCTCACAGGCTCTCCCTCACTTTGTCTGCACTCATTAATATTTTACTTATATCCTTATTTTATTGACAGGCCCAGATATACAAAGAGAGTTGCCAGAGCACTACTGAGCTCCGGCTTGTTTTGTTGGTGATTTCACCTAGGCTACTGGAGCCTCAGCTTTGTAAGTTTCTCTGACACAATCCATATTCTGTCTCCTCATATCCATGTTAGTATCTCTCAGACTTTATAATAAAGATATACATCCATATACATATATAAATATAAATATATATCTGTCATTTTTAGAATTGTCAACCTATGGACTTCCTGTGGTTTTTATTTATTTATTTTTCAAATCCTCCTAGATCATCCCCATATATTTGCATATTTATTTATATATTTAGTCCGATATCACATGAGGGTTCATTTCTTCTGCCTGATAGATTTTCTCTTATAATTGAAGGAACTTTGGACACACAATACATTTCCTTTTGCCGATACTACACACTACTCCAACTACTACTGCACTGTTTTTTACAGTGACATCCAATGCACAATGGATTAGTATTGCATGGCTCTAAAGAATGTTCCCTATTTAACCTACAAAGTTTTTAACCTCACAAATATTTATTCTGTTCTTTCTTGGGGGATGAATGGTTTACACTCAACAGTTACATGTAATAGTGGCTATGGGGTTAATTTTTCCTACTTTCCCTGTATTTCTCTACATCATTTGTAACTTTCCTATGAGGAGAAGGAAACAGTCATAAATTGAGAGAGTGGGGCCCAAGCAGGAAGAGAGACAGAGAGACAGCTGAACCTCTGATTTACCACTAGCCCAGCTTTTCCCTAATTGTGTAAGTGGTGACCAGGGGCTCAAATGGGGTCATGGACTTCCACAGAGTTCTCTGACATTCTTGGTTAGCCAGAGTCTGGGCTAGCTGGCTTGCCCTGACCAGCTAGGTTCTCTGTACATAAGTTGCTGGTGAGGCTGGCTATCTTGACACCCATGCTCTGAGACTACTACAGGTGAGCTCTGAGCACACACAGACACACACAGACACACACAGACAGACACACAGACAGACACACACACACATTACAGTCAGGTCAGGTAGGACAGCATATGGTGAAGACTGGGGCTGCCTGGGGTCTGTGGGCATGAGAGCTGCTGCCTTACAATCTCTACAAGCCAGCTTTGAACCTGTCATCAATGAACACAGTGTAGGAGGTTTTTGAATTCTGATCTCTTTCCTACTCATCTATTTCTCTTCTCACCTGCTCTAACTCTCTCATTCTCTGGCTGCCTGGGGACGTGTCCCTGGGACAACAGGCCAATCAGAGTGGAGTTCATGTGTCTGGTGGGTGGGCCTTCCCGAGGCTGCCCAATCAGCGTGCTCCAAGGTCGTGTTGGGGGAGCTCAAGGCGTCTGGCCTATCACTGACTATGGGCCCGGACCCTCCTTGGCGTGTCCAAGCACACCGGCCAATGAGATTGCTGGCAGGGGTTCTGGGCGGGGCCTAGGCCTCTGGCCTATAAGAGCATGGCTGGCGCCCAGTGGGCGGGCCTTTTGAAGGAAGCCTGACCATGGGATCCCAGAGCTGGCCTTAAAAGGCTGAGCATGCTTCCAGGAAGTGCAAAGCAGTGTTCAGCCCAGGGCCCTGCCTTGCAGAAACTGTCCAGTGCGCATGAGTATAACTCCGTTTGTGCCTGTGCCTCTGAGGTTGTGTGCGTGTCTGTGATTGTGAGAGTGTGTGTTTGTGTGTGTTTTATGTGTGGGTGTGTGTGTGAAGGAGGGAGAGTCGGAGAGAACAACAGAATCACTGTGGCACAGGTGATTTTGTTGAAAACACTTGGCACATTCTGATTTACAGCTCAATATTGACACCACTGTAGCTCTCCTTGTCCCTTGGTCACTTTTCTTATTTACATGTAAAGACAATGAAGAGGGAGAGGTTTTTGCCCTGAGGCTTGAACAAGGAACTAGCAGCTGTCCCGTGTGTGTGGCGAGTCTAGGAAACTTGTGGTGCCTGTCCCTGTGGAGAGACTCCTGGATGAGTTCCTTCTGGAGCCTTTTTAGCTCCATCCCGTTGGAGCTGCATATAGGTAATGATTTGGAGATTTTACTCCTTTGGACAATTCTTTTCCTGATGCACAGTTTCTCTCCAGGTTTTAGCAATCAGTTTTCTGAATGTCATATCGAATCCATTGTAGAAAATGACTACATCAGTGTCTTGCGCTATCTCTCTCCCTCTCTCTCTCTCTCTCTCTCTCTATATATATATATATATATATATATATATATATATATATATACATATATATATATATATATATATATATATATATAACATGTAGAGGTCTGAAAATATATTTTAGCTAGAGTCCTGCACAGCACTGGATTAGGGTAATAATGAGGATACACCTGGCCCCTCTGAGACAGAGTCATGAGAGACATCTCACAGAGTCATTGTTTACCTCTTGTAACTCTACAAATCTCTCTCATCTACTTCCTTCTTGCTCTTTTTGTCCACCGAGTCATATCCCAAAACTGTAAATCAAAAAAGAAATAGACGTAGTGCAGTTCCGTGCACACATGACAGGCTGAGGCTGGACCACGGAGATGAAATACGCCAGCTTGCATCTTGGCTGGAGCATCACTAAAACTATTTCCAATTTGGAGAGGAAAGGGCAGTTTTGGAGAGTGGGCTGCAGGCCAAGTGTTGCTTCTCAGAGTTGGCTAAGACTCCTAGATATTCTAAGTGTAACTTTTCCTCACAAACATAAAATAACAATGCAACTTGTAAGAAGTATGCATGGGCATGGAGGGTTTGTCTTCAGTGCTCTGGCACTGATCAACACAGGGCCAGAATTTCTGTAGTTTTCAGTCACTGTCATTCTGTCTCTCTGACTGTCTCTACGTGCCTTCTTCCCTGGACCCTTCGTTGAAGTCAGTGCATGCATCGTGAACTCAGTCTTCCTGGTTTTGATATTTTCCTTTCTTTGCCCTTTGGATTACTTAATCTCATGCATATGGCGTAGTACAGAGGGGAACTGAGGACACAGCATTCCTGCTGCAGGTTCCAGGCATATGTCCATCTGCAGCTGCAGCTGTCCAGACCCTCTGTGCTTGACTCCCATTCTCCAGGGCCCTGTAGCTGACACTCAGCCTAAATGCAGCCCTCCTCAATTACCTGCACAGAATCCTTGTCCTTATTCCATGAGAGCTCAGGTCAAGAGAAGTGAAGCTCTACCGCCCTGGCACACACATTGTGTTTTCCCTCTATTGGGCCGAATGTAAAGGATCTGTGGTACTGATGGACACACCAGTGTCCAGATTTTCCATGCGGAACGGATGCTTTCAGGGTTCTGAAAGAGGGTGTTTTGATGGCTGTGAAAAGTCTTTTCCAAGTGCCTCATGGGTTCAAATCCTTTTGAAACCTGAAGTTCTTTCTTGTATCTAGGGAATATTGTCACCTCTGGCCACAAGGCCCTCCCAACTAGGAGCACAGCTATCCTGGTGTCAGGAGGTCTGCCAGCCTGCTAGCTCCTGGAGGGATTCCTGAGTATGTCCTCAGGTCCCAAGTGGTAACAGGTGTTTCCAATTGCCTTTATTAGCAGCAGCCAGGCCCTCAGGTGAGGGGCGGCGCTGTGAGCTCCACTGGAAAGTCCTATTTCAGCCAATGGAGGCATCCATCTTCCTTTTGTCTCTCCATAGCAATGGCCTGGGGAGTTTTTGCTTCCTGCAAGCAGAGCGACTTTGTATGGGACACTCATGGATGCCCACTTCTGGGAATCTCTCTGAGGGTGATGTGTGGACACCAGGACACCATGATCAGGGATTGTGAGGCCACAGGAGCAATTGCCTTAGCCAGATCCAAAGGGGAGGTGTAAGGGCTGGGTTCATCAACTATTGTTTGTTGAAACACAGTTTCCATCTATGTTGGAACTCTTTATGGGTTCTTTCTGGAATTGCAATCTGCTGTCCACTGAGAAGTGGACTGGGAGCCTTGAGGCTGAGTATGCAGACAAAAGTGACTGGACAGAATCCTGCCCCTGAATTCTAAGGGGTGCCCCACCTTCGCTTTTTGGCAGTGTTTGGATGATAGTGAGGCATGGGATTGAATCGAGAACTCAGGAGAACAAGACATGAGAGTCCCTTTGCATATGCATTCTTGCTTAGCCAGAATCTGGGCTAGCTGGCTTGCCCTGACCAGCTACTTTCTCCATACATAAGTTGCAGGTGAGGCTGGCTACCTTGCCAACCATGCTCTTAGACTAATACAGGTGAGCTCTGAGCACACGCAGACACAGACAGTCAGACCGACAGACAGACAGACAGACACACACACACACATTACTGTCAGGTCTGATAGTACAGCATATGGTGAAGGCTGGGGCTGTCTGGGGTCTGTGGGCATAAGAGCTGCTGCCTTACAATATCTACAAACCAGCTTTGAACCTGTCATCAATGAATACATTGTAGGAGGTTTTTGAATTCTGAGACACTGAAGAGCGAGAGGTTTTTGCCTGGAGGGTTGCACTGGGAACTAGCAGCTGCCCTGTGTGTGTTGCTAGACTAGGAAACTTGTGGTGCCTGTCCATGTGGAGAGTCTACTTGATTAGTTCCTTCTCGAGTATTTTTCGATCGGTCCCGTTGGAGCTGCATATAGCTAATGATTTTGAGATTTTACTTCTTTGGACAATTCTTTTCTTGAGACACAGTTTCTCTCCAGGTTTTACCAATCAATTGTCTGAATGTCATATCGAATCCATTGTAGAAAAAGACTATATCAGTGTCTCTCTCTATCTATCTAGGGAATATTCTCACCTCTGGCCAGATGGGCCGCCCAACTAGAAGCACAGCTATCCTGGGGTCAGGAGGTCTGCCAGCCTGCTAGCTCATGGAGGGATTCCTGAGTATGTCCTCAGGCCCTAAGTGGTAACAGGTGTTTCCAATTGCCTTTATTAGCAGCAGCCAGGCCCTAAGGGGAGGTGCGGGGCTGTGATCTCCACTGGAATCTCTGAATTCAGCCAATGGAGGCATCCATCTTTCTTTTGTCTGTCCATAGCAAGGGCCCAGGGAGATTGTGCTTCCTGCAAGCAGAGCGACTTTGTATGGGACACTCATGCATGCCTACTTCTGGGAATCTCTCTGAGTGTGATGCGTTGACACCAGGACACCAGGATCAGGGATTGTGAGGCCACAGGAGCAATTGCCTTAGTCGGACCCAAAGGGTAGGTGTAAGGGGCCGGGTTCATCCACTATTGTTTGGTCAAACACAGTTCCCATCTATGTTGAAACACAGCTCCTTCTGGGTTCTTTTCAGGCTAGTAATCTGCTGCCCTGAGCAGTGGACTGAGAGCCTGGAGGCTGAGTAGGCAGCCAAACATGACTGGACAGGCTCATGCCCCTGAATTCTAAGGGGTGCACCAGCTTCCCCCATTTTCTGTGTTTGGATGAGAGTGAGGCATGTGATTGAATGGGGAACACAGGAGAGCGAGACATGAGAGTCCCTTTGCATATGCATTCTTGATCAGCCAGAATCTGGGCTAGCTGGCTTGCCCTGACCAGCTAGGTTCTCTGTACATAAGTTTCTGGTGAGGCTGGCTACCTTGACACGCATGCTGTGAGACTACTATAGTTGAGCTCAGAGCACACACAGATACACACACAGACAGAAAGACAGACAGACACACACACACACACACACACACACATTAATGTCAGGTCTGGTAGTACAGCATATGGTGAAGTCTGGGGCTGTATGGAGTCTGTCGGCATGAGAGCTGCTGCCTTACAATCTCTACAAGCCAGGTTTGAACCTGTCATCAATGAACACAGTGTAGAAGTTTTTTGAATTCTGGTCTCTTTCCAACTCATGTATTTCTCTTCTCGCCTTCTCTGTCTCTAACTCTGACATGCTCTCATACACTCTGTCTTTACTCATTTATATTTTACTTATATACTTATTTTACTGACAGGCCCAGATATACAAAGAGAGTTACCTGAGCACTGCTGAGCTCTGTTTTGTTGTGTTCGCGATTTCTCCTAGGCTGCTGGAGCCTCAGATTGTAAGTCTTTCTGACACAAGCCATATTCTGTCTCCTCATTTCCATGCCAGTATCACTCAGAGTTTATAGGAAAGATATACATACATATATATACATATATATATGTCATTTTTAGAATTGTTGACCTATGTATTTGACCTTAATTCAGAATTACACATTTATAACAGCCTAGTTTTTCAGAAATAATTGACCTTGTAGCTGGAGCAGGATTCAATACAATTATAAATAATAGAACCTTCCAGTAGCATTTCTAGTCGTGTTTCTATCAGCATCCTTATTGTAATTTTCATAGCCCAGAACTTCCCTCCTTTTTCTAGTGTAAGCTTCAATACGTATGTGTTTGTTTTCTTTTTCCGGAAATCTTAAATTCTTTGGACCCTGTAGTGTTAGGGAATTTTTGAAGCAGCCCTCTGTTTCTCAGCAGATGGTTTCTATGTTTCTGCTGTAATCAGGTCTTCTTTTGGTTTTTGTTTTCAATATTTTTTTATTTTTTCAAGTCCTCCTAAATCATCCCCATTTATTTTCATATTTATTTATTTAGTCAGGTATCACATGAGGGTCATTTCTTCTGCTTGGTAGATTTTCTCTTATAATTGAAGGGAACTCTTGACGCACAATGCATTTCCGGTGGCAAATACTACATACATATGGTGAAGGCTTGGGTTGTCTGGGGTCTGTGGGCATTAGAGCTGCTGCCTTACAATCTCTACAACCCAGGTTTGAACCTGTCATGAATGAACACAGTCTAGGGGGTTTTTGACTTCTGGTCTATTTCCAACTCATCTATTTCTTTTCTCACCTTCTCTCTCTCTGACTCTCACGGGCTCTCACTCACTCTGTCTGCACTCAGCAATATTTTACTTATATCCTTATTTGATTGACAGGCCCAGATATACAAAGAGAGTTGCCAGAGCACTGCTGAGCTCTGGCTTGTTTTTTTGGTGATTTTACCTAGGCTACTGGAGCCTCAGCTTTCTAAATCTCTCTGACACAAGCCATATTCTGTCTCCTCATATCCATGGCAGTATCTCTCAGACTTTATAATAAAGATATACATCCATATACATATATAAATATACATATATATCTGTCATTTTAGAATTGTTGACCTATGGTCTTCCTGTGGTTTTTATTTTTTTTATTTTTTCAAATCCTCTGAGATCATCCCCATATATTTGCATATTTATTTATATGTTGTTGCTGAGGAATTATTCTGATGCAGTTTCCACCCCTAGGTTTTTCTACACCCGCCAAATCCTAGAGTGCCCCCTTTCAACCAATCCTGGCCCTACACGTCACGCCTGGATGTCGCCCAATAAAATCCCCCTCACCCCCCCTCTCTCTGGGCTCTCAGCTCTCCCTCTCTGAGGTCTGGCTCCCTGCTCTCCCCTCCGTGTTCAGATAGTGGGGAAGGCCATTGCCTGCTGGCTACACGTGGTCTGAATCAAACCCCCCATCCTATAATAAAGATTTCTGTACCCCTTTGCTCTGGACGTCTGCTCTCTTCTCTGAGGTGCAGCCCGACACCAGACCACCACAACAACATCTGGCGCCCTTCGTGTTCCATACCCACACCATGCCCGGCCTGAGGTCTCTGAAACCGCCCAGACACAGGTAAGTGGCATCCGCCCACTTCTGTGGCCTGTGTTTCCCTCCACCCTGGGAAATTTCTCGTTTTATGAGGAGGTGTCCCAGTCATTATCTCTTGACCTGGGACAGACTCGCGCTGTCATTAACAGTTTAATTTTCGCTACCCCTTGGATTTTTTAACTGTGGTCGCCACTTTCAAGATATGCAAAATGTGGTATGCCATAATGATAAGTGACCTTGAGGCTGAGGTATGAGAGTTAAATCACATGTGCTTAAGACTTAGATGTCCTAAGCAATCAGTGGCTAATCCCAAGAATTCCATTCCCACAGACATGCACACTTGTTTGGATGCTCCACCTCTGACCCCTCCCCTTCCGCCCCTGTTTCAGCTCTGCCTGAGGTTTCTGTGTCCCTGAACCCGCCCCCGGCCCCTGCCTCCCCAGTTTCAGCTCTGCCTGAGGTTTCTGTGTCCCTGAACCCTCCCCTGGCCCCTGCCTCCCTGGTTTCATCTCTGCTTGCTGCTTCCATTTTCCTTACCCCACCCAGGGCCCTGCTGCCGCGGTTTCAGCTCCACCTGAGGTTTCTGAAACCCTGAACATTTTTAGAATTGTTAACATATCTATTTGACCGTAATTCAGAATTACCAAATTTATAACAGCCCAGTTTTTCTGAAATAATTGGCCATATAGTTGGAGCAGAATTTGATACAATTATAAATAAAATAACATTCCAGTAGCATTTATAATCGTGTTTCTATCAGCATCCCTATTGTAATTATCAAAGCCCAGAAATTCCCTTCTTTTTCTAGTGTAAGATTCAAAACATATGTGTTTGTTTTCTTTCTCCGGAATACTTAATTTCCCTGGACCCTGAAGTGTTAGGGAATTTTTGAAGCAGCCCTCTGTTTCTCAGGAGATGGTTTCTATGTTTCTGCTGTAATCAGGTCTTCTTCTGGTTTTTGTTTTCATTATTTTTTATTTTTTCAAGTCCTCCTAAGTCATCCCCATTTATTTGCATATTTATTTATTTATTCAGGTATCACATGAGTGTCATTTCTTCTGCTTGATAGATTTTCTCTTATAATTGAAGGGAACTATTGATTCACAATGCATTTCCTGGTACAAATAATACACACATATGGTGAAGGCTTGGGTTTTCTGGAGTCTGTGGGAATTAGAGCTGCTGCCTTACAGTCTCTACAACCCACGTTTTAACCTGTCATGAATGAACACAGTCTAGGGGGGTTTTGACTTCTGGTCTATAACCAACTCCTCTGTTTCTTTTCTCTCCTTCTCTGTCTCTGACTCTCACAGGCTCTAACTCACTCTGTCTGCACTCAGTAATATTTTACTTATATCCTTATTTTATTGACAGACCCATATATACAAAGAGTTTCCAGAGCACTGCTTAGCTCTGGATTGTTTTTTTGGTGATTTTACCTAGGCTACTGGAGCCTCAGCTTTGTAAGTCTCTCTGACACAAGCCATATTCTGTGCCCTCATATACATGGCTGTATCTCTCAGATTTTATAATAAAGATATACATCCATATACATATATAAATATATCTCTGTCATTTTTAGAATTGTAGACCTATGATCTTCCTGTGCTTTTTATTTTTTATTTTTAGAAATCCTCCTAGATCATCCCCATATATTTGCATATTTATTTATATATTTAGTCCAATATCATATGAGGGGTCATTTCTTCTGCCTGATAAACTTTCTCTTATAATTGAAGGGAACTTTGGTCATACAATACATTTCCTTTTGCAGATACTGCACACTACTACAAATACTACTGCACTGTTTTTGACAGTGACATCCAATGTGCAATGGATTAGTATTGCATGGCTCTAAATAATGTTCCCTATTTAAGCTACAATGTTTTTAACCTCACAAATATTTATTCTGTTCTTTCTTGGAGGAGGAATGGTTTACAGTCAACAGTTACATGTAATAGTGGTTAAGGGGGTAATTTTTCCCACTTTCCTTGTATTTCTGTACATCATTTGTAACTTTCCTATTGAGGAGAAGGAAACAGTCATAAATTGAGAAAGCAGGGCCCAAGCAGGATGAGAGAAAGAGAGACAGCTGATCGTTTTGAAACCTGAAGTTCTTTCTTGTATCTAGGGAATATTCTCACCTCTGGCCAGAAGGCCTTCCCAACTAGGAGCACACCTATCCCAGATTCAGGAGGTGTGCCAGCCTGCTATCTCCTGGAGGGATTCCTGAGTATGTCCTCAGGCCCCAAGTGGTAACAGGTGTTTCCAATTGCCTTTATTAGCAGCAGCCAGGCCCTCAGGTGAGGGGCGGGACTGTGATCTCCATTGGAAGCTCCTAATTCAGCCAATGGAGGCATCCAGCTTCCTTTTGTCTTTCCATAGCAAGGGCCCAGGGATTTTGTGCTTCCTGCAAGCAGAGAGACTTTATATGGGACACACATGCATGCCTACTTCTTGGAATCTCTCTGAGTGTGATGTGTGGACACCAGGACACCAGGATCAGGGATTGTGAGGCCACAGGAGCAATTGCCTTAGCCGGACCCAAAGTGTAGGTTTAAGGGGCCGGGTTCATCCACTACTGTTTGGTCAAGCACAGTTCCTATCTATGATGA
Organism: Erinaceus europaeus; assembly: GCF_950295315.1. Classification (NCBI taxonomy): domain Eukaryota; kingdom Metazoa; phylum Chordata; class Mammalia; order Eulipotyphla; family Erinaceidae; genus Erinaceus; species Erinaceus europaeus. The sequence continues at coordinate 75,346,582 of NC_080167.1, forward strand.
AAGACAGCTCTTTCTGGGTTATTTCAGGGCTTGTAATCTGCTGTCCTAGGCAGTGGACTGAGATTAAGGAGGCTGAGTAGGCAGCCAAACGTGACTGGACAGGCACATGCCCCTGAATTCTGAGGGGTGCCCCTGCTTATCCCTTTGCCAGTTTTTGGATGATAGTGAGGCATGGGATTGAATCGGGAACTCAGGGGAGGGAGACATGAGAGTCCCTTTGCATATGCATTCTTGTTTTGCGAGAATCGGGGCTAGTTGGCTTGCCCTGTCCAGCTAGATTATCTGTACATAAGTTGCAGGTGAAGCTGGCTACCTTGACACCCATACTCTGAGACTACTACAAGTGAGCTCTGAGCACACACAGACACACACAGAGAGACAGACAGACAGGCAGACACTCACACACACATTACTGTCTGGTCTGGTAGTACAGCATATGGTGAAGGATGGGGCTGTATGGGGTTTGTGGGCATGAGAGCTATTGCCTTACAATCTCTACAAGTCAGGTTTGAACAGGTAATCAATGAACACAGTGTAGGAGGTTTTTGACTTCTGGTCACTTTCCAACTCATCTATTTCTTTTCTCTCCTCTGTCTCTGACTGTCACAGGCTCTCAATCACTCTGTCTGCACTCAGTAATATTTTACTTATATCCTTATTTTATTGACTGGCCCAGATATACAAAGAGAGTTCCCAGAGCATTGCTGAGCTCTCTCTTGATGTGTTGGTGATTTCACCTAGGCTACTGAAGCCTCAGCTTTGTAAGTCTCTCTGACACAAGCCATATTATGTCTCCTCATATTCATGGCAGTATCTCTCAGACTTTATAATAAACATATACATCCATATATATATATATATATATATATATATATATATATATATATATATATATCTGTTACTTTTACAATTGTCGACCTATGTAATTGAGCTTTATCAGAATTAACACATTTATAACAGCTTCCTTTTTCATTAATAATTGGCCACCTAGTTGGAGCAGGATTCAATACAATTATAAATATTAGAACCTTCCAGTAGCATTTCTAATAGCATTTCTATCAGCATCCTTATTGTAATTATCATAGTACGGAACTTGCCTCCTTTCTCTAGTGTAAGCTTCAGTACATTGAGTTTCTTTTCATTCTCCTGAAATCTTAATTTCCCTGGACTCTGAAGTGTCTCAGAATTTTTGAAGCAGCCCACTGTTTCTCAGCAGATGGTTTCTATGTTTCTTCTCTAATCAGGTCTTCTTGTGCTTTTTGTTTTTATTTTTCATTTTTTTCAAATCCTAGTAGATCATCCCCTTTTATTTGCATATTTATTTATTTATTTAGTCCTATATTACATGAGGGGTCATTTCTTCTGCTTTATAGATTTTTCTATTATAATTGAAGGGAAGTTTACACTCACAATACATATCCTGTTGTAAATACTACACACATATGGTGAAGGCTGGGGTTGTCTGTGGTCTTTAGACATGAGACTGCTGCCTTACAATCTCTACAACCCAGGTTTGAACCTGTCATGAATGAACACAGTCTAGGTGGTTTTTGACTTCTGGTCTCTTTCTCACTCTTCTATTTCTATTCTTGCCTTCTCTGTCTCTGACTCTCACAGGCTCTCACTCACTCTGTCGGCACTCATTAATATTTTACTTATATACATTATTTTACTGACAGGACCAGATATACAAAGGGAATCACCAGAACACTGCTGATCTTTGGCTGTTTTTTTGGTGATTTCACTGAGGTTTCTGGAGCCTCAGCTTTGTTAGCCTCTCTGACACAAGCCATACTCTGTCTCAGCATAGCCAGCCAGTATCCCTCAGAGTTTATAATAAAGATACACATGCATATATGTAAATATATATACATATATATATCAGTCATTTTTAGAATTGTTGACATTTTTAATTGATCTTAACGCAGAATTACCACATTTATAACAGGCTTTTTATTCATAAATAATTGGTCACATAGTCGGAGCAGTATTCACTACAATTATAAATTATAAGCCTTCCAGGAGCATTTCCAATAGCCTTTCTATCAGTATCCTCATTGTAATTATCATAGCACAGAACTTGCCTCCATTTTATAGTGAAAGCTTAATATGTATGCCTTTCTTTTCATTCTCTGGAATTCTTAATTTGCCTGGACCCTGAAGTGTCAGGGAAGTTTTGCAGCAGCCCTCTATTTCTCAGCACACATTTTCTATATTTCTGCTGTAGTCACGTCTTCCTGTGGTTTTTGTTTTTTTCAAATCCTCCTAGATCATCCCCATTCATTTGCATATTTATTTTTTATTTAGTCACATATCACATTAGGGGTCATTTCTTCTGCCTGATATATTTTCTCTTATAATTGAAGGGAACTTTTGACACACAATACATTTCCTTTTGCAGATACTACACACTACTACAACTATTACTGCACTGTTTTTGACAGTGACATCCAATGCACAATGGTATAGTATTGCATTGCTCTAAAGAATGTTCCCTATTTAACCTACAATGTTTTAACCTCACAAATATATATTCTGTTCTTTCTTGGGGGATGAATGGTTTACAGTCAACAGTTACATGTAATAGTGGTCACAGGGGTAATTTTTTCCACTTACCCTGTTTTTCGGTACATCATGTGTAACTTTCTTACTGAGGAGAAGGAAACAGTCGTAAATTGAGAGAGCAGGGCCCAAGCAGGAAGAGAGACAGAGAGACAGCTGCAGTTCTGATTTGACACTAGCCCAGCTTTTCCCTATATGGGTAAGTGGTGAGCAGGGGATCAAAAATGGGTCCTGTGCTTCCACATAGTTCCCTGGCATCTCCAACAGCTGTGCCTGCAACCCATGCTCCCTTCGTTGTCCATGTAACTATCGATCTGCTCTAGGCACTTCTCACCTTCATATGCCAGAAACTTAACAATTCTCCCCTCCACTCATGAAACTTTGACCTTATACTTGAGTGCAAAACAGCAACCCCAATCCAAGTTATTTCAGGGAAACTTGTGTGCGTCTCTGTGGGAGGGTGTGTGTGTGTGTGTGTGTAAGTGTACATAAGTGTGTTTCAGTTATGATTACCGCTGTTGTTTCTTTATTCCTGATGCATATTCTTAGGAACAGGGTTGTGCAATGACAAATGACGTTTCCACTGCACAAGTGGTTTTTCAAGTATGAATGTCACATTGGATATTCTGTACACTGTTGTGCATTCTCCCAGGTGGTCCTCAGATGGGTTCTTTCCTTTTCTATTCCCATGCTGTGTGTAATTTTCTGTGTAGACTCAAAGAGTAGTGGCATGGGGGAGCTCAGCTGCATTCTGCTGTGTGTCCACAAGGTGGCAGCAAAACCCACAGTTGAGTGTAGTGATTCTGTGGAATGAGGAGAACTCTGGGATTTGTGGCCTATGGACAGCAAGGTTGAAATTGACGTAGAGTGCCCTAGACATCTGTTCTTTCCTGTGGGGTGGGGGGATCCCCCATTTGGCTTTTCAAGTGGAAGGGGTTTCTCTCTTTGTATGGGATGACTCTACTGTGAGCTTTTGAATCCCTGTACTCAGCTGCATTTTGCTGGGTGTCCACAAGAGGGCAGCTCCAGTGTGGGACTAAGGCACCATGGGTCAAGTGCCCTGAGGCACTGGGCTACAAGAGTGTTTATGGGTGTGCCCTAAGACCATGGGGAGCCTAGCTCAAGCAGGCAGTGTCCTAAGCATGGGTCCAGACAGGAGCTGTTGGGTCGTGTTGGCAGAAACAGGGCCTACAGAGGAAGGCAGAGAGTCCCCAGGGGCGGGTCTAAGAGACCATGCCCTCTGAGCCTGAGGGGAGGCCCAGTGCGTATTCGTAGAGAAAGCTGGCCAATTAGAGAAGAGGAACATCACCCTCAGGGGCGTGAAGCAAGAGCTGGCCAATGAGAACAAAGGAGAAGTTGCGAGGTCTGGACTCAGAGAGCAGCCTTCTGAAGGAAGCCCGCCAATGGGAGTTCAGAGCTGGCCTTAAAAGGCGGGCGTGCTTCCAGGAAGTGGGAAGCAGGGTTCAGCCCAGGGCCCTGCCTTGCAGAAGCTGTCCAGTGCATATGTGTATAACTCCATTTGTGCCTGTGCCTCTGTGGATGTGTGCATGCGTGACTGTGATAGTGTGTGTTTGTGTTTGTTTGTGTGTGTGTATTTGTGTGGAAGGGAGAGAAAGAGAACAACAGAATCACTGTGGCACAGGAGATTTTGTGCAAAACACTTGGCACATTCTGATTTACTGCTCAATATTGACAGCATTGTAGCTCTCCTTGTCCGTTGGACACTATTTTACTTTTCAGATGTAAAGACACTGAAGAGGGAGAGGTTTTGCCTTAAGGCTTGCTCTGGGAACTAGCAGCTTCCCTGTGTGTGTTGCCAGACTAGGAAACTTGTGGTGCCTGTTCATGTGGAGAGTTTCCTGGATGAGTTCCTTCTCAAGCCTTTTTAGCTAGGTCCCATTGGAGCTGCATATAGCTAATGATTTGGAGATTTTACTCCTTTGGACAATTCTTTTCCTGATGCACAGTTTCTCTCCAGGTTTTAACAATCAATTGTCTGAATGTCATACCGCATCCATTGTAGAAAATGACTACATCAGTGTCTTGCTCTCTCTCTCTATCTCTCTCTCTCTCTCTCTCTCTCTATATATATATATATATATATATAATGTAGATGTCTGAAAATATATTTTAGCTAGAGACCTGCACAGCTCTGGATTCGGGTAGTCATGCGGATACACCTGGCCCTTCAGAGCCACAGTCATGAGACACATCTCACAGAACATTCATTTACCTATTGTCACTCTACAAATCTCTCAGCACAAACTACAGCTGCCAAATTATCCACTTACCTCTTGCTCATTTTGTCCAAGGAGTCCTATTCCAAAACTGTAAATCAAAGAAGAAATAGACATAGTGCAGGTCCCTGCACACAGGACAGGCTGAGGCTGGACCAGGGAGAGGGAATATGCCAGCCTGCATCTTGGCTGGAGCATCACTAAGACTACTTCCAATTTGGAGAGGCGGGGGCAGTTTTGGAGAGTTGGCTGCCGGCCGAGTGTTGCTTCTCAGAGTGGCTAAGACCTAGATGTTCTAAGTGTTACCTTTCCTCAAAAACATAAAATAGCAATGACACTTGTAAGAAGTATGCATGGGCATGGAGGATTTGTCTTCAGTGCTCTGGCACTGATCAACACAGGGCCAGAATTTCAGTCCTTTCCTGTCTCTGTCATTCTGTCTCTCTGACAGTCTCTACGTGCCTTCTTCCTTGGGCCCTTACGGAAAGTCAGTGCATGCATTTGAACTCAGGCATCCTGCTGTTGAAATTTTCCTTTCTTTGCCCTTTGGATTATTTAGTCTACTGCACATGGGGTAGTACAGTGGGGAACAGTGAAGACAGATTTTCTGCTGCAGGTTCCAAGAATATGTCCATCTGCAGCTGCAGCTGTCCAGGCCCTCTGTGCTTGAATGCCATTGTCCAGGGCCCAGAGGCTGAAACTCAGCCTAAATGCAGCCCTCCTCAACTTCCTGCAGTGCATCCTTGTCCTTATTGTATGAAAGCCCAGGTAAAGAGAAGTGAAACTCTACCACCCTGGCACACACATTGTGCTTTCCCTCTATTAAGCCGAATGTAAAGTATCTGTGGTATTGATGGCCACACCAGTGTCCAGATTTTCCACGCAAAAAAGAAGCTTCCAGGGTTTTGAAAGAGGGTGTTTTGATGGCTCTGAAATGTCTTTTCCAAGATCCTCATGGAGTTTTCAAATCCTTTTGAAACCTGAAGTACTTTCTTCTATCTAGGGAATATTCTCACCTCTGGCCAGAAGGGCCGCCCAACTAGGAGCACAGCTATCCCAGGGTAAGGAGGTCAGCCAGCCTGCTAGCTCCTGGAGGGATTCCTGAGTATGTCCTCAGGGCCCAAGTGGTAACAGGTGTTTCCAATTGCCTTTATTAGCAGCAGCCAGGCCCTCAGCTGAGGTGCGGGGCTGTGATCTCCACTGGAAGCTCCGAATTCAACCAAAGGAGGCATCCATCTTTCTTTTGTCTGTCCATAGCAGGGGCCCGGGGAGTTTGTTCTTCCTTCAAGCAGAGAGACTTTATATGGGACACTCATGCATGCCTACTTCTGGGAATGGGAATTCTGAATTCTGAGGGGTGCCCCAGCTTCCCCTGGAAGATAGATAGTGAGGCATAGGATTGAATAGTGAACTCAGGAGATTTAGACATGAGAGTCCCTTTGCATAGGCATTCTTGCTTAGCCAGAACCTGGGCTAGCAGGCTCGTACTGACCAGCTAGGTTCTCTGTACATAAGTTGCAGGTGAGGCTGGCTACCTTGCCACACATGCTTTGAGACTACTACAGGTGAGCTCTGAGCACACACAGACACACACAGTCAGACAGACAGACTGACACACACACATTACTGTCAGGTCAGGTAGTACAGCATATAGTGAAGGCTGGGGTTGTCTGGGGTCTGTGGGCTTGAGAGCTGCTGCCTTACAATCTCTACAAGCCAGATTTGTATCTGTCATCAATGAACACAGTGTAGGAGGTTTTTGAATTCTGAGACACTGAAGAATGAGAGGTTTTTGCCCTGAGGCTTGCACTGGGAACTAGCAGCAACCCTTGTGTGTTTCCAGACTAGGAAACTTGTGGTGCCGGTCCATGTGGAGAGTCTCCTGGATGATTTCCTTCTCGAGCCTTTTTTGATCGGTGCCGCTGTTGCTGCAAATAGCTAATGATTTGGAGATTTTACTCCTTTGGACAATTCATTTCCTGATGCACAGTTTCTCTCCAGGTTTGAGCAATCAATTGTCTGAATGTCATACCTAATCCATTGTAGAAAATGACTACATCAGTTTCTTTCTCTCTCTACATATATATATGTATATATATATATATATATATATATATATATATATATATATACATATATATATTTATAACATTTATAGGTCTGAAATGTGTGTGTGTGTGTCTCTCTGTCTGTGCTCACCTATAGTAGTCTCAGAGAATGGCTGCCTACTCAGCCTCCAGGAGAATGGGAGTCAATTACAGAGGCTAGAGACCTGTACAGCTCTTGATTAGGGTATTAAAGTGGATAAACCTGGCCCTTCTGAGCCACAGTCATGAGAGACATCTCACAGAGCGATATCGTTTATCACTCTACATATCTCTCTCAACACAAACTATCTCTGCAAAATCATTTACTTCCCTCTTGCTCATTTTGTCCACCGAGTCCTATCCCAAAACTGTAAATCAAAGAAGAAATAGACATAGTGCAGTTCCCTGCAAACAGGACAGGCTGAGGCTTGACCAGGGAGATGCAATACGCTAGCCTGCTTCTTGGCTGGAGCATCAATAAGACTACTTCCAATTTGGAGTGGCAGGGGCAGTTTTGGAGAGTGGGCAGCCTGCCAACTGTTACTTCTCAGAGTGGCTAAGACCTAGATTTTCTAAGTGTTACCTTTCCTCAAAAACATAAAATAGCAATGCCACTTGTAAGAAGTATGCATGGGCTTGGAGGGTTTGTCTTCAGTGCTCTGGCACTGATCAACACAGGGCCAGAATTTCACTCCTTTTCTGTATCTGTCATTCTGTTTCTCTGACTGTCTCTACGTGCCTTCTTCCTGGGCCCTTACTGGAAGTCATTGCATGCATCGTGAACTCAGTCATCCTGGTGTTGAAATTTTCCTTTCTTTGCCCTTTGGATTATTTAGTCTCCTGCACATCCTGTAGTATGGAATGGAACTGCGGAGACAGCATTGCTGCTGCAGGTTCCAGGCATATGTCCATCTGCAGCTGCAGCTGTCCAGGCCCTCTGTTATTGATTCCCATTCTCCTGGAGTCTGAGTAGTCAGCCATGCTCTGAGACTTCTATAGGTGAGCACAGACAGAGAGACACACACACACACATTTCTGTCAGGTCTGGTAGTACAGCATATGGTGAAGGCTGGGGCTGTCTGGGGTGTGAGCATGAGAGCTGCTGTCTTACAATCTCTAAAAGCCAGCTTTGAACCTGTCATCAATGAACACAGTGTAGGAGGTTTTTGAGTTCTGGTTTCTTTCCAACACATCTATTTCTCTACTCGCCTTATAGATTTAGTCCGATATAACATGAGGGGTCATTTCTTCAGCCAGATAGATTTTCTCCTATAATTGTAGGGAACTTTGGACACACAATACATGTCCTTTTGCAGAGACTACACTCTACTACAGCTACTACTGCACTGTTTTTACATTGACATCCAATGCACAATGGATTATTATTGCATGGTTCTAAAAATGTTCCCTATTTAACCTACAAAGTTTTTAACCTCACAAATATTTATTCTGTTCTTTCTTGGGTGATGAATGGTTTACAGTCAACAGTTACATGTAATAGTGGCTACGGGGCTAATTTTTCCCACTTTCCCTTATTTCAGTACATCCTTTGTAACTTTCCTACTGAGGAGAAGGAAACAGTCATAAATAGAGAGAGCAGGGCCCAAGCAGGAAGAGAGTCAGAGAGACAACTGCAGCTCTGATTTGCCACTAGCCCAGCTTTTCCCTAATTGGGTAAGTGGTGACCAGGGGCTCAAAATGGGGTCTTGGGCTTCCATATAGTTCTCTTGCATTCTTGCTTATCCAGAATCTGGGCTAGCTGGCTTACCCTGACCAGCTAGGTTCTCTATACGTAAGTTGCAGACGAGGCTGGCTACCTTCCCACCCATGCTCTGAGACTACTATACGTGAGCTCTGAGCACACACAGACACAGACAGACAGACAGACACACACACACACACAATTACTGTCAGGTCTGGTAGAACAGCATATGGTGAAGACTGGGGCTGTCTGGGGTCTGTGGGCATGAGAGCTACTGCCCTACAATCGCTACAAGCCAGGTTTGAACCTGCCATCAATGAACATAGTGTAGGAGGTTTTTGTCTTCTGGTCTCTTTCCAGCTCATCTATTTCTCTTCTCGCCTTCTCTGTCTCTAACTCTCACATGCTCTCACACACTCTGTCTTCACTCATTAATATTTTACTTATATACTTATTTTGCTGACAGGCCCAGATATACAAAAAGAGTTACCAGAGCACTGATGTGCTCTGGCTTGTTGTGTTGGCTATTTCACCTAGGCTACTGGAGCCTCAGTTTGTAAGTCTTTCTGACACAAGCCTTATTATGTATCCTCATTTCCATGCCAGTATCACTCAGAGTTTATAATAAAGTGATTTTTTTGCAAAACACTTGGTACTTTCTGATTTACAACTCAATATTGACACCATTGTAGTTCTCTTGCACTTGGTTAGTTTGCTTCTCTCTCTCCATATATATATATATATGTAACATGTGGAGGTCTGAAAATATTTTTAGCTATTGACCTGCACAACTCAGGATTATTGTAGAAATGCGGATACACCTGGCCATTCTGAGCCACAGTCATGAGAGACATTCGTTTCACTCTTGTCACTCTACAAATCTCTCACAGCACAAACTACAGCTGCCAAATCATCTAATTCCCTCTTGCACTTTTTGTCCGAGTCCTATCCCAAAACTGTAAATCAAGGAAGAAATAGACATAGTGCAGTTCCTGCACACAAGAAGGCTGAGGCTGGATCAGGGAGATGAAATACACAAATCTGCATTTGGCTGGAGCATCACTAAGACTACTTCCAAATTGGAGAGGCAAGGGCAGTTTTGGAGAGTGGGCTGCAGGCCAAGTGTTGCTTCTCAGAGTGGGCTAAGACCTAGATGTTCTAAGTGTAACCTTTCCTCACAAACATAAAATAACAATGCCACTTGTACGAAGTATGCATGGGCATGGAGGGTTTGTCTTCAGCGCTCTGGCACTGATCAACACAGGGACAGAATTTCAGTCCTTTTCTGTCTCTGTCATCCTGTCTCTCTGACTGTCTCTACCTGCCTCCTTCACTGGGAACTTATGGAAGTCAGTGCATGCATCGTTAACTAGGACTTCCTGGTGTTGAAATTTTCCTATCTTTGCCCTTTGGATTATTTAATCTCGTGCATATGGCATAGTACATTGTGGAACTTAGGAGACAGCGATCCTAATACAGGTAACAGGCATATGTCCATATGCAGCTTCAGCTGTCCAGGCCCTCTGTGCTTGACTCCCATTCTCCAGGGCCCTGTGTCTGACACTCAGCCTAAATGCAGCCCTCCTCAATTTCCTGCACCGAATCCTTGTCCTTATTCCATGAGAGCCCAGGTCAAGAAAAGTGAAACTCTACCACACTGGCACACACATTGTGCTTTCCCTCTATTGGGCTGAATGTAATGGATCTGTGGTACTGATGGCTACACCAGTGTCCAGATTTTCCACGCAAAAAGGAAGATTCCAGCGTTCTGAAAGAGGGTGTTTTGCTGGCTGTGAAATGTCTTTTCCAAGTGCCTCTTGGGGTTGCAAATCCTTCTGAAACCTGAAGTTCATGGTTGTATCTAGGGAATATTCTCACCTCTGGCCCGAAAGCCCTCCCAACTAGGAGCACAGCTATCCCAGGGTCAGGAGGTCTGCCAGCCAGCAAGAACCTGGAGGGATTCTAGAGTATTTACTCAGGCCCCAAGTGGTAACAGGTGTTTCCAATAGCCTTTATTAGCAGCAGACAGGCCATCACGTGAGGGGAGGTGCTTTGATCTCCACTGGAAGCTCCTAATTCAGTCAATGGAGGCATCCATCTTCCTTTTGTCTCTCAATAGCAAGGGCTCGGGGAGTTTGTGCTTCCTGCAAGCAGAGCGACTTTGTATGGGACTCCTGCATGCCTACTTCTGGGAATCTCTCTGAGTGTGATGTGTGGACACCAGGACACTATTATCATGGATTGTGAGGCCACAAGAGCAATTGCCTTAGCCAGACCCAAAGGATAGGTGTGACGGCCCGGGTTCATCCACTATTGTTTGGCCAAACACAGTTCCCATCTATGTTGAAACACAGCTATTTCTGGGTTCTTTCTGGGCTTGTAATCTGCTGCCCTGAGCAGTTGACTGAGAGTCTGGAGGCTGAGTAGGCAGCCAAACGTGACTGGACAGGCTCCTCCACCTGAATTCTGTGGGGTGCCTGAGCTTAACCCTTGGCAGTGTTTGGATGATAGTGAGGTATGAGATTGAATCCGGAACTCAGGAGAGGGAGACATGAGAGACCCTTTGCATGTGCATTCTCTGTTTAGCCAGAATCTGGGCTAGCTGGCTTGCCCTACCAGCTAGGTTCTCTGTACGTAAGTTGCAGGTGAGGCTGGCTATCTTCCCAACCATGCTCTGAGAATACTATAGGTGAGCTCTGAGCACACCGACACAGACAGTCAGAGAGACAGACACACACACACACACACATATTACTGTCAGGTCTGGTAGTACAGCATATGTAGAAGGTTGGGGCTGTCTGGGGTGTGTGGGCATGAGAGCTGCTGCCTTACAATCTCTACAAGCCAGCTTTGAACCTGTCATCAATGAACACAGTGTAGGAGGTTTTTGAATTCTCATCTCTTTTCAGCAGAAGTGGCTGTGGGAAGGCCTTCCAGAACTTGCACAATGAGAGTGCTACAGGGCCCTGTGGGCGGTGCTCAAGGTTGCTGGCCAATCACTGAATAAGGGCCTTGACACTCCTGGGCGTTTCCTAGCACACTGGCCAATGATATTGCTGGCAGGTGTCTGGGCGTGTCCTAGGCCTCTGGCATATCAGAGCATGGCTGGTGCCCTGTCTGTGTGCCTTCTAGTAAGCCCGACAATGGGAGCTCAGATCTGGCCTTAAAGGCTGGGTGTGTATTCAGGAAGTGCGAAGCAGGGTTCAGCCCAGGGCCCTGCCTTGCAGAAGCTGTCCAGTGTGCATGTGTATAACTCCGTTTGTGCCTGTGCCTCTGTGGATGTGTGCGTGTGTGTAACTGTGAGAGTGTGTGTTTGTGTGTGTGTGTGTGGGAGGGAGAGAGAGAGAGAACAACAGAATCACTGTGGCACAGGTGATTTTGTGCAAAACTCTTGGCACATTCTGATTTGCAACTCAATATAGACACCATTGTAGCTCTCCTTGACCCTTGGTCACTTTTCTTATTTTCAGATGTAAAGACACTGAAGGCGAGAGTTTTTTGCCATGAGGCTTGCACTGGGAACTAGCAGCTGCCCTGTGTGTGTTGCCAGACTAGGAACCGTTTGGTGCCTGTCCATGCTGAGAGGCTCCTGGATGAGTTCCTTCTTGATCCTTTTTCGCTAGGTCCCATTGGAGCTGCATATAGCTAATGATTTGGAGATTTTACTCCTTTGGACAATTCTTTTCCTGATGCACAGTTTCCCTCCAGGTTTAATCAATCAATTGTCTGAATGTCATATCGCATCCATTGTAGAAAATGTCTACCTCAGTGTCTTGCTCTCTCTCTCTCTCTCTCTATATATATATATATATATATATATATATATATATATATATATACCATGTAGAGGTCTGAAAATATATTTTACCTATAGACGTGCACAGCTCTTGATTCGGGTAGTAATGCAGATACACCTGGCCCTTCTGAGCCACAGTCTTGAGAGACATCTCACAGAGCCATTCGTTTACATCTTGTTACTCTACAAATCTCTCTCAGCACAAACTACAGCTGCCAAATCATCTACTTCCCTCTTGCTCTTTTTGTCCACCAAGTCCTATCCCAAAACTGTAAAATCAAAGAAGAAATATACATAGCGCAGTACCGTGCACACAGGACAGGCTGAGGCTGGACCAGGGAGATGAAATATGCCAGCCTGAATTTGGCTGGAGCATCACTAAAACTACTTCAATATGGAGAGGCAAGGGCAGTTTTGGAGAGTGGGCTGCAGGCCAAGTGTTGCTTCTCAGAGTGGGCTAAGTCCTGGATCTTCTAAGTGTAACCATTCCTCACAAACATAAAATAACAATGCCACTTGTAAGATGTGTGTATGGGGATGGAGGGTTTGTCTTCAGTGTTCTGGCACTGATCAACACAGGGCCAGAATTTGTCCTTTTCAGTCACTGTCATTCTGTCTCTCTGACTGTCTCTATGTGCCTTCCTCCCTGGACCCTTATGGAAGTCAGTGCATGCATCTTGAACTAGGTCTTGCTGGTGTTGAAATTTCTTTGCCCTTTGGATTACTTAGTCTCGTGCATATGGCATAGTACAGAGTGGAACTGAGGAGACAGCATTCCTGCTACAGGTAACAGGCATATGTCCATCTCCAGCTGCAGCTGTCCAGGCCCTCTGTGCTTGACCCATTCTCCAGGGCCCTGTGGCTGACACTCAGCCTAAATGCAGCCCTCCTCAATTTCCTGCACCACATCCTTGTCCTTATTCCATGAAAGCCAAGGTCAGGAGAAGTGAAACTTTACCACCCTGGCAAACACATTGTGCTTTCCTTCTATTGGGCCGAATGTAAAGGATCTGTGGTACTGATGGCCACACCAGTGTCTAGATTTTCCATGCAAAACAGAAGCTTCCAGGGTTCAGAAAGGGGGTGTTTTTCTCTTATAATTGAAGGGAAGTTTACACTCACAATACATTTCGTGTGGTAAATACTACACACATATTGTGAAGGCTGGGATGGTCTGGGGTCTGTGGACGTGAGATTGCTGCCTTACAATCTCGACAACCCAGGTTTCAACCTGTCATGTATGAACACAGTGTGGTAGGTTTTTGACTTCTGGTCTCTTTCCCACTATTCTGTTTCTCTTATTGCCTTCTCTGTCTCTGACTCTCACAGGCTCTCACTCACTCTGTCTGCACTCATTCATATTTTACTTATATATTATTTTACTGACAGGCCCAGATATGCAAAGAGAGTTGCCAGAGCACTGCTGAGCTCTGGATTGTTTTGTTGGCAATTTCACCTAGGTTTCTGGAGCCTCAGATTTGTAAGTCTCTCTGGCACAAGCCATACTCTGTCTCCTCATAGACATGCCAGTATCCCTCAGCGTCTATAATAAAGATACACTTACATATATGTACATATATATATACATATATATGTATATATATGTATCAGTCATTTTTAGAATTGTTGACCTTTTTATTTGATCTTAATGCAGAATTACATTTATTCATAAATAATTTATTCATAAATAAATAAATAAATAATTTATTCATAAATAAATAAATAATTTATTCATAAATAATTTATTCATAAATAATTTATTCATAAATAATTTATTCATAAATAATTTATTCATAAATAATTGGTCATTGTAATTATCATAGCACAGAACTTGCTTCCATTTTCTAGTGTAAGCTTCAATACGTATGCCTTTCTTTTCATTCTCGGGAATTCTTAATTTGCCTGGACCCTGAATTGTCAGGGAAGTTGTGAAGCAGCCCTCTGTTTCTCAGCAAACATTTTCTATATTTCTGCTGTAATCAGGTCTTCCTGTGGTTTTTGTTTTTATTTTTTTCAAATCCTCCTGGATCATCCCCATTCATTTGCATATTTATTTTTTTATTTAGTCCCATATCACATGAGGGGTCATTTCTTCTGCCTGATAAATTTTCTCTTATAATTGAAGGGAACTTCTGACACACAATACATTTCCTTTTGCATATACTACACACTACTACAACTACTACTGCACTGTTTTTGACAGTGACATCCAATGCACAATGGATTAGTATTGCATGACTCTAAAGAATGTTCACTATTTAACCTACAATGTTTCTAACCTCACAAATATTTATTCTGTTCTTTCTTGGGGGATGAATGCTTTACAGTCAACAGTAACATGTAATAGTGGGCAGGGGGTAATTTTTCCCACTTTCCCTGTATTTCTGTACATCATTTGTAACTTTCCTATGAGGAGAAGGAAACAGTCATAAATTGAGAGAGCAGGGCCCAAGCAGGAAGAGAGACAGAGAGACAGCTGCAGTTCTGATTTGACAGTAGACCACCTTTTCCCTAGCTTTGTAAGTGGTGAGCAGGGGCTCAAAACGGGGTCCTGGGCTTCTACGTAGTTCCCTGGTATCTCCACCAGCAGTGCCTCCAACCCATGCACCCTTCATTGTCCATGTAACTATCGATCTGCTCTAGGCACTTCTCACCTTCATATGCCAGAAACTTAACACTTCTCCCCTCCATCCATGAAACTTTGACCTTTTACTTGAATGTTCTTTTCCTGATACACAGTTTCTCTCCAGGTTTTAGCAATCAATTGTCTGAATGTCATATCGCATCCATTGTAGAAAATGACTAGAATAGTTTCTTGCTCTTTATCTCACTCTGAACATATATTTTAGCTAAAGACTTGCACAGCTCTGGATTCAGGTAGTAATGCGGATACACCTAGCCCTTCTGAGCCACAGTCATGAGAGACATCTCACAGAGCCATTTGTTTACCTCTTGTCACTCTACAAATCTCTCTCAGCATAAACTACAACTGCCAAATCATCTACATCCCTGTTGATTTTTGTCCACCGAGTCCTATGCCAAAACTGTAAATCAAAGAAGAAATAGACATAGTGCAGTTCCCTGCACACAGGACAGTCTGAGGCTGGACCAGGGAGATGAAATATGCCAGCCTGTATTTGGCTGGAGCATTAGCCCTGACCAGCTAGGTTCTCTGTACATAAGTTGCAGGTGAGGCTGGCTACCTTCCCACCCATGCTCTGAGACTACTATAGGTGAGCTCTGAGCACACACAGACACAGACAGACAGACAGACACACACACACACATTAAAAGTCTGGGCGTGCTTCCAGGAAGTGTGAAGCAGTGTTCAGCCCAGGGCCCTGCCTTGCAGAAGCTGTCCAGTATGCATGTGTATAACTCGATTTGTGTCTGTGCCTCTATGGATGTGTGCATGTGTGTAACTGTGAGACTGTGTGTTTGTGTGTGTTTGTGTGTGTGTGAGGGAGGGAGGGAGAGAGAGAGAGAACAACAGAATCACTGTGGCACATGTGATTTTGTGCAAAACACTTGGCACATTCTGATTCACAGGTCAATATTGACACCATTGTAGCTCTTCTTGGCCCTTGGTCAATTTTCTTCTTTTCAGTTGTAAAGACACTGAACAGGGAGAGGTTTTTTTCCCTGAGGCTTTCACTGGGAACTAGCAGCTGCCCTGTGTGTGTTGCCAGACTAGGAAACTTGTGGTGCCTGTCCATGTGGAGAGACTCCTGGATTAGTTCCTTCTTGTGCCTTTTTAACTAGGTCCAATTGGAGCTGTATATATCTAATGATTTAGAAAATTTACTCCTTTGGACAATTCTTTTCCTAATGCGCATTTTCTCTCCAGGTTTTAACAATCAATTTTCTTAGTGTCATATTGCATCCATTGTAGAAAATGACTAAAATGACTAAATCAGTGTCTTTCTCTCTCTCACTCTCTCTCTCTATACACACACACACACACACACAAACACACACACACACACACACACACACACACACACACACACACACACACACACACACATATATATATATATATATATATATATATATATATATATATATATATATATATATATATAAAACACGTAGAGGTCTGAACATATATTTTAGCCAGAGACCTGCACATCTCTGGATTCAGGTAGTAATGCGGTTATACCTGGCCCATCTGAGCCACAGTCATGAGACACATCTCACAGAGCCATTAGTTTACCTCTTGTCACTCTACAAATCTCTCTCAGCACAAACCTCAGATGACAAATCATCTACTTCCCTCTTTCTCATTTTGTCCAAGGAGTACTGTCCCAAAACTGTAAATCAAAGAAGAAGTAGACATAGTGCAGTTACCTGCACACAGGACAGGCTGAGCCTGGACCAGGGAGATGAAATACACCAGCCTGCATTTGTTTGGAGCATCACTATAACTACTTCTAATTTGGAGAGGCAAGGGCAGCTTTGGAGAGTGGGCTGCAGGCCAAGTGTTGCTTCTCAGAGTGGGCTAAGACCTAGATGTTCTAAGTGTAACCTTTCCTCACAAATATAAAATCACAATGTCACTTGTAAGAAGTATGCATGGGCATGGAGGCTTTGTCATCAGTGCTATGGCACTGATCAACAAAGGGCTAGAATTTCTGTCCTTTTCAGTCACTGTCATTCTGTCTCTCTGTCTCTACGTACCTACTTCCCTGGAACCTTCGTGGAAGTCAGTGCATGCATCGTGAACTCAGTCTTCCTGGTGTGGAAATTTTCCTTTCTTTGCCCTTTGGATTACTTAGTGTCACGCATATGGCATAGTACAGAGGGGAGCTGAGAATAAAGCGTTCCTGCTGCAGGTAACAGGCATATGTCCATCTCAAGCTGCAGCTGTCCAGGCACTCTGTGCTTGACTCCTATTCTCCAGGGCCTTGTGGCTGACACTGAGCCTAAATGCAGCCTCCTTAGTTTCCTGCACAGCATCCTTGTCCTTATTCCATGAGAGCCCTGGTCAAGAGAAGTGAAACTCTACCACCATGGCACACACATTGTGCTTTCCCTCTATTGGGCCTAATGTAAAGGTTCTGTGGTACTGATGGCCAAACCAGTGTCCATATTTTCCACGCAAAACGGAAGCTCCAGGGTTCAGAAAGAGGGTGTTTTGATGGCTGTGAAATGTCTTTTCCAAGTGCCTCCAGGGGTTTCAAAACCTTTTGAAACCTGAAGTTCTTTCTTATATCTAGAAAATATTCTCACCTCTGGCCCGAAGGCCCTCCCTACTAGGAGCACAGCTATCCCAGGTTCAGGAGGTCTGCCAGCCTGCTAGCTCCTGGAGGTATTTCTGAGTATGTCCTCAGGCCCCAGGTGGTAGCAGTTGTTTCCAATTGCCTTTATTAGCAGCCAATCCCTCAGGTGAGGGGCGGGGCTGTGATCTCCACTGGAATCTCCTAATTCAGCCAATGGAGGCATCCATCTTCCTTTTGTCTCTCCATAGCAAGGGCCCGGAGATTTTGTGCTTCCTGCAAGCAGAGCGACTTTGTATGGGACACTCATGGATGCCTACTTCTGGGAATCTCTCTGAGTGTGATGTGTGGACACAAGGACACCATGATCGGGGATTGTGAGGCCACAGGAGCAATTGCCTTAGCCGGACCCAAAGGGGAGGTGTAAGGGGCTGGGTTCATCCACTATTGTTTGGTCAAACACAGTTACCATCTATGTTGGAACTCTTTCTTGGTTCTTTCTGGGCTTGTAATCTGTTGTCCACTGAGAAGTGGACTGGGAGCCTGGAGGCTGAGTATTCAGCCGAACATGACTGGATAGGGTCCTGCTGCTGAATTCTGAGGGGTGCCCCAGATTCCCCCGTTGGCAGTTTTTGGATGATAATGAGGCATGAGATTGAAATGGGAACTCAGGAGAGCAAGACATGAGAGTCCCTCTGCATATGCATTCTTGCTGAGCCAGAATCTGGGCTAGCTCGCTTTCCCTAACTAGCTAGGTTCTCTTTACATAAGTTGCAGGTGAGGCTGGCTACCTTGCCACCCATGCTCTAAGACTACTATAGGTGAGTTAGGAGCACACACAGAGACATACTGACAGTCAGACAGACACACACACACACATTACTGTCAAGTCTGGTAGTACAGCATATGGTGAATGTTGGGGCTGTCTGGGGTCTGTGGGCATGTGAGCTGCTGCCTTACAATCTCTAAAGCCCCGTTTGAACCTGTCATCAATGAACACAGTGTAGGAGGTTTTTGAATTCTGGTCTCTTTCCAACTATCTATTTCTCTTCTTGCCTTCTCTGTCTCTAACTCTCACATGCTCTCACACACTCTGTCTTCACTCAATGATATTTTACTGACAGGCCGAGATATACTACGAAAGTTACCAGAGCACTGCTGAGCTCTGGCATGTCGTGTTGATGATTTCACCTAGGCTACTGGAGCCTCAGTTTTTAAGACTTTCTGACACAAGCCATATTCTGTCTCCTCATTTCCATGCCAGTATAACTCAGAGTTTATAATAAAGTGATTTTTTGCAAAACACTTGGTACATTCTGATTTACGGCTCAATATTGATACCATTGTAGCTCTCTTTGGCCCTTGGTCACTTTTCTTCTTTTCAGATGTAAAAACACTGAAGAGGGAGAGGTTTTTGACCTGAGGCTTGTACTGGGAACTACCAGATGCCCTGTGTCTGATGCCAGACTAGGAAACTTGTGGTGCCTGTCCATGTGGAGAGTCTCCTTAATGAGTTTTTTCTCAAGCCTTTTTTCGCTCTGTCCAGTTGGAGCTGCATATAGCTAATGAATTTCAGATTTTACTCCTTTTGACAATTATTTTCCTGATGCAGTTTTCTCCAGGTTTTAGCAATCAATTGTCAGAATGTCATATCGAATCCATTGTAGAAAATGACTACATCAGTCTCCCTCTCTCTCTCTATATATATATATATGTAACATGTAGAGATCTGAAAATATTTCTAGCTAGAGACCTGCACAGCTCTGGATTAGGGTAGTAATGCGGATACACATGGCCCTTCTGAGCAATAGTCATGAGATACATCTTGCAGAGCCATTCATATACCTCTTATACTCTAAAAATCTCTCTCAGCACAAACTACAGCTGCCAAATAATCTACTTCCCTCTTGCTCTTTTTGTCCAAGTCCTATCCCAAAACTGTAAATCAAAGAACAAATAGACATAGTGCAGTTCCCTCCACACAGGACAGGCTGAGGCTGGACCAAGGAGATGCAATATGTCAGCATGCTTCTTGGCTGGAGCATCACTAAGAATACTTCCAAATTGGAGAGGTGAGGCCAATTTTGGAGAGTGGGCTACAGGCCAAGTGTGGCTTCTCAGAGTGGGCTAAGATCTAGATGTTCTAAGTGTTACTTTCCTCACAAACATAAAATAGCAATGCCACTTATAAGAAGTATGCATTGGCATGGATGGTTTGTCTTCAGTGCTCTGGCACTGATCAACACAGGGCCATAATTTCAGTGCTTTTCTGTCTCTGTCATTCTGTCTCTCTGACTGTCTCTACGTGCCTTCTTCCCTGGGCCCTTACTGGAAGTCAGTGCATGCATCATGAACTCAGTCTTCCTGCTGTTGAAATTTTCCTTTCTTTGCCCTTTGGATTATTTATTCTAGTGCATATGGTGTAAAGCAGAGGGGAACTGCGGATACAGCGTTCCTGCTGCAGGTTCCAGGCTTATGTCCATCTCCAGCTGTAGCTGTCCAGGCCCTCTGTGCGTGACTCCCATTCTCCTGGGTCCTGAGGCTGACACTCAGCCTAAATGCTGCCCTCCTCACCTTCTTGCACCGCATCATTGCCCTTATAACATGAGACATCAGGTCAATTGAAGTGAAACTCTACACCCCTGGCATGCACTTTGTGTTTTCCCTCTATTGGCCCAAATATAAAGGATCTGTCGTACTAATGGACACACCAGTGTCCATGGAAAACGGAAGATTCCAGGGTTCAGAAAGAGGGTGTTTTGATGGCTGTGAAATGGCTCTTTTCCAAGTGCTTCATTGCGTTTCAAATCCGTTTGAAACCTGAACTTCTTTCTTATATCTAAGGAATGATCTCACCTCTGGCCAGAAGGCCCACCCAAATAGGAGCACAGCTATCCAGGGGTCAGGAGGTCTGCCAGACTGCTAGCTACTGGAGGGATTCCTGAGTTTGTCTTAAGGACTCAAGTGGTAACAGGTGTTTCATATATATATATATATATATATATATATATATATATATATATATATATATATATATGTAACATGTAGAGATCGGAAAATATTTCTTAGCTAGAGAACTGCACAGCTCTGGATTAGGGTAGTAATGCGGATATGCCTGGCCCTTCTGAGCCACAGTCATGAGAGACATCTCACAGAGCCATTCGTATACTCTACAAATCTCTCTTATCACTCTTCAAATCTCTCTCAGTACAAAATACTTCTGCCAAATCATCTCTTTCCCTGTGGCTATTTTTATCCACATAGTCCTATCCTAAAACTGTAAATCAATGAAGATATAGACATAGTTCAGTTCCCTGCACACAGGACAGGCTGAGTCTGGACCAGGGAGATGCAATACACCAGCCTGCATCTTGGCTGGAGCATCACTATGACTACTTCCAAATTGGAGAGGCAAGGGCAGTTTTGGAGAGTGGGCTCTAGGCCAAGTGTTGCTTCTCAGAGTGGGCTAATATCTACATGTACTAAGTGTAACCTTTCCCCACAAACATAAAATAACAATGCCACTTGTAAGAAGTATGCATGGGCATGGAGGGTTTGTCTTCAGTGCTCTGGCACTGATCAACACAGGGCCAGAATTTCAATCCTTTTCTGTCTCTGTCATCCTCTCTCTCTCACTGTCTCTACGTGCCTTCTTCACTGGGCCCTTATGGAAGTCAGTGCATGCTTCGTGAACTCGGACTTCCTGGTGTTGAAATTTTCCTTTCTTTGCCCTTTGGATTATTCTGTCTCGTGCATATGGCGTAGTACATTGGCGAACTGGGGAGACAGAGATCCTGCTGCAGGTAACAGGCATATGTCAACCTCCAGCTGCAGCTGCCC
Source organism: Erinaceus europaeus (assembly GCF_950295315.1). Taxonomy (NCBI): domain Eukaryota; kingdom Metazoa; phylum Chordata; class Mammalia; order Eulipotyphla; family Erinaceidae; genus Erinaceus; species Erinaceus europaeus. The sequence goes on from NC_080167.1 coordinate 75,368,025, forward strand.
AGGCCCTCTGTGCTTGACTCCCATTCTCCAGTGCCCTGAGGCTGATACTCAGCCTAAATGCAGCCCTCCTCAATTTCCTGCACCGCATCCTTGTCCTTATTCCATGAGAGCCCAAGTCAAGAGAAGTGAAGCTCTATCCCCCTGGCACACACATTGTGCTTTCCCTCTAGTGGGCCGAATATAAAGGATCTGTGGTACTGATGGCCACACCAGTGTCCAGATTTTCCATGCAAAACGGAAGCTTCCAGGGTTCTGAAAGAGGGTGTTTTGATGGCTGTGAAATGTCTTTTCCAAGTGCCTCATGGGGTTTCATATCATTTTGAAACCTGAATTTCTTTCTTGTATCTAGGGAATATTCTCACCTCAGGCATGAATGCCCTCCCAACTAGGAGCACAGCTATCCTGGAGTCAGGAGGTCTCCCAGCCTGCTAGCTCCTGGAGGTATTTCTGAGTATGTCCTCAGGTCCAAAGTGGTAACAGGTGCTTCCAATTGACTTTATTAGCAGCATCCAGGCCCTCAGGTGAGGGGCGGGGCTGTCATCTCCACTGGAAGCTCCGAATTCAGCCAATGGAGGCATCCATCTTACTTTTGTCTGTCCATTGCAAGGGCCCGGGGAGTTTGTGCTTCCTGCAAGCAGAGCGACTTTGTATGGGACACTCATGGATGCCTACTACTGGGAATCTCTCTGAGTGTGATGTATGGACACCAGGACACCATGATAGGGATTGTGAGGCCACAGGAGCAATTGCCTTAGCTGGACCCAAAAGGGAGTTGTAAGGGGCTGGGTTCATCCACTATTGTTTGGTCAAACACAGTTCCCATCTATGGTGGAACTATTTCTGGGTTCATTCTGGGCTTGTAATCTGCTGCCTTGAGAATTGGACTGGGATCCTGGAGGCTGAGTATGCAGCCAAACCTGACTTGACAGGGTCCTGTCCCTGAATTCTTAGGGGTGACCCAGCTTCCCCTTTTGGCAGTTTTTGGATAATAGTGAGGCATGAGATTGAATCAGGAACTCAGGAGAGTGAGACATGAGAGTCCCTTTGCATATGCATTCTTTCTTAGCCAGAATCTGGGCTAGCTGGCTTTCTCTAACCAGCTAGGATCTCTGTACATAAGTTGCAGGTGAGGCAGGCTACCTTGCCACCCATGCTCTGAGACTACTATAGGTGTGTTCTGACCACACAGACACACACTGACAGACAGACAGACAGACAGACAGACAGACAGACACACACACATTACTGTCAGGTCTGGTATTACAGCATATGGTGAAGGCAGGGGTAGTCTGGGGTCGGTGGGCATGAGAGCTGCTGCCTTACAATCTCTACAAGCCAGCTTTTAACCTGTCATCAATGAACACAGTGTAGGAGGTTTCTGAATTCTGGTCAGTTTCCAACTCGTCTATTTCTCTTCTCTCCTTCTCTGTCTCTAACTCTCACATGCTCTCACACACTCTGTCTTCACTCATTAATATTTTACTTATATACTTATTTTACTGACAGGCCGAGATATACAAAGAGAGTTACCAAAGCACTGCTGAACTCTGGCTTGTCGTGTTGGAGATTTCACTTAGGTTACTGGAGCCTCAGTTTGTATGTCTTTCTGACACAAGCCATATTCTGTCTCCTCATTTCCATGCCAGTATCACTCAGAGTTTATAATAAAGATATATATATATATATATATATATATATATATATATATATATATATATCTGATATTTTGAGAATTGTCGAACTATATGAATTTGACCTTAATTCAGAATTACCACTTTTATAACAGCCTAGTTTTTTCAGAAATAATGGCCATATAGTTGGAGCAGCATTCAATACAAATATAAATAATAGAACCTTCCAGTAGCATTTCTAATCATGTTTCTATCAGCTTTCTTATTGTAATTATCATAGCCCAGAACGACCCTTCTTTTTCTAGTATAAGCTTCAATACATATGTGTTTGTTTTCTTTCTCTGGACATCTTAATTTCCCTGGACCCTGATGTGTTAGGGAATTTTTGAGGCAGCCCTCTGTTTCTCAGCTGATGGTTTCTATGTTTCTGCTGTAATCAGGTCTTCTTGTGTTTTTTCTTTTTATTTTTTTTTATTTTTTCAAGTCCTCAAAGATCATCCCCATTTATTTGCATATTTATTTATTTAGTCAGGTATCACATATGGGGTCATTTCTTTTGCTTGATAGATTTTCTCGTATAATTGAAGGGAACTTTTGAAGCACAATACATTTCCTGGGGCAAACAATACACACATATGGAGAAAACTTGGGTTCTCTGTTGTCTGTAGGCATTAGAGCTACTGTCTTACAATCTCTACAACCCAGGTTTTATCCTGTCATGAATGAAGAAAATCTAGGGGAGTTTGACTTCTGGTCTATTTCCAACTCTTCTATTTCTCTTCTCGCCATCTGTCTCTGACTCTCACTCACTATGTTTGAACTCAGTCATATTTTACTTATATCCTTATTTTATTGACAGGCACAGATATACAAAGAGAGTTGCCAGAGCACTGCTGAGCTCTAGCTTTTTTGTTGGTGTTTTCGCCTAGTCTACTTGAGCCTCAGCTTTGTCAGTCTATCTGACACAATCCATATTCTGTCTCCTCATATCCATGGCATCATCTCTCAGATTTTATAATAAAGATATACATCCTTATACATATATAAATATACATATATATATATCTGTCATTTTTGGAATTGTCAACCTATGTAATTGATCTTAATCAGAATTAACACATTTATAACAGCTTCCTTTTTCATTAATAATTGGCCACATAGTTGGAGCAGGATTCAATACAATTATAAATAATAGAACCTTCCAGTAGCATTTCTAATAACATTTCTATCAGCATCCTTATTGTAATTATTATAGTACAGAACTCACCTCCTTTCTCTAGTGTAAGCTTCAATACATATGAGTTTCTTTTCAGTCTCCTGAAATCTTAATTTCCCTGGACTCTGAAGTGTCTCAGAATTTTTGAAGCAGCCCTCTGTTTCTCAGCAGATGGTTTCTATGTTTCTGCTCTAATCAGGTCTTCTTGTGCTTTTTGTATTCATTTTTAATTTTTGTCAAATCCTCCTAGATCATCCAAATTTATTTGCATATTTATTTATTTATTTAGTCCTATATTACATGAGGGGTCATTTCTTCTGCTTGATAGATTTTTCTCTTATAATTGAAGGGAAGTTTACACTCACAATACATTTCCTTTGGTAAATACTACACACATATGGTGAATGCTGGAGTTGTCTGGGGTCTGTGGACATGAGACTGCTGCCAATCTCTACAACCCAGGATTGAACCTGTCATGTATGAACACAGTATGGGAGGTTTTTGACTTCTGGTCTCTTTCCAACTCTTCTATTTCTCTTCTTGCCTTCTCTGTCTCTGTCTATCACAGGCTCTCACTCACTCTGTCTGCACTCATTAATATTTTACTTATATATTATTTTACTGACAGGCCCAGATATACAAAGAGAGTCTCCAGGGCACTGCTGAGCTCTGGCTTGTTTTGTTGGCGATTTCAACTAGGTTTTTGGAGCCTCAGCTTTGTAAGTCTCTCTGGCACAAGCCATACTCTGTCTCCTCATAGCTATGCCAGTATCCCTCAGAGTTGATAATAAAGATACACATACTTATATGTACATATATATACATATATATATATATCAGTTATTTTTAGAATTGTTGACCTTTTTATTTGATCTTAACGCAGAATTACCACATTTATAACAGCCTCCTTCTTCATAAATAATTGGTCACATAGTTGGAGCCGGATTCACTACAATTTTAAATTAGAAACCTTCCAGGAGCATTTCCAATAGCCTTTCTATCAGTATCCTTATTGTAATTATCATAGCACAGAACTTGCCTCCATTTTCTAGTGTAAGCTTCAATATGTATGCATTTCTTTTCATTCTCAGTAATTCTTAATTTGCCTGGACCTTGAAGTGTCATGTAATTTTTGAAGCAGCCCTCTGTTTCTCAGCAGACGTTTTCTATTTTTCTGCTGTAATCAGGTCTTCCTGTGGTCTTTCTTTTTATTTTTTATTTTTTTAAAATCCTCCTAGATCATCCCCATTTATTTGCATATTTATTTATTTAGTCCCATATCACATGAGAGGTCATTTCTTCTGCCTGGTAGATTTTCTCTTATAATTGAAGGGAACTTCTGACACACAAAACATTTCCTTTTGCAGATACTACACACTACTACAACTACGACTGCACTGTTTTAGACAGTGACATCCAATGCACAATGGTTTAGTATTGCATGGCTCTAGAGAATGCTCACTATTTAACCTACAATTTTTTTAACCTCCCAAATATTTATTCTGTTCTTTCTTGGGGGATGAATGGTTTACAGTCAACAGTTACATGTAATAGTGGGCAAGGGGGCTAATTTTTCCCACTTTCCCTGTATTTCTGTACATCAGTTGTAACTTTCTTATTGAGGAGAAGGAAACAGACATAAATTGATAGAGCAGGTCCCAATCAGGAAGAGAGACAGTGAGACAGATGCAGCTCTGATTTACCAGTAGCCCAGCATTTCCCTAGCTGGGTAAGTGGTGACCAGGGGCTCAAAATGGGGTCCTGGGATTCCACATAGTTCTCTGGAATTCTTGCTTAGCCAGAATCTGGGCTAGCTGGCTTACCGAACCAGCTAGGTTCTGTGTACATAAGTTGCAGTTGGGGTTGTCTACCTTGACATCTATGTTCTGAGACTATTACAGGTGAGCTCTGAACACACACAGAGAGAGAGAGAGAGAGACCGACACACACAAAAACACACACACACACACATTAATGTCAGGTCTGGTAGTACAGCATATTGTGAAAGCTGGGGCTGTTTGGGGTCTGTGGGCATGAGAACTGCTGCCTTACAATCTCTACAAGCCAGGGTTGATCCGGTCATCAATGAACACAGTGTAGAAGGTTTTTTTATTCTGAGACACTGAAGAGGGAGAGGTTTTTGCCCTGAATCTGGCACTGGGAACTAGCAGCTTCCCTGTGTGTGTTGCCAGACTAGGAAACTTGTGGTGCCTGTGCATGTGGAGAGTCTCCTGGATGACTTCCTTCTCGAGCCTTTTTAGATCGTTGCCAGTTTTTGGATGATAGATAGTGAGGCATGGGATTGAATAGGGAAATCAGGAGATTTAGACATGAGAGTCCCTTTGCATATTCATTCTTGCTTAGCCAGAATCTGGGCTAGCTGGCTTGCACTGACCAGCTAGGTTCTCTGTACATAAGTTGCAGGTGAGGCTGGCTACCTTGCAACCCATGCTCTGAGACTACTACAGGTGAGCTCTAAGCAAACAGAGACACACACAGTCAGACAAACAGACAGACACACACACACACACACACACACACACACACATGCACACACACATTACTGTCAGGTCTGGTAGTACAGCATATGGTGATGTCTGGGGCTGTCTGCGGTCTGTAGGCATGAGAGCTGCTGCCTTACAATCTCTACAAGCCAGGGTTGATCCTGTCATCAATGAACACAGTGTAGGAGGTTTTTGTATTCTGAGACACTGAAGAGGGAGAGTTTTTTGCCCTGAATCTGGCACTGGGAACTAGCAGCTGCCCTGTGTGTGTTGCCAGACTAGGAAACTTGTGGTGCCTGTGCATTTGGAGAGTCTCCTGGATGACTTCCTTCTCGAGCCTTTTTCGATCGGTCTCTTTGGATCTGCATATAGCTAATGATTAGGAGATTTTACTCCTTTGGACAATTCTTTTCCTGATGCACAGTTTATCTCCAGGATTTAGCAATCAATTGTCTTTATGTCATATCGAATCCATTGTAGAAAATAACTATATCAGTTTCTCTCTCTCTCTTTCTCTCTCTCTCTCTCTCTCTCTCTCTCTCTATATATATATATATATATATATATATATATATATATATGTAACTTGTAGAGGTCTGAAAATATTTTTACCTAGAGAACAGCACAGCTCTGTATTAGGGTAGTAAGGTGGATACACCTGGCCCTTCAGAGCCACAGTCATGAGAGACATCTCACAAAGCGATATCATTTATCACTCTACAAATCTCTCTCAGCACAAACTATCACTGCCAAATCATCTACTTCCCGCTTGCTCATTTTGTCCACCAAGTCCTATCCCAAAACTGAAAATCAAAGAAGAAATAGACATAGTGCAATTCCCTGCACACAGGACAGGCTGAGTCTGGACCAGGGAGATGCAATACGCCAGCCTGCATCTTGCCTATGGCATCACTAAGACTACATCCAATTTGGAGAGGCGAGGGCAATTTTCGAGAGAGGGCTGCCGGGCAAGTGTTGCTTCTCAGAGTGGTTAAGTCCTAGATGTTCTAAGTGTAAGCTTTCCTCACAAACATATAATAACAATGCCACTTGTAAGAAGTATGCATGGGCTTGGAGGGTTTGTCTTCAGTGCTCCGGCAATGATCAACAAAGGGCCAGAATTTCAGTCCTTTTCTGTCTCTGTCATTATGTCTCTCTAACTGTCTCTACGTGCCTTCTTTCCTGGGCCCTTACTGGAAGTCAGTGCATGCATCGTGAACGCAGTCATCCAGGTGTTGAAATTTACCTTTCTTTGTCCTTTGGATTATCTAGTCTCCTGCACTTGGTGTAGTACAGAGGGGAACGGCTGAGACAGCGTTGCTGCTGCAGGTTCCAGGCATATGTCCATCTGCAGCTGCAGCTGTCCAGGCCCTCTGTGCTTGACTCCCATTCTCCAGGGCCCTGAGGCTGACACTCAGCCTAAATGCAGCCCTCCTCACCTTCCTGTACAGCGTCTTTGTCCTAATTCCATGAGAGACCAAGTGAAGAGAAGTGAAACTCTATCCCCCTGGCAGACACATTGTGCTTTCCCTCTATTAAGCCGAATGTAAAGGATCTGTGGTACTGATGGCCACAGCAGTGTCCAGATTTCCCATGCAAAACGAAAGCTTCCAGGGTTCTGAAAGAGGGTGTTTTGATGGCTGTGAAATGTCTTTTCCAAGTGCCTCATGGGGTTTTCAAATCCTTTGGAAACCTGAAGTTCTTTCTTGTATCTAGGGAATATTCTCACATCTGGCGAGAAGCGCCACCCAACTAGGAGCACAGCTATCCCGGGGTCAGGAGGTCTGCCAGCCTGCTAGTTCCTGGAGGGATTCCTGAGTATGTCCTCAGGGCCCAAGTGGTAACAGGTGTTTCCAATTGCCTTTTTTAACAGTATCCAGGCCCTCGGGTGAGGTTCAGGGCTGTGATCTCCACTGGAAGAACCGAATTCAGGCAATGGAGGCTTCCGTCTTTCTTTTGTCTGTCCATAGCAAGGGCCCGGGGAGTTTGTGCTTCCTGCAAGCAGAGAGACTTTGTATGGGACACTCATGCATGCCTACTTCTGGAATCTCTCTGAGTGTGATGTGTGAACACCAAGAGACCATGATAAGGGATGTAAGGCCACAGGAGCAATTGCCTTAGCTGGACCCAAAGGGTAGGTTTAAGGGACCGGGTTCATCCACTATTGTTTGGTCAAACACAGTTCCCATCTATGTTGAAACACAGCTCTTTCTGGGTACTTTCTGTGCTTTGAATCTGCTGCCCTGAGCAGTGGACTGAGAGCCTGGAGGCTAAGTAGGCAGCCAAACGTGACTGGACAGGCTGATGCCCCTGAATTCTGAAGGGTTCCCCAGCTTCCCCTGTTGACAGTTTTTGGATGGTAGATAGTGAGGCATGGGATTGAATAGGGAAATCAGGAGATTTAGACATGAGAGTCCCTTTGCGTATGCATTCTTGTTTAGCCAGAATCTGGGCTAGCTGGCTTGCCCTGACCACCTAGGTTCTCTGTACATAAGTTGCAGGGAGGCTGGCTACCTTGCCACCCATGCTCTGAGACTACTACAGGTGAGCTCTAAGCACACACAGACACACACAGTCAGACAAACAGACAGACACACACACACACACACACACACACACATTACTGTCAGGTCTGGTAGTACAGCATATGGTGAAGCTTTGGGCTGTCTGGGGTCTGTGGGCATGAGAGCTACTGCCTTACAATCTCTACAAGCCAGGGTTGATCCTGTCATCAATGAACACAGTGTAGGAGGTTTTTGTATTCTGAGACACTGAAGAGGGAGAGGTTTTTGCCCTGAATCTGGCACTGGGAACTAGCAGCTGCCCTGTGTGTGTTGCCAGACTAGGAAACTTGTGGTGCCTGTGCATGTGGAGAGTCTCCTGGATGATTTCCTTCTCGAGCCTTTTTTCGATCAGTCCCTTTGGATCTGCATATAGCTAAAGATTTGGAGATTTTATTCCTTTGGACAATTCTTTTCCTGATGCACAGTTTATCTCCAGGTTTTAGAAATCAATTGTCTTTATGTCATATCGAATCCATTGTAGAAAATAACTATATCAGTGTCTCTCTCTCTCTCTCTCTCTCTCTCTCTCTCTCTATATATATATATATATATATATATATATATATATGTAACTTGTAGAGGTCTGAAAATATTTTTAGCTAGAAAACAGCACAGCTCTGTATTAGGGTAGTAAGGTGGATACACCTGGCCCTT